>NC_135977.1:16857699-17181246 GCF_053455715.1 Rhinoraja longicauda | reverse complement strand
AGCTCTTCATGAAATGATTGAATTATAAAACAGATGGCGTATTGGCAATAATTGGAGGGGAGAGAACGTTTTCAGATATCAACGTAAAACAAGTCTTTGCAAAGTCTATTCTGCATTGGGCGTGTTGAACCTAAATGACCCGTGAGCGTCTACTCGGAAGATAAGGTAATGTTCACTAGTTTAGACCGTTGGTGCGGGCACCCCTCGCCCTCACACCACACCAGACGCACACCACCACACAGCACTGTAAAAACATCCAATGAACGCGGGCTGCAGTAAAGCTGGTGTGTGGGCAAGCGTCAAACGGACAGGACCAACCTGAGGCAACGCAACCCCCCTCCTTCCCTCCCTCCCTCCCTCCCTTCCCACCTCCCGACCTGTGATCAGGCGCGACAACCTCATAGAACGGCCCCCGAAGGGTTAACTTAACCAGTCGGAACGGAAAGCCTTCTGGTGCACAATGGTGGGCAGATGGAACCTTGTCTTAAAACTCCCCAACTTCATTTCACACACAGCACTGTAAACAATCAGTTGTAGGTGAAGAACGCTCCCATTGCTAAAGAAACACAGGAGTATTTCTAAAATTTAAAAAAACCACAAATAATGCAGTTGGATTTCCACTGCTGCTCATTAAAGTGGGGGAACGTTCTGGAAACTGACCCGGCTAACCCTCAGTTAATTGTGGGTGGATATGTTAAAGACAACCTCAGTTCTTAGCCAGAACAAGTTGATTGATTGCCTTTTCCATTGAAAGCGTGGTGGCCGCTCGTTAATACCGCCAACTCTTGCTCTCCCCGCCGCCTCATTCCGTCTACACTGGGGGACTAGTCCCTCTTGTAGCCACCTACCCAAGCCGGTTGCAAAGTGCCCTCCCTTCCCTCCCTCCCTCTCCCTCCCTCTCCCTCCCTCTCCCCCCGTTCAGCTCCCCTCTCCTGGTCTGCTACTGGGATTGGAAGGTATTAAAAGCTCACAAGCCGTGATCAAACTGGCGATTTTAGATATAGCGTGCCTGGTGGATCTTAGTCAAACTCAACAGAAAAGTAGGAAGTTACCTTCTTTGTTGGTAGTTGAGTTTTTGACCTTGTCCCACGGTGCCATTTGCTTGTCGTCCTCCTGCGGGTCCATCATGGCCTTGTCGCTGGGCATGTACCAGGTAGAGTTATGCTCAGCCATTAGCGACTCAATTTCGATGGTGCTGATGGCGGCCTTGTTATTGTCCGTGCCACAAGCGGCCAACTCCGTGTCCCCGTTCTGACCGGGGCACTCGGCTTTCTTGTTCTTCATGGCGAGGGGCTGGTCCTCCGAGATGCTGAACTGCTGCCGCTGGAGTTGTATCTGTGCTTGCAGGATCTCCAGAGGGTGGACCTCGTCCTGCCCCGAGGTGCTGGTCGGTGTCCGAACCTGCTCGATGCCCGGGGGTTCCCGGGTGGCCAAAGCTGTCTGCTCCAGGCCCGGGGTTGGAGGTAGTGTTGGTGCCCAGCATGGAGTGTCCCATGGGCTTCAGGCCGTGCTCCACCCGCGGCAGCTTGGGCGAGCCGCTCATCAGTTGGCCGGCCTTGGGGAGGTTGTTGTCGGAGCTGGAGGACACCTCGTCCTCGTTGCCGTAGCCGGGCCCCACCTCGTCTGGGAAGTCCACATGCGGGGAGCTGCCGCCGGACTTGGCCGCGCTCTGGATGCCGCTGTCGAGGGAGGACATGAGGTCGGGTTGGTCAGGCAGCAGGAGGTCACTGCCTTTGGCCCATGATGGGGAGGTTAGGGACTTGTCCTGCGGGGTGCCACAGCCTCGCTCCCCCGCCAGGGTGGGCTGCTGACACGGGGGGCCGGGGCTCACCACCGGGTGGACGTTCTCGGCCGAGTACTTGTCGAAGTAGTTGCCCGGACTGACGTGGCCGCTGTCTCTTTTCCTCCTGCCCCTTCCTCTGCCCGTCTGCCCCTTGGCGTCGGCGGGGGCTGGTGCGGCCTCCAGCCCGTAGTTTGGGGACAGGTTACACTCTGGTTGAGCCGCTGGGCCCTGGGTCTGGGGGGCCCATCTTCCCGCTGCCGGACACCCCCATCTGGCTGCTCTGTACAGCGTTGCTCTGGAAGTATTCGGGCGCGTTGCCAGCGCCGCCGGCAGAGGCACCCCCTCCGGCCCCGGCTCCGGCCACTGCCCCACAGCCGCTGACCGGACCCCCGCCGGCTCCCACTCCCCCTCCCTCCTGCTCCGTCTGGCTCAAGCTTGCGCTTGCCGTCCGCCTGGGTCTTCTTGTTGAAGGTGACATTGAGATTGGGGGCGCCCAGGCTGGCGATCATGTTCTGGCAGGCGGTGGACAGAGCGGCCAGACAGCTCTGACCGTACATGGTGTTGTCCTTAGCCCCGGGTTTGCTGAACGAGCCCAGCGACAGGGAGCCGATCTTGCTCATGGAGGGTCGCTGGCCGCCCCCCCTGGAAGTCGGGCTGGCCCGGGTAGCCGCCGGGGGACGGGACCACCCCGGGGGGGTTAGTGTGAGGCCGGCTCGGCCCAGCGAAGGGGAAGCCCCCCTGCCCGCCCATCTGGGGGCCGGGGTAGTCTGCGGCGGCGGCCGCTCTCCTGTCGCCCGGGGCGTTGGGGAGGCCGATGCTGGGCCCCGGAGACTGCATCTGCGGCAGGCCCCCCATGGGACCCCCGTACTGGGCGTGGATGCCAGGCGAGTGCAAGCCCTGGACGTGGCCCTCGCTCGCCATCCTCATGGGCTCCTGCAAGGCCAGGCCGCTCCGCGCCGCCCTGAACAGCAGGCTCGACCCGTTCTGTTGTAGGTTCATCTGGACGGAGTCGTGGGGGCTTCCCTCTCCCCCTCCTCCTCCTCCCCCTCCGCCCCCCATCCTCCGCCCCAGCAGCTCCCCCGGGGGGTGGGGGCCCGGGGCCGGGAACCACGGGCTGTCTGGGGCCATGGACGGGTTCTGAGCGTCGAACCCGGGCATCCTTCCTCCTCCTCCTCCTCCGCCTCCTCCTCCTCCTCCTCCTCCTCCGCCGACCACTCCGTCCCCCTCGAAGCCCCCCTGCACCTGCCCGCCGTGCACCAGGCCGCTCGGCCCGGCGTCCCCGTGGTGGCCCATGGGCTGGAGGTCGGGCTGGCGTATGCGGTGGCGCTGGTTCCGTGACACCATCTGCTTGAACATCATCAGCATGTTGTGGCGCTGCTGCTGGTGGTGCTCGCTGCCCGGGTGTTGGAGAGGGGGCCCGGCCGGGAAACCCTCGGGGCCGGGAGGCGAGAACTCGGCGGGCAGCCCCTGGTAGGCGGCGGGGGCGACAGATGGTTGTCGAGGCCGGGGTTGTGGAGACCGTTGCCGCTCCAGTTGGAGCAGTTGTCCACGCCGTGGCTGTTGGCGAAGTCAAACCTGGCGCGTTTGGCCACGTTGAGATACGGGGCGTCAAAGTGTTGGAGCCGCTGGTTGGGTTGTTGTTGCTGCTGGACATTGAACATGGGCTCGCTGTACGGGTGCAGGTTCCTGTTCTCCAGCCGCTGGATGGGGTACTCGAAGGGAGCGTGTTGGGGCTGCATCATGTCCCCACTGTCCTGTGGCCCGCTGGGGGTGGAGGCACCGGGCTCTTGTCTGGGGATGGAGGGGGGGCAGGAGTTCTGTCGGCCCAACAAGCCGGACTGTTGCTGCTGCTGTTGCTGTTGTTGCTGGAGCTGCAGCGAGCTCCTGCCTCCGCCGGCCCCCGCCTCCATGCCCACCGGCATCTTGCGCGCGTTGCCCCGCCAAACCTCTCGTAGAAGACGCCGTGTTGCTGCGGAGGGTGAACTTTGCCCATGTTGACCATCCCACCGGTCCTGGGCACTGCCGGGCTGCCGGGGAAGCTGCTGCCACCGGGCACCTGCTGGCGGCCAGAGCCGTAGTGGGGTAGCTGTGCGCCCGGCTCGGAGGGGGAGAAGACGGGCATGTCGAAGTGAGGGTCGCCCTGGTAGTTATAGTCCATCGCGTCGACGGGCGGCTGTGTTGTGTGCAGTCGCCTCTGCTCCAGCGCTGGAGCCTCTGGAGGGGCAGACGAGGGCAGAGCGTGGAAGGAGGCGGCCCGGTTGGGAGACTGGTCTAGAGGGAGGCACGGCGTGTGGCTGGACGCTGGGGTATGGTGTTGGTTGTAGTCCGTCAGTGTGCCGGCTCTCCCGGGGCCGGCGGGCGGCTGCTGCTGTTGCTGCTGCTGCTGTTGCTGTTGTCCGAACGCCTCGCCTCCCCCTCCGCCCGCACTCTCCCCAATCCCGTCGTAGTTCTCCCCAAATCCGGGCGCCTGGCCGCTCAGTGGGTTACTGGGGTAGCCCGGAGCCGCCAACAGCCGACCCCCGTGTAGGCACGAAGGGCTGGGCTCCGACCCGCAGAAGGCGCCGCTGTACTGGTGGTGAGGGTGGGCGTGAGATTGATGGTGTTGGTGGCCGTTCGGGTAGTAAACGTGGGCCGCCGGGGCTGGGGCTTGGCTCTGGGGCTGTGGTTGTGGCGGTGGGGGCAGCTCCGAGTGGCCCCGCGGGTGGAAGGTGTACTGGTCGCCGCCAAGCCCCGGGCTCATGCCCATGGATAGCATCGGGGGCTCGCTCAGACCACTGATCCCCTGCTCTCCCATTGACGAGGAGCCTCCACCACCACCTGCCCCGCTGCTGCCGCTGGGGAACCCCTGCCCCTTGTAATGTGCCGACATCCCCAAGGCTGCCTGACCAAAGTTACGCTCCGCTCCTTGGCCACCGCTTCTGCTGAACTGATTCAGCCCGAACATACTTCCCGGAGCCCGGCTCAGTACGGCATGACAGCCCTGCCCCGGAGAGAGATATCTTCGCCACTCTCCAACACAGTGAAGGCAAAAGCACAGCGATTACAATGGTCTAAAATAGCCCAGGACAAGACGGACCACGAAAGTAGAGTGGGGTGTCAGGATTAAACAATCCGCTCGATCCAATGTCCGGGGACTATTTAGGTTTTTTTTTGTTGTTTAAATGCTTCAAATACAACGAGAAAGATTCGCGGCAAAACTCACCCTGGCCCGAATCACATTGCAAGTGCACTCTCTCAGTAATGTCACTCCAGCCTTCATGCTTGGTTCTTTACAAAACAAATAATAATTCTTGAGCTTTTGCTATTTGTTCTGAATTTCCCCACTCTGTCTCTCTGTCGCTCTCTGTCCTCTGGGTTGAGCAGGAGGAATGAGATCTGCCGGCAGTTCTGGGCTGTTGGATGGTGTTTCTCCCCTCTTGTTGTGTGTAGCGGTAGTCCAGAAGAGGAGACGCGGAGGGGGTAGGGGGTTAGAGCACTCACAGACCGCTCACGCCGGCTCCAAACTTGTAGACATCAGGACACGTCAAACCCTCCCGCCCCAGCGAGCTGTCGAGCGAGCAATCCCGGCTGTGATATTCCGCTGGCAGCTCTCGATCCTGTGCAACAAATGCTGGTCCGGAACACGCGGGCAAGTGTGAGGATTGCACAGACCGTCTCTCTCTCTCTCTCTCGCTCTCTGCCTCTGTCTGTGTGTCTGTGTGTGTGTGTGTGTGTGTGTCTCGATGGCTGGTGCTGGCGAGAGGTACACAGGCTGATCTCATCCCCCGGAAAGCCAGCAACAAGTTTGCATACTGCTGTCTGCAATCAATTGCAGCCATTATTCCTCCGCCAATCATTGGTACGCATGGTCCTGGTCACAGGGAGTGGCCTGGAGTTAAGGTGGACCAGCGGCTCGTCTCCTCCCTGCGGAGAGAGAGAGAGAGGGGGGGGAGAGGGGGAGAGGGGGGAGAGGGGGGAGAGGGGGGAGTGGGAGAGAGAGGGAGAGGGAGGGGGGGAGAGAGGGAGAGGGAGGGGGAGAGAGAGAGGGGGTGGGAGAGAGAGAGGGGGTGGGGGAGAGAGAGGGGGAGAGGGGGAGAGGGGGGGGTGGGAGAGGGGGGGTGGGAGAGAGAGGGAGAGGGAGGGGGGAGGGAGAGGGAGAGAGAGGGAGAGGGAGGGGGAGAGAGAGGGGGGAGAGAGAGGGGGTGGGAGAGAGAAAGGGAGAGGTGGGGAGAGAGAGGGGGTGGGAGAGAGAGAGAGAGAGAGAGAGAGAGAGAGAGAGAGAGAGAGAGAGAGAGAGGCACAAAGAGGAGAGGGGCACAAAATCGAGCCCTGGAGGGGGGGGGGGGGGTGAGGGGGGGATGAGCGGGGGAGATATGAGGGGGGAGATATGAGGGGGGGAGATATGGGGGGGGAGATATGAGGGGGGAGATATGAGGGGGAGATATGAGGGGGAGAAGGGGAGGGAAGAGATGGGGAGGAGAGAGATGGGGAGGTGAAGGGAGAGGGAGGGAGAGAGGGATGGGGAGAGGGATGGGGAGAGGGATGGGGAGAGGGATGGGGAGATGAGAAAGAGGGGAAAAGGAGTGCAGAGAGAGGGAATAATGGAAGAGGAAGGGGAGGGAGAGGGGGAAGGGGGAGAGGGTGAAGGGGAGGGGGGAAGGGGAGAGGGGAGAGAGAGGGGGAAGGGGAGAGAGAGGGGAAGGGGAGAGAGGCGGTGGGGGGGGGGGGTTATCTACAGAGTAGCATGGAATCTAGATTTGGAAACAAACTAGTCAGATAGGACTTATCAATGACTACATGCAGCAGCAGCAGCAGCAACTGGAACAATATTGCCCGACTGTAATCAGAATGGACAATGTTTTAAATAGCAGTGTCCGTCAATTTATACATTTCCCCCCTAAATTAAGAATCTGTTGGTGAAGGAAGTTGGAGGCTAGTTCGATTTAAACCAAAAAGAAGGAGGCTGCGTGTCGCGGCTTGGTTTAACAGAAGATTTCGTCCCCGATGTGTAAGACAAGAGCCGGAATTGCATTATGTTGTGTCTGTCCGCTTCCCACCTAGAATAGGGAATTAAATCGTTGTTAACGCTGTGAAACTCTTGGCGAGGAATTAATAACAATCTTCCCCCGAGAGTAGAAGAAGGGTGTCTCGTCGCCGTAGAGTGCAGTTACTATTTCAGTTTTAATCAAGTTATTACAATGCTTTCCCCCTCCTCCCCTCCCCCCACTTTTATTTTCCACATTTGATGAAGCCCCCTATAATTAAAAATATATTCCAAGCCCGGCGATGCCCCCCTTAAACAACCCCAATTAGACTTCGGGGGGGAACGGATGCAATTCTGTTGTGATGCTAAAATCAATAGTGCAATTTAATATCTCCTCACTTTATGAAATATTTATGCCAATAACCTCTTGTTAAAATGTTTAAACCTTTATGTGATCCGGGCGCGGAGTGGCAGAGGCTCGAAATTCATCCAGCGATTAGACAGACAGACAGACACAAGGCAAAAAGACTCTTCCTCGCCGCAAACCGCTCGTCCTCAGAGAACAGATTCCCTGCGAGCGGCCATTCGAACCCACCCTGGGTATCGCCGCCGAGGCTGCAACTTCAATATTTCCAGCTATTAATACAATAAAATTAAATGGCCATGAATTTAATACTCCCAGGTCTGCCCCGTTTATGTCTAGGTAAACATAATTAATTCTCCACAATGCACGCTCGGTTCTAAGTCAATCTCCCCCCTTCCCTCGGTTGCAAAACCAGACCAATATATATATTTTTTGTGTGTGGAAAGTTTATAAACGGCGAAGTTGTAATAACCCAAAGCCGTGTCCAAGAACCAGATGCGGAGGGTAGTTAATGTATGGTAGTGGGGTTTTATTTTGAACGAATCTATGTTCTGGTGTTATGGAATCCATGAAGCCGAAGCTAGTGATTAAATATTGATTCTGTGTAATTAGTTTTCATGCGGGCTATCCGCGTGGTGATGTTTTTAGGTATTGAGTAACAGCGTCGAAATGAACTTCGACACCGAAATTATTAGTTAGGATGTGACAGGCTGGGATAGATTTGAACGAATTTGCGTTGTGATCCAGCAGCGAGAAACAGATTCGGAATCAAACCTTTCCAAAGACGCCCATTATAAACCAGTTTTATTTATTTAGCGCTTAAGGTTTGATAGGGCGGAGAATGGTTTAAATACTTATCTGCGACCAATTGTGTAGAAATGTTTGTATTAAAATAATATGTATAGATAAATATATTAGCAAACCAACACCAAAATAAACAGTCTGCCGACACCGCAGGTGAACTCCATCCTTTGCCAGTTATAAATCACAAGAGTGGGATTTTTATTTAAAATATTAATTGTAAAACAGCCCTGAGAAGTTTAACTGCGATTCGTTCCTATCGATCAGAATTCTTAATTCCCCATTCATTCCCAACTCTTTCATTTACTATTGATGTAGCAACCCTAGGATATAGTTTGGGAGACGCAATGAACATAAATACTCGCATGTTGTTGTGCGTATTTAGCCGGGAGACAATTATAGGACAAAATCTATCTTTCCCTGTTTGTGGGGAGAGGCGCCGTTTGCTTGCTCCCACCCCCGCCCGCCCTCTTCTCTCGCACACAATGCGCCGGTCTCTCTGCCGTTCTAACACGGACACCAAGCTTTGCACACGTGAATATTGCCATCTTGTGGCATTCGTTGGAATACTCCAGAGAGAGAGAGAGAGAGAGAGATCTGATGTCTTCAAAACATGAAGGCGAGTAAAATAACGAGGCCTGGCATCAAGAAAGTGAAGCTCCATCATTTTATTTTAACACGAGTTGATGGTGTAGTTATGAAACATGCTGCCGCCTTTCTCATGGAGTCAGCATGCCCTTTTGTCCACTTGTCCATGCCACCAAGCCAAGCCAAGTTGGCATACTGGGTTAGTCCCCTTGGCCCGCATTTGGCCCATTCCCCTCTAAACCCTTCCAATCCATATAACTGTCCAAATGTATTTTACAAGTCACAATTTTATTCGCTTTTACAGCTTCCTCTGGCAGATTGTTCCAGATGCAGTCTATGCTCTGAGTGGAAAAAAAGATGCCCCCAAGAGGCCCCTCTTAAATTTCTCCTCTCTCACCTTAAGCCTGCGGCCTCCAGTTTTAGAATCCTCTACCTTGGGAAAAGACTGTGAACGTTCACTTGATCCATGCCTCACATGATCTTGTACACCTCAATAAGGTCACCCCTCAGCCTCCTACACTCCAAAGGAAAAAGTCCCAGCCGATCCAACCTCTCCCCATAACGCAAGCCCAGGTAACATCCTCCTAGCAAGATTACCAGTGTAAGCATTTTTCACCTGGGTACCCAAGATTTTTTTTAAGGGGCATTGACCTCTTGTTTGGGCAAGGGGTATCGCTAATACCTCAAATACGAGTCACCTCAAAACGGCAGCTCCCATCATCAGGAACCCACACCAACCTGGCCACACACTCATCTCACTCCTGCCATTGGGAAGGAGATTTAGGAGCCTGTAAACTGTAACTTCCAGGTTCAGGAACAGCTTCTTCCCTGCAGCCACCAGGCTCTTTAACATTACTACCTCCAAATAAGCTCTGAACTACATAGACTTGGGGGCACAGGTTTGGTCATTTCCCACTATTATTGTTTGTTTGTTTTTATATGTATGTATTTATGTACCGATCAGCCAAAACATTATGACCTGATGAGCCGAAACATTATGACCGCCTGAGTAATATGCTGTTGGTCCTCCGTGTGCAGCCCCATACGCAGCAGGGTGCACATGCACTGTGTATTATGACACATTCCTCCCGTGGCCACCATTAAAATTTTCTGTGACTTGTGTCACAGTAGACCTTCTGTCGGTTCGGACCTGATGGGATAGCCTTCGTTGCCCTCGCGCATCGATGAGCCTTGGGTGCCCAACACCCTGTCACCGGTTTGTGGTTTGTCCCTCCTCAGACCACCGTTGGTAGGTACTCACCACTGCTGACCAGGAGCACCCCACATACCTTGCCATTTCAGAGATGCTCTGACCCAGACGTCTGGCCATAACAATTTGGCCATAACAATTTGGCCTTTGTCAAAGTCGCTCAGGTCTTTACTCCTGCCCATTTCTCCTGCATCCAACACATTCACAAACTGACTGTTCACTTGCTGCCTAATATATCCCACCCCTTGACAGGTGCCATTGTAACAAGATAATCAATGTTATTCAATTTGCCTGTCAGTGGTCATAATGTTTTGGCTGATCGGTGAAAATATGTGTGTGACTCCACAACTAAGATCAACATTTTGTAAACAGTCGAACATCACAAAATGATGACCAATGGCACTAGTACAAGAACCTACTAACAGCATCTCATGCAAGGTAATGCAATTAAATCCTACAAGTATATTGGAGAGCAGTGCACCAATAACCTAGTCAGTGGCAGTCACTGGGGGGAGACCCAGTTCCACAAACACTCTCCACCCAAGAGGCAACAACCCACATCTTGATTGAGCTTTCACAGGCAAGGCTGTTTCCTGATTGGGAAAAGTAATTCATTGTGGTCCAATTATTAACTCAAAGCTGGGCCAAGGTGTGGGTGACGAAGGGCGACGATTGAAGCTGGGGTGAGGTATGAGTGAAGAGGGGCAATGAGTGAAGATGTGCCAAGGTATGTGTGAAGAGGGGAAATGAGCAAACCTGGGGTCACGTGTGAGTAAAGGGGGGGGGGGGGGGTGGAAGGATTCAGAGCTATCCATCGGAATTGATATGTGACTGATTTTTTTTTAAAGCAAAGGAAAAGTTATATCTGAAGGAACTTGTTAAGTTTGAGTGAGATGCTGGCAGGCATTTGGAGATTCTGCAGGAGGTTCTGCAGGAACTTTTTGCAGCCAGCACCTGCCCACGGGCACAAGGGAGGAAGCTGCAGAATGACCTTGGGCACAATTTGTACGCAGGTGAACACTGGCAGATTAATTTTAATGCGGTAAATTTAAAATGCCAAGTGGTACCCAGAGAAAGAAAAATGTAGACTACACCTTTCTCACAAAGCAGAGACAAGGGTAAAAAGGCCACGAGGTCTCTGCAGATGTAACGTGTAACATGTCCAAACAAAACAGAGGGCTGATCAACAAAGCCTGCACGATGTTAGCTAGAGAGTGAAAATGCAGCTAATACTCAGCAGGTCAGGCAGTACGTGGGGGGGGGGGGGGGAGGAAGAAGCAGAGTTAATGCAAAATGAAAGTTAATGAAAGGTCACAGCTTAAGGATAAGGGGGAAGTCTTTTAGAACCGAGATGAGAAAACATTTCTTCACACAGAGAGTGGTGAGTCTGTGGAATTCTCTGCCACAGAATGTCGTTGAGGCCAGTTCATTGGCTATATTTAAGAGGGAGTTAGATGTGGCCCTTGTGGCTAAAGGGATCAGGGGGTATGGAGAGAAGGCAGGTACAGGTTACTGAGCTGGATGATCATATTGAATGGCGGTGCAGGCTCGAAGGGCCGAATGGCCTACTCCTGCACCTATTTTCTATGTTTCTATGTTTCTATGCTGAAAATCTGAGATAGAAATAGTAAACACTGGAAACAATCGGCAGGTCGGGCGGCATCTATGGAAGAGATACAATTGTGATGACGGGGCCCCAACATGAAACTTTCAATCTGTTTCTCCTTCCGTAGAGGTGACAAACCTGCTGAGAGTTGTTTCCAGGGATAGGCACAACAAACTGGAGTAACTTAATGGGTTAGATAGAATCTCTGGAGAAAAGGAATAGGTGGCGTTTTGGGTCAAGACCGTTCTTCAGACTGAGAGTCAGGGACACAGAGTTTCTAGGATTTTTTTCTTTTTTTATCTGAGTTAACTCAAAACTCTGATGAAAGATCATCAAAAATATTAGAGTTAATCATGTTTAATTAGTACGGGTGTCAGGGGTTATGGGGAGAAGGCAGGAGAATGGGGTTAGGAGAGATAGGTCAGCCATGATTGAATGGCATAGACTTGATGGGCCGAATGGCCTAATTCTACTCCAATCACTTATGTTCGTCTCTGCATAGATGCTGACTGACTCGCTGAATATTTCCAACATTCTCCATTTTTATTTCATATTTTAGCATCTGTACTTTTTGCCTTTACTTTTCATAATACCCTCAACACTGGAGAACATAAGTGAGTTTGGATGTTGAGTTAGTTCCAGGAAATGGCAAAGACTAGAGGGCACAGCTTTAAGGTGAGAGGGGGAATGTTTAAAGGAGATGTGCATGGCAATAATTTTTACACAGAGGGTGGTGGGTGCCTGGTGCGTGCTGCCAGGGGCGGTGGTGGTATGATAGTGGTGTTTAATAGGCTTTTAGATCGGCACATGGATATGCAGGGAATGGAGGGATACGAATCATGTGCAGGCAGAGGAGATTTAGTTTAATTGGCATCATGTTCGCCATGGATATTGTGGGCCAAAGGGCCTGTTCCTGTGCTGCTCTGATCTATGTTCTGTATTCTATGAAATAATGGAGGCATAATACCACCAGAAGTCACAAGCTTGTTTCTTAGTTGGTGGACTGAGTTATGAAGAAAGACCGACCAGAGAAACATAAGCTTTCAAATGTAGAAGTGTCTGGAAAGTGAGTTCGTTATTTGGAATTGTTAATGGTGCATTGAAACTTAGATCACGACGTTAATTTAAATTCAAACATAAAACTTTATGATTGCTGGAAGTCTTTTGCAAGAACAAGAGTTGCTTAACTATTCAGCAATTCAGGCAGCACTTTTGGAGAGAAAATGTATTTCATACTAATCCTAAACTAGGGTACTGTCTGGTTCACCTCTACCATGGACATTGGAACTGAAGAGCAACAATGCTGAGAACTATATTCTGCACTCTGCATCTTCTACCTATTGTACTTGAGCTGGATTTGATTGTACTTATGCATAGTATTATCTGATTTAATTGGATAGCATGCAAAACAAAGCTTTTCACTGTACCTTGGCACACATGACAATAAAAAAAACCTAAACCTAAACTTAAGTCAATGGTCTTTTTTTTGTTAGAATCTGGACAGGTTGGAAAGGTAGCAACTATAAGCACACAGAGAGATACAAGGACTCAGGGGGAGGTGGGACGTCGGAGAAGTTGGAGAAACAATGGTGCAAGGCAGCAGGGAAGGGGAACAGGGAAGGTGAGTAAGGGGCTGCAGAGAGGGATGGGTGGTGGAGCTTCTGCCTCACAGCTCCAGATGCCCAGGTCCAATGCTGACCTCTGGTGAGAGGTGCAATGGCAGGAAGGCTAGCTATTTGATTTGTTCACCTTCCCTGTCGAATGTTAACATGGACAATTGTGGCCACGCCAATTACTGCGTGGAACTCAAGAGGAGAAAGGAGGAGTGACATCTCGGATCTTCACGATAAAAGCATTCAGCAATTCACAGGACAATCGAACTGAACCAAGAAAGCAGTATTTGATGCACTTGCACTAAACATTGTTCCCTTTATCCTGTATCTCTACACTGTGGACGGCTCAATTGTAATCATGTACTGTCTTTCCACTGACGAGATAGCACGCAACAAAAGGCTTTTCACTGTACCTCGGTACACGTGACAATAAACTAAACTAAACTAAACTAAACAGTCATCCCTATACGCTATCTTCCTCGCATTCCAACAGCACCAGAAATTCAGCAAGAGAATAGAAAGGCATTTTCCAGTGTATGGTATTATTCAATTATAATATTACATTATATTACACATTAAAAAATGCAATATATAGAGCCCCACTTTAATTTTGTATATAGTTCTGGTTTACCTACGTAAGCAAGATGTTACTTGTCATACAGGGAGCACCAGAGATTCACCAGCTTGGTTCCTGATATGTAGGGGCTTGACCTGTGAGTGATTGATCAGATTGGGCCTCTTCTCACCGAGTCACAGTCATCCAACATGGAAACGAGCCCCTCCTCCCAACTCTTCCATGCCGATCGAGATGCCTCGTCTAAGCTAGTCCCACATGGCTGCATTTGGCCCATATCCCTCTGAACTTTTCCAACGTGTTGAGTTTCAGGTAACGAGAGGTGATCTCGTTAGCTCGTGCAAAGATCTGATGGGGTTAGACAGGGGAGAAGCAGGGGTGATGTATTTCCAGCCAGGGTGTCTGGAACCATGGGTTACAGTCACAACGTAACTGGAACCAGTTGGCCATTCCACACTCCAAAAATATTTCACTCAAAGGTCAACATCTTTGGAATTCTCATTGCCGGAGAGATGAGGAGAAGTTTATTTAGGACAGAGATTGATAGATGTTTGGATATTAAGGGAATAAAGGGGATATGAGGTTGGTGGAGCACAGTGAACGCTGCCTGAGGCAAAGACCAATGATGATCTTACTCAACAGTGGTCATGGCAAGAGAAGTCAAATCAGTCTAGTTTATTGTCATGTGTACCGAGGTACAGTGAAAAGCTTTCGTTGCGTGCTATCCAGTCAGTGGAAAGACCATACATGATTACAATCGAGCCATTTACAGTGAATAGATACATGATAAGGGAATAACGTTCAGTGCAAGGTAAAGCCAGTAAAGTCCAATCAAAGATAGTCCAAGGGTCACCAATGAGGTAGATAGTAGTTTAGGACTGCTCTCTAGTTGTGGTAGGATGATTCAGTTAGCTGATAACAGCTGGCAACTCTGCCGCTGTTTCTCATGTTATTGATATTTTATATGTATTATTACAGCACAAAGCTCAAACACCAATGATGTTAAATTGTGCTCCATCCCCAGATCCCAGCCATGTTCAACCATTAACTCAGGTTGATAAGAGCAAAGCTCAATAACAGCTAGCACAGAGAGTTAGCACTGGGGTGACATTGACTTACTGCTGCCCTCGAGACGGGGAAGTCGCACACATCGCCCATCCTCATGGGAATGCCTGCCGCCTGTCACACCGTTGCTAGGCAAGTGCCAACATCAGTGGCAGCGCAGGATACCCGTCGCCTCACAGGCAGTGGCTCGAACCCAGCCTCACCGCCGTTCACTCTTCCTGGCGAGAACAACCAGGAAAATAGAAACAAACCGAAGCCACCCGAGACGGTCCCTCAGAAATCAACAGGCAGTAAAACAAAATCCTCGCGGCGTCAGGAATGTGAGATGTGTGCCAGAGCGTGGAGTAAATCCCCGGCTCTGCCAGGTGTCTGTGGTCATTCCAGCTCTCTCAGCAGATGTCATCCGTTCCTCTGGCCAGTCAGCCTCCAGCTTCTTCGGCAGCAGCCACTGAGTTATGGCTCTCAAGGAGAAATGGGCAGAGTCGCAGCATTCACCCCCACCCCCCCTCCCACCCCTCACAAAAACTAAACACTGTGAAACATTGCCAACATCTTACTTAATAGAAATGGAATTTGTCTCATAATGTCAGTACAAATATGTGATTCTGCTTGCCTGACTTCAGAGTTAAACCTGGAATTTTCGATTTAAGAATTCCTGTACAAGACATTGGTGAGGCCGCATTTAGAGTATTGTGCTCAGTTCTGGGCACGGCGTTATAGGAAAGATGCTGTCAAGCTGGAAAGGGTACAGAGAAGATTTACGAGGATGTTGCCAGGGTTGGAGGGTGTGAGCTACAGGGAGAGGGTGACTAGGCTGGGACTTTATTCCTTGGAGCACAGGAGGATGAGGGGTGATCGTATTGAGGTGTACTGTATAAAATCACGAGGGGAGTAGATCGGGTAGATGCACTTGCCCAGAGTAGGTGAATCAAGGATCAGAAGACCTCAGTTTAAGGTGAAGGGGAAAAGATTTAACAGGAATCTGAGGGGTAACGTTTGCACACAAAGGCTGGTGTGTGTATGGAACAAGCTGCCAGAGGAGGTAGCTGAGGCAGCGGCTATCAAAGCATCCAAGAAACAATTTGACAATAGCACAGGTTTGGAGGGATAGGGACCAAATGCGGGCAGGTGGGACTATTGTAGCTGGAACACGTTGGCCGGTGTGGGAAGGTTGGGCCGAAGGGCCTGTTTCCACGCTGTATCACTCTATGACTCAAGCCGAACTTTGGTATGACACAAACTGCTGGAGTTACACAACAGTTACCCGACCGATTGCAACCCCCAACCCCCCCACCCCACCCCCCACCCCCCCAACTTTCTATGTACTTTCTGCCACAAACATCAGCAGTCCTATCTCCAACAAGCGGCATTTTGATTTTATATCGTGCTGTATTTAAACCAGTCCGGTGGTAAATGAAGTGTTTTCACTGACAGCACCGCTCAGCCCTGTGCAGCAGTCTTACATATCAATGAACGGCTGGCTGTCCAACATCTTAATCAGTCATCGGTTGGGCTTCACAACTGTAAAAGTGGCCTTGAAGAGGTGCCTGGACACTCTGTGGATGGGATAGTTCTCAGTCTGAGGCAATTCCTTTGTCACCTCACATTGCTTACTCACTAGTTACAGGTAACATTATTCACAAAATGCTGGAGTAACTCAGCAGGTCAGGCAGCATCTCAGGAGAGAAGGAATGGGCGACGTTTCGAGTCGAGACCCTTCTTCAGACTAGTTACAGGTAACATGTGACATGTTCAGGAGAAAGCCAGAATAACAGATTATTCAACGTTTTCGATTTTCTTCACTTTTTTATTGTTGTTACTTTCCCCTCTTTCCTTGGAAGCTGATATCGCCGTCTGTGTGCAGAAACTATCGCTAAATATTTCACCGTACGTGCTCCACAATAATTGTCAACACCGGTGCCCTGCAAGGTGTGCGTTCTCAGTCCTCCACTAAACCCTCTCTACACCCACGACTGTGCGGCCAAATTCGGCTCTAATTCCATCTACAGGTTTATGGACACCACCACTGCGATGGGACGATTCGTGAACAATGACGAGGAGGAGTACAGGAAGGGGATGGAGAACACAGTGACATGGTGTTAGGGCAATAACCCCCTCCCTCCCCCCCCCCCCCCACACACACACACACAATGTCAGCAAGACGAAGGGAAGGAGCTGGTTATTGACTTCATGAAGCATGGTGGAGTACCATGCATCAATGGTGGGGAAGTGGAAATGGTTGAAAAGCTTCAAGTTCCTTGGCGTTAATATTACCAATGATCTATCACACATCATTGCAACAGCCAAGAAGGCACACCAACACCTCTACTTTCTGAGGAGACTGAGGAGATTCAGCATGCCTCCAGTGACTCTTACAAACCTCCACAGATGCACTGTGGAAAGCACACTGTCAGGTTGCATCACCGCTTGGTCGAGGAACAGCTCTGCCGAAGGCCGCACGAAATTGCAGAGAGTTGTAGACATGGCCCAGTCCAATACACAGCCCAGACCTCCCACCATTGACTCAGTCCACACTTCACGCTGCATTGAAAACGCAGCCGACATAATCAAAGACCTGTCCCTGCTCCAGGCATTCCTCCTTTTCCCCTCTCCCTTCCGGCAGAAAGTACAATAGTTCGAAAGTGCGCACCACCAGACTCAGGAACAGCTTCTTCCTCCCTGTTATCAGGCTTCTGAACATTTCTTCCACAAGTTAGGGAGCTGTCCGATTCACCTTTACCCCATTGCCGATATTGGACTTTGTCTTTTGAACTGATGTGCTACGACGTGCTACAATGCTGAGAACTATATTCTGCACTCTATATCTTCCGCTTTGCTCTGTCTATTGTATTTAAGTTTGACTTGATTGTATTTATGCATGGTATTATCTGATCTGTTTGGATACCATGCAAAGCAAAGCTTTTCAATGCACCTTGGTACATCTGACAATAGTAAACCCAAACCTAACCATTACCCCGAGAGTTCTTGCTTCATTTGTGAGCTTGGACTATTTTGCAGTGGAGTGTTCGTCACATGGAACCTAATCTCACCTGAACATAAGGTCATAAGGTCATAAGTGATAGGAGTAGGCCATCAATTCAGCCCATCAAGTCTACTCTGCCATTCAATCATGGCTGATCTATCTCTCCCTCCTAACCCCAATCTCCTGCCTTCTCCCCATAACCTCTGACATCTGTACTAATCAAAAATCTATCTATCACTGCCTTCAAAATATCCACTGACTTGGCCTCCGCAGCCATTCGTGGCAAAGAATTCCACAGATTCACCACCCTCCGACTAAATAAATGTATCCTCATCTCCATCCTAAAAGAACGTCCTTTAATTCTGAGACTATGACCTCTAGTCCTAGATTCTCCCATCAATGGAAACATCCTTTCCAAATCCACTCGTTCCAAGCCTTTCACTTTCATTGTATTTATGCATGATATTATCAACCTGTTTGGATACCATGCAAAGCAAAGCTTTGCAATGTACCTCGGGGTACACGTGACAATAATAACCATTACCGTGACAGCTCTTGCTTCATTTGCGAGCTTGGACTATTTTCAGTTCGTCACAGGGTGCCTAATCTCACCTGATGTACGTGTACACTGAATTATCAACGAGTCATTAGTTATAATCACAACTGTGACACTCTCCCAGTACTGTCAGCCTCCATTCATGGCGAGGTGGCAGTTTTCATAACACCGATGCTCCTCAGAGCGGAGATGTGCACTGCTTATGAGACTTGTGGAATAGCATATCGAGCTTCAGCTTGGTGGTAAGAATAGGAAGGCAGATTATTATCTGAATGGTGTCAAGTTAGGAAAAGGGGACGTACAACGAGATCTGGATGCCCTATGCATCAGTCACTGAAAGGAAGCATGCAGGTACAGCAGGCAGTGAAGAAAGCCAATGGAATGTTGGCCTTCATAACAAGAGGAGTTTAGTATAGGAGCAAAGAGGTCCTTCTGCAGTTGTACAGGGCCCTAGTGAGACCACACCTGGAGTACTGTGTGCAGTTTTGGTCTCCAAATTTGAGGAAGGATATTCTTGCTATTGAGGGCGTGCAGCGTAGGTTTACTAGGTTAATTCCCGGAATGGTGGTACTGTCATATGTTGAAAGACTGGAGCGACTAGGCTTGTATACACTGGAATTTAGAAGGATGAGAGGGGATCTTATCGAAACATATAAGATTATTAAGGGGTTGGACACGTTAGAGGCAGGAAACATGTTCCCAATGTTGGGGGAGTCCAGAACCAGGGCTATAGTTCAAGAATAAGGGGTAGGCCATTTAGAACGGAGATGAGGAAAAACTTTTTCAGTCAGAGAGTTGTAAATCTGTGGAATTCTCTACCTCAGAAAGCAGTGGAGGCCAATTCTCTGAATGCATTCAAGAGAGAGCTAGTTAGAGCTCTTAAGGATAGCGGAGCCAGCGGGTATGGGGAGAAGGCAGGAACGGGGTACTGATTGAGAATGATCAGCCATGATCACATTGAGTGGTGGTGCTGGCTCGAAGGGCCGAATGGCCTACTCCAGCACCTATTGTCTATTGTCTATTGTCTAATCCCTAATTCCTCACCCGTTAATGAACAGCAGCTTCAACAAGTTCTTTAGATACAAAAGCAAAACACTTGGGTTGCTGAAAATCCAGACATGGAAATGTTTAACACAAAGTGCTGGAGTAACCCAACGGGTCAGGCAGCATCTCTGGAGGACATGGATAGATGACGTTTTAGGTCGGGACCCTTCTTCAGACAGTTCATGTTCTTTTTGTAAACCAGCATTTGCAGTTCCTTGCGTCTAAATGTTTGACACATTCAGCAGGTTAGACACCGAATGACAAATAAAGCTCTGTTGAACTGTTGAACTGTTGAACTGTTGAATCTGTTATAGGTCATAAGCTCATACGTTATAGGAACAGAATTAGGCCATTCGGCCCATCAAGTCTACTCCGCCATTCAATCATGGCTGATCTATCTTTTCCTCTCAACCCCATTCTCCTGCCTTCTCCCCATAACCCCTGACACCCATATAATCAAGAATCTGTCAACCTGCCAAGTACAAAGTACCAGGTTCTCCCATCATTTTCAAAGGCAGAATATATCACCACACCAACATATTCAAGGTTAAAGACAGCTAAGGGTCGGAAATACTCACAGTTCTGAATCAGAAGATATCTCGATCAGGAGTCCTTCCCAGGACTTAGGCTCATGACTTCCTGAGAAAAGTTGCTTTGCCGTTTGGAGATTGCTGTTAGTAGGAGCCGGCTGTGCACACATTAGTCTCACCTGAGTGCATTCACATGAGTAGTTCACCATAAAACGCTTCTAAACTTCCTGAAGTTAGGAAGTCGTGAAGTCGTTATTTTCCGTGAAATTTTCAGCTGATATTGCAAAGATTCGAAGCATCATAACATGAAAGATAAATAAATTAAAGTTAGATCACAGACGACTAATAATTTTTTTTAATTTTTTTTAAATTTTATTTTTTTTAAAGCATATGTACAAATAGAAATTAAAAAACACATTTGTTACAGAGTTCTTATATAGCTTCAATTTAAAATTTTTAAAGAGAGAAAATAAAAAAAAATAATATAAAGAAGAAAGGAAAAAAAAAGAAGAAAAAAAACAAAAAAAAAACTATAAACTATTGGGAAGAGAGAATAAGAGGATTAAAAAAAAAGATATAACTATAAAAATTAAAGGGAGTAGATCCGGGAGAAATAATTTAGTTTTAGTTTAAGCGTGGAAACAGGCCTTTAGGCCCGCTGGGTCCACACCGACCATCGATCACCCGTTCACACAGGTTCTATGTCACCCCACTTTCACATCCAATGCCAATATACTAGGGGCACTTAACAGAGGTTATTTGACCGACAAGCTCACACGTCTGTGTGGGGTGTGCGAGGAAACCGGAGCAACCCGGAGGAAACCTATGCGGTCACACAGGGGGAACATGCAAACTCCACACAGACAGCACTCGGGGTCAGGATCGAACCCGGATTTCTGCCACTGCGGGGCAGCAAGCAGCTCTACCCGCTGTGCCACTATGCTGCCCATAAAAGGCTCTCTTACAGGATTTGATCAGTATTGACTCTTTACATTTGTATGTACCTCAAGAGTCAAGACTGTTTTATTGTCATGTGTCCCAGATAGAACAATGAAATTCATACGCTGCAGCACAACAGGATATGTAAACATAGTACACTGTAAACAATATTAAAAACGAGAGAGAAAAAAACCTCAGTGTGTATATACACATACCCTCAAGTACACACACATATATATATCCATATACATATACATATACACATATATATATTTATTTTTTATTTATATATTTTTTTCTTGCGTATGTGTGTGTATGTCTATATATATATATATATTAAAACATACACACACATACTCAAAAAACATAGTTACGAAAGCTTTTCACTGTGCCTGTCACTGTACACGTGACAATAAACTAAACGAACTCGTTATTTTAAGGTCATCACCAGCCTAATGTCTAAGCCTTGACTTGAGTCGGTTTTAAATGTTTGTTGTCAAGTAAACAAACTGGGAGGTTAACAAAATCTTAAATGTTGTGCGGTAAAGTATAAATACCTGGCTATTTGCCATCTTCCACGTACAATCCCCTCAGATGGAATGTTGTCTCTAGAATGGATTATCCTAAAGGCCGAGTATTTACGATGAATAGAGTTGTTCCACTCTATTGTCTATCAATCTGCATATATTAACATTTCAAATCAACTCTTCCAGCTACCAGAACAACTTTGACTTAATTGGGTGCTCAATAAAGCTACTCAGTGCATTACCACAGAGAATGTGAAGGCCTGCACAATGAATATGGGTGAAAAAAATACCTTCCGCTTTAATTATTTTAACAGAAAACGTTTTCATGCTGACGTTAAAATGCCCGATGCATAACACAAGTCTTGGGCATTTCTTTCCCTTCTCTCAAAACTGTACCGTCTGCGATCTGTTAGTTCTGCACAGCCGGGGACTCGAACCTGTGACCTTCCCAGACTGCACAGGTTGGTTTCCCAATGTATAAAACAGCTGAACCATCGAGGGATTCGGTCTTCTTCCTCTGTTGTCTTACATTCAAAAATTAAACGTTGTCGTGGTGACATATCAACTGCTAACAAAAAGCTTGCAGCCTCTTTATGCAAGGTAATGGATCCCATTAACTGTGCGCCGTCATTTGTAATGAACCCTGTCTAAATATCTGTGACCCAGTGGTCTGGGTCTGGACAAAACCGTTCTTTTAACATGTGCTGCACACGCATGATTTTAGCATGTGCTGCAGTCAGATCACAGACATGATTTTAACATGTGTTGCAGATAGATCAGGAGCATGATTTTAACATGTCCTGCAGGCAGATCATGGGCATGATTTCAATGTGTGCTGCAGACAGATCATGGGCATGATTTTAACATGTCCTGCAGACAGATCATGGGCATGATTTTAACATGTGCTGCAGACAGATCATGGGCATGATTTTAACATGTGCTGCGGACAGATCATGGGCATGATTTTAACATGTGCTGCGGACAGATCATGGGCATGATTTTAACATGTGCTGCGGACAGATCATGGGCATGATTTTAACGTGAGCTGCAGACAGATCACAGACATGATTTTAACGTGTGCTGCAGACAGATCACAGACATGATTTTAACGTGTGCTGCAGACAGATCACGTGCATGAGAAGCAACCTCAGACGATCAGGTTTCCCCCCTCATTTAAAATGCATGGCTGAGACTTGGCAAGGAACAAAACTTCCATTGTTAACTCAACAAATCCCCAAAGATACGAACAAAGAGCTGGAATTCGAAATGTTAAATGAATTAAATGTTATTTAATGAACATGCCCTAGGTAGAGGTTTTAAATGGCGGAAGCTGTGCTGACGATTGTGTTGTGGCTTCAGTGACTGGTTTACAGGTAAAGTGCAGCAGAGAGTTTACCTGGCCTCCCCACAATCAGCGCCAGATCCCGTGGGAACAGAAGATGCAAAGTTCTGCAGTAACTCAGTGGGTCAGGCAGCATCTCAGGAGAACATGGATAGGTGACGTTTAGGGTCGGGACCCTTCTTCAGGCCCTCTGTTGGAATAGGCCAGGATTTGGACAATAAGCAAAAGTCTGCAGATGGTAGAATGCTGCTTTTTTAGTTTTTTCAGTTTTAGTTTTAGAGATACAGCGCGAAAACAGGCCCTTCGGCCCACCGAGTCTGCACCGACCAGCGATCCCCGCACATTAACACAATCTCACCTACCCTCGCTAGGGACAATTTACACTTACATCAAGCTAATTAACTTACAAACCTGTACGTCTTTGGAGTGTGGGTGGAAACCGAAGATCTCAGAGAAACCCCACGCAGTCACGGGGAGAACTTACAAACTCCGTACAGACATCACCCGTAGCCGTGATCACACCTGGGTCTCCGGCGCCTGCAAGCGCTTTAAAGCAGCAACTCTACCGCTGCGCCACCGTGCCGCACCTTTAAGACTCAATGATTCTTTGATGGTTTGGGAAAGTGTGTCTTCATGGCCCAAATAGTAACATTTTGAAAGAGCCCAAAGCAAAACCAGATCACCCCACAATGTGTCTTTGAAAACGTAGATTTGTAATTTTCCACTTCTACTGATGCAAAGTTCCACAGCCTCCAACTGTGGTGAACGGTGAAATGGGCAATGGTGGATCCACAGCACATATGCCTTGCCCAGACCTTGCATTGAAATCCACTGAATTGAAATGTAAGTTTGTTAAATAATGGGTGTCAAAACTGAACATACAAATCTTATCTTGTTGCCGAGATTCAGAAATTAAAGTTTTCACATGTTTGCATCAACAAGGCATCACCCCTCCCCCACCACCTGTACGCACTGTCTCCACCATCTTCCAATCACCCCCCTCAACTGTACCCACCCATCACTCGCCAGGATTTGTCCTGTCCCCACTCCTCCAGTTCTCCAACTGGTTTCACTATCCTCCTCATTAACTTTACTGTTTGTCTGCCTCGTTGTCAACTTCCCCTCAGCCAACAATGAACCATTATACATTTCCTTGATCACCGTCTGCATTCATCTGTCCTTTCCACACCTGATATGCTCTTTGTACCCTTCCATATCCCTAGTTTCCCCCTCCCCTGACTGTCAGTCTGAAGAAGGGCCTCGACCCGAAAAGTCACCCATTACTTCTCTCTGCAGAGGTGCTGCCTGGCCCGTTGTTACTCCAGTATTTTCTGTCTATCTTCGATGTAAAAGAGCATCTGCAGTTCCTTTCTACACACTCCTCTTCCCCTAGTACAATCGGTCTGAAGAAGGGCCCCGACCCAAAACGCTGCCTGTACATTTCCCTCCACAGATGCTGCCCGACCCATTGAGTTTGTCAGCACTTCAAGTATCAATAGTCGGGAGTGTTTTATTATCATATGTCCCCAAACGGAACAAAATTCTTACTTGCAGTAGCACAACAGGTATGCAAACTGAGTACTCTGTAAAATGCCAACATAGTACTCTGTAAAACCCATAATAAACAACAACAAAAAAGTTCAGTATGTATCTTAAAAAAACAGACAAATAAATAAATGGAAAAAAGCCAAAAACAATTCCCCAATCTTTATAGTCCAGAGCCTATTTGGAGGTTGTAGTGTTTAATAGCCTGATGGTTGCAGGGAAGAATCTGCTCCTGAACCTGGACGTTACAGTTCTTCAGCTAATATACCTTCTTCGTTTCTTTGTTTTCTGCACAAGATTGCAGCATCTGTAGTCATCCCGTGTCTCCTTCAGAACCCATTCCTGGTTGTTGACATGTAAAACAATAGCTGTTTACAGAGGCTAGTTCCAGAGAAAGCCAAGGAAATGTTGGGGGAGTCCAGAACAAGGGGCCACAGTTTAAGAATAAGGGGTAGGCCATTTAGAACTGAGATGAGGAAAAACTTTTTCAGTCAGAGAGTTGTGAATCTGTGGAATTCTCTGCCTCAGAAGGCAGTGGAGGCCAATTCTCTGAATGCATTCAAGAGAGAGCTGGATAGAGCTCTTAAGGATAGCGGAGTCAGGGGGTATGGGGAGAAGGCAGGAACGGGGTACTGATTGAGAGTGATCAGCCATGATCACATTGAATGGCGGTGCTGGCTCGAAGGGCCGAATGGCCTCCTCCTGCACCTATTGTCCAATGAAATGGAATGATAGTTTCTGAGTGTTGAGTGGATTCAAGTGCAGCAAAGAGAAGGAACCCCAAGTTGTCTGTATCCCCAGTCGAGACTGAGGAAGGGTCTCGCCCGGGATAACGTCACCCATTCCTTCTCCCCAGAGATGCTGCCTGTCCCGTTGAGTTAGTTACTCCAGCATGTTGTGTTTATCTTCGGTGTAAACCAGCACCTGCAGTTCCCTCCTGCACATGCCTCCCCAGTGATGGGATCGTGTGTTTAGTGTCAGGTTGATGGCAGCAAGGAGGGGGACTCTCCACATATTCAGTGTGAGCCCAGTGGGGAAACTGTCCATTGTTGCAGTTCTTGGTTGAACTTATCTTGCCTCTTAAATCTCAAATAACGTTTATGGGAAGTTATTCATTTCGTTAGCGACATTTTTAGCCGTCATGCTGAGAGTTATCTTTCATGATCACGTCATCACACTCTGACTATTTTTAAGCTGCCGGATTTCATCTCAACTCTCCAGGACTTTCCCTCCAGTGTTTGGAAGAATGTCACATCAGATTTTATTTAAAATTTCAATCACCAAGTCAAATGTAACCTAATAATGACTGAAGAAGGGTCTGGACCGGGAAAAACGTCACCCATTCCTTCTCACCAGAGATGCTGCCTGACCTGCTGAGTTACTCCAGCATTTTGTGAATAAACCCATTCCTTCTCACCAGAGATGCTGCCTGATCTGCTGAGTTACTCCAGCATTTTGTGAATAAACCCATTCCTTCTCACCAGAGATGCTGCCTGTCCTGCTGAGTTACTCCAGCATTTTGTGAATAAACCCATTCCTTCTCACCAGAGATGCTGCCTGTCCTGCTGAGTTACTCCAGCATTTTGTGAATAAACCCATTCCTTCTCACCAGAGATGCTGCCTGTCCCGCAGAGTTACTCCAGCTTTTTGCGTCTATCTTCAACCGAATAACGATACCCTACAATTAGATCCTCACGGGGAGAAGCCCACTCACTAATATCAAACCGGTCGGAGTTTAATGCGAAGCCTATTCTTCTAAAAATAACTTCCATGCAGCTTTTCCTTCAAGCAATCAAAACCTTTATCTTTTCTTTGGAGGATTCCAATCAGTGCTTTATATTGTTCATGAGCTCGCCCTCGTAAAGCAGACCGCTGTGATCTGCACAGTACCACCTGCTGGGCGAGAGGAAGTGGATTGAATAATATTTTTTCCAAATGTAATTGTACGAACACTTTGAAGGAAAGCAACGTGTGGGGGAATGGGGGAGAGCGCAGGAGTGGGGCTAATTGGATAACCTTACAAACAGCTGGCAAAAGGCACAACCGGTTAAAATGTCCCACTGCGTTTATCGTCCCAAAGAGTGGCGACTCTTGGTGGGTTCCAGCACAGGCCGCTGGATGGGATGATTCACTCTTTCAATGCCGTCACGGACATTGAGTATTGACGGGTGGCATAAAGAAAAGCTCGGAGCCATTGGCTAACCTGTTCAGAGTGGCGTCCAGTAAAGGCGACGGGTTCAGGAGCTCATGGGCAGCGGAGTCCTCCCATCTACCTCAATAGACAATAGGTGCAGGAGGAGGCCATTCGGCCCTTCGAGCCAGTACCGCCATTCAATGTGATTATGGCTGATCATTCTCAATCAGTACCCCATTCCTGCCTTCTCCCCATACCCCCTGACTCCGCTATCCTTAAAAGCTGTATCTAGCTCTCTCTTGAATGCATTCAGAGAATTGGCCTCCACTGCCTTCTGAGGCAGAGAATTCCACAGATTCACAACTCTCTGACTGAAAAAGTTTTTCCTCATCTCAGTTCTAAATGGCCTACCCCTTATTCTTAAACTGTGGCCCCTTGTTCTGGACTCCCCCAAAATTGGGAACATGTTTCCTGCCTCTAACGTGTCCAACCCCTTAATAATCTTATACGTTTTGATAAGATCTCCTCTCATGCTTCTAAATTCCAGTGTATACAAGCCTAGTCGCTCCAGTCTTTCAACATATGATAGTCCCGCCATTCAGGGAATTAACCTAGTAAAGCTACGCTGCACGCCCTCAATAGCAAGAATATCCTTCCTCAAATTTGGAGACCAAAACTACACACAGTACTCCAGGTGCGGTCTCACTAGGGCCCTGTACAACTGCTGCTATACTCAACTCCTCTTGTTATGAAGGCCAACATTCCATTGGCTTTCTTCACTGCCTGCTGTACCTGCATGCTTCCTTTCAGTGTCTGATGCACTAGGACACCCAGATCTCGTTGTACGTCCCCTGTTCCTAACTTGACACCATTCAGATAATGCTCTGCCTTCCTATTCTTACCACCAAAGTGGAGACCACCTCGCTGGAGACCACCTCAGATTATCTTTAATAGGACTTTATCTTGCACTAAACTTTATTTGCTTCATCATGTGTCTGTCCCACTGTGGATGTGTAGGAAGGAACTGCAGATGCCGGTTTAAACCAAAGACAGATCTGGCAAGGTTGAGACTGGAGATGGACACAAAGTGCTGGAGTAACTCAGCGGGACAGGCAGCATCTCTGGAGAGAAGGAATGGCTGACCTTTCAGGTCAAGACCCTTCTTCAGAAAGGAGCAGAGTGAGATATCAGCCATGACCGAATGGCGGAGTAGATTCGATGGGCCGCTGTATACTGTGGATAGCTTGATTATAATCATGTCTTCCGCCGACCGGTTAGTACGCAACAAAAGCTTTTCACTGTACCTCGGTGCACGGGACAATCAAACTAAGCTACGGTTTGAGGACAAGTTAGCTGATATCACTGAGTGATATCATAAGTGTATGCAGGAAAGATGGAGGGTGAGATATCAGCCATGGTCGAATAGAGGAATGGACTCCATGGGCCGAATGGCCTAATTATGCTTCTATATATACTGGTCCTACAGTGACTGGTGTGGTGGGGGATGGAGATTTTTTACTACCCCTTGAAATAGCCTTGCAAGCCACTCGTGTAATGCTGGCCTGACCAAGGATGTCCACAGCCGATGAAAGGATAGAAAGTAATAGAAGTAGAAAATATTTCAGTGTGTTTGTTATCCTCTACACAAAGCCCGCGATCTGCTGCCAGCGCTTGTTCCCAGAGCTATTGCTCTGTCAGCGTGGAGTGCTAGCAGCAACATCTGTAATTCCCCCACGTGCAGGAGTTGGGGTTGTGTGTGCAAGGTGGGGGAATGTTGCTGCCTCCATCTGCATAGCTCTCTGGGCTTCCCACAGCCGCAACACGAAGCGGTGTGTGTGTGTCTCTGCTCAGAGCTAGCACTGCAATTAGGAACTGGAGAACGGCGCACTTGGTGAAGCAGGATGCTCCGGTAAGCAGGAGCAGGTGGATGGGGTCACAGGGGGCTCAGAAAGCAGCTGGGTGGGTGGGGGCGGTGTGATGGAGGGAGGGGGGGCTGAGATTGCTCCCATCCGCAGCTGATGAGAACAGGACTCTGGAGTCCATCTTAAAAAACCAAGAGGAATGTGTAGGAAGGAACTGCAGATGCTGGTTTAAACCGAAGCTGGACACAAAGAAGCTGGATTAACTCAGCGGGACAGGCAGCAATTTCTGGTATGTCCAATTTAACCTCCCCGAATATGCCCACTGTTACTGATGCAAATAATTGGAAAGGTGATGGCAGGTGGGAGCTGTCTTTTTCTGATATACCCTGGATTCCATTTATTCACAAAATGCTGGAGTAACTCAACAGGTCAGGCGGCATCTCGGGAAAGAAGGAATGGGCGACGTTTCGGGTCGAGACCCTTCTTCAGTCTGAAGAAGGGTCTCGACCCGAAACGTCGCCCATTCCTTCTCTCCTAAGATGCTGCCTGACCTGCTGAGTTACTCCAGCATTTTGTGAAATAAATACCTTCGATTTGTACCAGCATCTGCAGTTATTTTCTTATATACCCTGGATTCCATCTTCAGTTTCCTCCTCCAAGTCAAGGAAAAGAAGGGACACTCAGGGCAGGAAAATATCTCGAGACATGGAACCCACACCAACGTTTTGTAACTGAGTTCTGCCGCTGCCTTGGGCTTGATCCTACCTTTATAAGGAGCCAAAGTGTGCTCACCTCATTAAGTTTGAGTCACCCCAGTTTAACAAGGTATCCAGAGCACTCCCAGTCTAGATCAAGACTATGAGCAATCTGCACATAAAATTCAGGTTCCTACTTTACGCACACACCCTGGTTTACATTAATGCCGCCGAAGTAGAGATGGTCAAAAAGTTCCCAGGAATAAATATCATCAGCAATTTGTCCTGGACCAGCCATACTGAAGCCATGGCCTAGAAAGCACAACAGTGCCTCTACTTCCTTAGAAGTCTCAGGAAGTTCGGCATGTCCCCAACAATCCACACCAACATCTACAGATGCGTCGAAGAAAGCTTCTTATTGGGTTGCATCACAAGCTGCTTTGGGAACCAGGCTCCATCTAAGGCCGCAAGAAATTGCAGAGAGTTTTGGGCACAGCCCAGACCATCACCCAAACCAGCCTCCCTTTCATTGACTCCATCTATACTTCACGCTGCCTTAGCAAGGCTGCCAGCAAAATCAAGGACCGTTCTCATCCCGATTACTCCTTCTTCCCCTCTCTCCCATCCAGCAAGAGGTACAGAAGTTTGAAAACATAAACATCCAGATTCAGGGACAGTTTCTTCCCAGCTGTCATCAGGCAACTGAACCATCCTCCTCTCACCAGCTACAGTGTGGTCCTGACCTCCCATCTACCTCTTTGGAGACTTTTAAACTGTCTTTAATCGGACTTTATCAGACTTCAATGTTATATCTATCACTAAATGCTGCACCCCTTATCCTTTATCTGTGGGCTGTGGACGACTTGACTGTATTCATGTATAGTCTTTTCTTTGACTGGATAGCACACAAACAGAAGCTTTTCACTGTACCTCAGTATATGTGTCAATAATAAACTAAACAAAATATTTTACTCACTAACAATGGATGAGCACATGTTGACAATTTTCTCCCATTATGTGAAATGTGTGGAAAGAATGAATCACGATCCCCACACCTACCCACACAGGGCTAATGCTAACACGGTCGAAGTGAGATGCAGCATGGAAACGGATCCTTCAGATCACCAAGATCACACCAACCATCAACACATTTACACTAATCTACATTAATCCCACCTTCTCAACAATTCCCCCCAGATCCGACCCACTCACCTCTACTCGGATTAAATTACAATGCCCTATTAGTTGCTGCTCCATCTGTAGGATGTGGGAGGAAACCAGAGGCCCTGGAGGAAACCCATGTGGTCACATTAAGAACATGCAAACACCCTGCAAAGTGGAGTCAGGCAGCACCCGAGATCAGGATTGAACCCCTGTCTCATTTCTAGATTTAAGCTTTCTTTCTCTACATGGATCCTAGAATTAAGCCTTCTCTTCCAATCAACTAATTAAAGTCTCCCCCAATAATGAATCAATTGAGATGAGATGAAACTATTTTGGCATCACGTTCAGCACAGACGTTGTGGGCTGAAGGCCGTGTTCCTGTGCTGTACTGTTCTATGTTCCATATACACAGGTTTCTTTAACATGGGGAACTAATAGTGCTGAAGGAAAAGAATGAGAACACCTTGGAATCATCCATACTTTTCTGACTTGTTTCAACGGGGTCCAAATGCATTGTCATTTCTGAGGTAACTTCATTTCTGCAAAGCCTCTCTAATTATAGTAAGACATTAGTCAGAAAGTATGATTGGTGGTTTGTGGTGGGGGGTTGTTGGGTGGTGCAGGAATAGGAAGGCCAATGGTTTCATTTTCCTTAAGTAGAATGCATCAAATTAATCAGTGCTTGCTGCAACAGTACTTGTGAGGACAAGCACTCACATCTCATTCACGTCTCCCACTAGAGCCGGGGAGCTCCGAGGCTGACAGGTGGTGTCTTGCGCTTTGAGCAACTTACAATGATGTAATCTTATCTGAAGGCAAGATAGGCCAAGTGGTACATGATCCGAGAGACAAATTAAGAAGAAAACGTTGGAGGTGTAGTCCAGGAGCTCGGGAAAGGCTGCTGCAAAAACTTGTGCTTTTGTTCTGTACCCTTGAGGCAGGCGGCAGTCAGACAGAAAGGTGCATTACATTTCCCACCAAAATCCAAACAAGGCCACCAGCAACCAGGGTGGGAGTTTATTTGCGAGCTTTTGTTGTGTAAATGCGTGCAAATGCAGGTACAAAATGGAGAGAGGGGCTTTTGTCCGTCAGATCACAAGCTGCTAAAAGGATTCCTGTTGAAATAGTGCCTCATCTCAGGTGACAGGTGCACCCCCCAAACGCAGGTGTTGAAATCCCCAGTGGGCAAGAGCCATGTTGCACGGACCATCTCAAAGTTAAACTGTCCACCCAAGTATGGACTGGCATTATTGTACTGATGATCAGGCGACTTCACTCATTGTTCATGCATTATCTATAATGGTTGCAAGGAAAACTTCTGGTTTTGCACATCGAGTCGAGTACAACGTTCGGCTGCCAAGAGCAACCCAGCAGGGGGGGGGGCGCCGAGAACGAAGAGGGGCCCGACGGGGGGAACCGCCATGAACGAAGAGGGGCCTGACGAGGGGGGGGGGGGGGGGCGCCGAGAACGAAGAGGGACGCAGCAGGATGCCGGCGAGAGCATAGAGGGGCCCAGCAGGGGGCCGCCGAGAAGTAAGGGGGACCCAACGTGGAGCCGCCTACAGGCACGTGCGAAGGCAGGCCTGGTTCGACGCTGAGAGAAGATAAGAACTTTTAAGTACTAAGAACATTTGTAACTTTGTCGGCACCAGAAATCGTTCTCGTCGGTCTCCCTGCCGGGTCCCTCTTCGTTCTCGGCGTCTCTTTGCGTACTGCCTAGGTGAAGTCTGCAGTACGATTTAACCAGATTGTAAGCAAAAACGAAGAATTTCACTGTACCCAGGTACGTGTGACCATAAAGCAGCATTGAATCATTGATGATAAACAGATAGGTGGGGGCACATGTTTGAGAACCAGTGTAAGCTAGTTGTGTCTTACCCCGTCAGCCTGGCACTTGGCATGCAGTACATTCACTACATTACAATGGTTATTGTAAGGACGGAAATCAGTTTGATCTTTTCCCATTTTTGGATGAAAATTGCAGCACACCAGGCGCCAAGTTCCAGAGACTAAATCCTGCATCAAATCTGTCTCAGCATGTGGTCCTCACTGCCTTTAGAGAGACAGCATGGAAACAGGCCCTTTGGCCCACCGAGTTCGTGCCAACCAGCCGGATGCATCTGTGCCAGATGAATAAAATCTCGACCCGAAACGTCACCCGTCCCTTCTCTCCAGCGATGCTGCCTGTTCCACTGAGTTACACCAGCCTTTTGTGTCTTCAGTGTAAGCCAGCATCTGCAGTTCCTTCCTACGAATAAAATCAGTACTGGGTCAATTTGAACACCCAATGAAGGATTTACAGGATGGCTTAAGACCTTCCGCAAAATGGATGAACATTTAGATGGACCACTCACTGCATGTTTCAGTGAGCTTTGCAATTCCACAGCAGCTGAAACAGCCAACATGTAGAAACAAGGAACTGCAGATGCTGGTTGAAACCAAAGACAGACACAAAGTGCTGGAGTAACTCAGCAGCAGGTCAGGCAGCATCTCTGGAGAAAAAGGATAGACGACCAAGGGTCCCGGTCCAGAACGTCACCCATCCTTTATCTCCGTAGATTCTCCCTGACCCGCTGAGTTATACCAGCACTTTGTGTCTATCTTTAGCTGAAACTGCTATCCTCAGAATCAATGGATGCTAGTAAGGTCACTGGCTTTCACTCAGTTTTCCTTCGCAATGTTCCCGCATCCACTTTTCCCATTGCTTCATGAACTGCAGATGTTTGGACTTATCTTGTGCCCATCTAATTCCCATTCTTTAGACCGAGGAATGAATGGTCCCACTTGGAAATGCTGGTTGTCCATTCACTCCACAGATTCTGTCTGGCCTACTGAGTTCCTTCAGCAGCTCCATGTGTCTCAATACCACACTTTGCAGTGAATAGAAAAGCCGGAAATCTCCAGGACCGGACAATGTTTCCCCCTCCACCCGTAAGCTCTGTGCCGAACAACTGGCACCGATCTACACAGACATTTTCAACCAGTCCCTGCAAACCTGCACTGTCCCTGCCTGCTTTAAGGTCTCCACTATTGTCCCTGTACCCAGAAAGACAAGGGTCACTGGTCTTAATGACTACAGGCCTATCACACTTACCTCTGTAGTCATGAAGACCTTTGAAAGACGTGTGCTGGCCCAGCTGAAAAACATCACAAACCCCCTGCTGGACCCTCTGCAGTTTGCATACAGGGCCAATAGATCGGTGGACGACGCAGTCAATCTAGGCCTGCACTTCATCCTCCAGCACCTAGACCGCAAGGAGACCTATGCCAGGATTCTGTTTGTGGACTTTAGCTCTGCTTTTAACACCATTGTGCCAGAGCTATTACACTACAAACTCCCCCAGCTGACTGTGCCTGTCCCTCTGTCAGTGGATCATCAACTTCCTGACGGACAGGAAGCAGCATGTGAGGCTGGGAAAGCACATCTCGGACCAGCAGAACCTCAGCATAGGAGCACCGCAAGGCTGCGTATTCTCCCCTCTCCTTTACTCTCTCTACACCAACGACTGGTGGGGAGGAATCTGCCTACAGAGGGGAAGTGACACAGCTGGCGTCCTGGTGCCATCGCAACAACCTGGAGCTCAATGCCCTCAAGACAGTGGAACTAATTATAGACTTTCAAAGAGATCCCCCTCCCCCCTCCCCTCTCCCTACTCACCATCAACAACACCACAGTCACATCTGTGGAGTCATTTAAGTTCCTTGGAACCATCATCTCCAGGGACCTTAAATGGGGGGCCACCATCGACTCCACAGTCAAGAAGGCCCAACTGAGGATGTACTTCCTGCGGCAACTGAAGAAACACAATCTGCCACAGGCAATGATGGTCCAATTCTATGCTGCTATCATTGAGTCCGTCCTCACCTTCTCCATCATGGTCTGGTTTGGCTCAGCCACCAAGCACGACATCCGGAGGCTGCAACGGATCGTTCGCACAGCTGAGAAGGTTGTTGGCTGCAACCTTCCCCCCATTGACGAACTGTACACTGCAAGGGCCAGGAAGCGAGCGGGCAAGATCATCTGGGCGGCACGGTAGTGCAGCGGTAGAGTTGCTGCTTTACAGCGAATGCAGCGCCGGAGACTCAGGTTCGATCCTGACTACGGGTGCTGCACTGTAAGGAGTTTGTACGTTCTCCCCGTGACCTGCATGGGTTTTCTCCGAGATCTTCGGTTTCCTCCCACACTCCAAAGACGTACAGGTATGTAGGTTAATTGGCTGGGTAAATGTAAAAAATTGTCCCTAGTAGGTGTAGGATGGTGTTAATGTACGGGGATCGCTGGGCGGCACGGACTTGGAGGGCCGAAAAGGCCTGTTTCCGGCTGTATGTATATGATATGATATGATATGATCTCTGACCCCTCTCACCCTGGCCACAAACTCTTCGAAGCACTTTCCTCTGGAAGGCAACTCCGGACTGTCAAAGCAGCCACAGCCAGACATCAAAACAGTTTTTACCACGAGTGACAGTTCTACTCAATAACCAAAGTCTGTAGTCTCTTTTTTGCTCTGGTTTATTTTCACCCACCGTAATGTTGTATCCTTATTGTTTTGATATGGTTATGCTTTATTCTTAATTGTTAACTGTATGTTTGTGTTGTACATTCCTTGTATATGCATACTTGGCCAATAAACATTCATTCATTCATTCATTCATTCATTCATTCATTGATTCGAATAGTGGTCTCCCCTCCATCATTCCATGAACCCATGTGTTTGGTACCCCCTGTTCCAGGTACACACTCAAGCCAGTAAAATGCTGGAAGGAGATTGATGGCTGTGGTGGTTTCCATCCAACCCACGAGAAAGTGGGATAACATAGAACTCGTGTGAATGGGCGATCAATGGTCGGCATGGACTTGGTGCGCGAAGTGGCCTGTTTCCATAGATAGACACAAACAGCTGGAGTAACCGCGGGACAGGCAGCATCTCTGGAGAGAAGGAACGTCAGCAGTGAGGTTTCGGGTCAAGACACTTCTTCAGACATGCCGTATCTGTAACCTAAACTAAACTAAACCCCTGGCATCCTTAGCAGGAAAATTGGTGAGGACAAATACTTATATTATGTGGGAAAAAAAGGCGAAGTAAAATGTCAATTGATTTGGACAAAGATCTTGCAGCCTCTGAGAATGACTTGCAAGGAGGGTAGATTTATTGAACTGCCGCTCACCTGCAATAACTCTACAGCAGCTAAAACATTAATAAAGCTCTGCCTTTGTGACCTTCATAAAATCATGTTTTTACTGCGATCCTGCGGCTCAGGCAAGATGGCCATGTGTACAGTATTGCCTTGGATAGATTAGTGGTTTGTGTGGTTGACATTTCTAAATCCTACCAAAGCATAATTGATAGGTCAGCAGTAATTGGGCTTGAAATGAAAATGGCAATCTGCGTCGCACTGAGATCCTGCCCCAATTATGTCTCGTGTTGCTCAGGGTCGGATGCAGCAGCAATTCATAAGCTCATAGGACATGGTAACAGAATTAGGCCATTCGGACCATCGAGCCTGCTCTGTCATTTGATTATGGCTCATCTATCTTTCCCTCTCAACCCCATTCTCCTGCCTTCCCTCCGTAACCTTTGACACCCTTACTAATCAAGAACCTATCAATCTCCACTTTAAAAATGCCCAAATGACTTGGCTTCCACCGACGCCTGTGGCAATGAGTTCCACAGATTCACCACCCTCTAACTAGAGAATTTCCTCGTCTCCCTTGTAGCTCAAACCTACCTAGCGAGGGCATCTGATTGTTTTTGAAATCTGCTTCAAGGTGGCACAGCTGGTAGAGCTGCCGCCTCACAGCAGCAGAGACCCAGGATCGATCCTGACCTTGGGTGCTTTCTGTGTGGAGTTTGCATGTTCTCCCTGCGACCATGTGGGTTTTGCTCCGGGAACTCCAATTTCCTCCCACATCCCAAAGACGTGCGGGATTGTAGATTCATTGGCTTCTGTGAATTGCCCCGAGTGTGTTGAGAGTGGATGAGGAAGTGGGATAGTGCAGTAGTGGTGTGAGCTGGCGATGTATGGTTGGCGTGGACCCGGTGGGCCATGCTGTTCCATGCTGTACTAAACGTAGAGTGGGAAGTGTCGTTCAAAGGGCAGGGCCGTCACCAGTGCTACTGAGGGACATGTTTGTTGCTGATGACCAGAGCACCTCTGAGGGGAGGTTGGGGCGGTTACTGCAAACACTGGAAGCCAAAGGACTGGGATTCTGCACTGGCACTGCCATCCAAACCAACCCTACTCAACACGAAAGACACTTCCATCCTCTCCCTCTCACTAGTAACCAACAGCATGTTCATAGACTCATAGAATCTTACTGTGTAGCGTGGAAACAGGCCCTCCGGCCCAACTTGCACACGCCGACCAAAACATGTCCCATGTGAACAAGTCCCACCTGCCTGCATCTGGCCCATATCCTTCTAAACCTGTCCTATCCATGTACCTGTCCAAATGTTTCTTGAACGTTGCGATAGTCCCTGCCTCTGGGCTTCTATACGCAGCACTCTGACTGGATACCAAAAGCATGTCATTGCTTCTACCTTCTCTGGAACCAGTCACACCTTCATGGAAAACCCAGGCATCAACATAAATTAATTGCCGCTGTGGAGTGACTGGTTTACTCTTTATGCATGCGGTATTGCTCCAGAGACAGAATTATTCCTTGGCAAGAACTCTGCAGCGTATGTTCGCTTCAACAATTAGCCAACAGAAAGGCACACCACAGCTCCTAACTGTGGTGCAGAGCTATTTATAAAGTCAGTGCAGACTCATTCTACAAGAGGAAAGGCACAATGCATTCAGTGAGATTAGATACCTTGTTATTTTGGGCTGATTGATGTCGAACTATATTTCCTCGTCACTGCCTTGTGAGCAAGTGACTCGGTGAAATATTCCTGCGATCTTGCCCGCTAATATGTGACCACACCTCACCACAGTTATCCATTTGCTAAATTTTGACACTTGTGCTCCCGGACTTGGACGTCTCCTATTGCGATTGTGCCCACTGATAGTGTTTCTAAAAAGTAATCTTGTCAGGCAAATGTTTTTAATAGGTGAAAATTCAGTGGTTGCACCTAGTGTTTTTCTCCTAGTGCAGCACCACTGTTCTGACTGGTTTAAACTCACGCACAATACAAAATAAAATGAGCTCAGGACATTCCTGATCTGTACAAGTAACCACTTTAAGCTTATTTATTCATTCACAGGTCACGGGGCTTCATTCGCAAAAGCCACCAGAGTGAGTTTGAGGTTGAGTTTGAGTTTGAGTTTATGGTCACGTGTACCGAGGTACAGTGAAAAGCTTTTGTTGTGTGCTAATCAGTCAGCGGAAAGGCAATACGTGATTACAATCGAGCCGTCCGCAGCGTACAGGTACAGCAGGAAGGGAATAACGTGAATAATGTTTAGTTCAAGATTTAGCCGGTAAATTCCGATCAAACATAGTCCAAGGGTCTCCAAATAAGGTAGATAGTTGTTCATCAAAAGACTGCAGTCGCTGTAAATCTGAAATAAAAACAGAATATGCTGGAAACTGTTCACAAGTGAGACGGCATCTGTGCACAGAGAAACAGTTTGTTGCTGATGAGTAGAGCACAGTATTTGTTTTAGGAACAAGGAACTGCTTCATAACTTGCACCTCTTCTTTCCTCACCTCACACTTCTTGTCTCTTCATCTCTGGCCATTGTCCAACCATCTACCTGTCAACACAATCCCCCCCCCCACCTCACCTGGATCCACCTATCACGCATCAGGCTTTGCCCTGCCCCCACCTCTCTTCCAGTTTTCTCCCCCCACTGCTACATTCAATCTGATGAAGCGTCACCTATCCATGTTCTCCAGAGATGCTGCCTGGCCCGCTGAGTTACTCCAGCACTTTGGGTCTTTTTTTTAGTAAACCAACACCTGCAGCTCCTTGGGTCGCCATAGAACAGCACAAGCATAGGAATAGGCCCTTCGGCCCACAATGTCAATGCTGAACATGATGCTGAGTTAAACGAATCTCCTTTGCCTGCCCGTGATCCATATCCCTCCATTCCCAACATATCCATGCGCCTATATAAAAACCTCTTAAATGCCACTATTGTATCTGCCTCCACCACCACCCATGGCAGTGTGTTTCATGCACCCACCAGCCTCTGCTTAAAAAAATCTGGCCCCGCACATCTTTAAACTTTGCCCCTCTCACCTTAAAGCTTTCACCCTCTAATCCTTGGTATTTCCACCCTGGGGGGAAAGGTTCTGACTGTCTACCCTATCTATGCCTCTCATCATTTTATAAACTTCAATCAGGTCCCCCCTCAGCCTCTGACTGAAAACAATCCAAGTTTATCCAACCTCTCCTGATAACTAATACCCTCCAACCCATGCTGGTAACCTCCCCCTGCACACTCTCCAAAGCCTCCACATCCCTCTTGTAATGGGTGGATAGTTTCAGATTGCAAGTCTGCCACACTGCAGTTGGCAATGTTGTTGAGCTCTCAGCCTCTCCTGTATCTCGTTGTATAGAGGCATGAAAATGGTTTGTCTGTGAACTGACTTGCATGCTGGCTGGGATCTCAGGAGGAGGTCGACCTGAATCATCCACTTGGAGCTTCTTGTAACCAAACACATCAGCCTGGTCCTTTCTCCGTGCCCGCTAGCCCACCCCATCACCAAGCGCGGCGATATTGCAGTCACCCCCCTCCTGTTATCTGTCTCATTGTCAGTCACTGATGAGGCAGTGTTGGAGAGATTTGATCTTCTGATTCCTGTGCATTGTGGAAGGGCGAGGCTGTTTCAGATGCACTGGGCCCACTATCTATCATGCATTCACTCTTCATCTTGCTTTGGCATATCTGCTGCTAATGGGCAAAATCTGAGAGGAATCTCAGCAACTTTCTGATCCGTAGGATCTCATTTAGCATCATATTGATTTCAATAAAGAATGTGACAGAAATATTATCTCATTCATAATCTGCCTTATTAGGTGTAAATAGATGTGATTAAGAATCTTTTTTTTGCAAAGGAAATTCACTTACATTCACAATTGATCATTAACTGGGCGGCACGGTAGCGCAGCGGTAGAGTTGCTGCTTTACAGCGAATGCAGCGCCGGAGACTCAGGTTCGATCCTGACTACGGGTGCTGCACTGTAAGGAGTTTGTACGTTCTCCCCGTGACCTGCGTGGGTTTTCTCCGAGATCTTCGGTTTCCTCCCACACTCCAAAGACGTACAGGTATGTAGGTTAATTGGCTGGGTAAATGTAAAAATTTTTAAAAATTGTCCCTAGTGGGTGTAGGATAATGTTAATGTACGGGGATCGCTGGGCGGCACGGACTTGGAGGGCCGAAAAGGCCTGTTTCCGGCTGTATATATATGATATGATATGATATGATACCCCTTCCTTCCTTCAGTAGCATTTCTTGGAACAGTAGCACTTTTATCAGGATGGCACGGTGGTGCTGCACTGGCATTGCTGTCTTACAGCGCCAGAGATCCAGGTTTGATCCTGACTATGGGTGCTGTCTGTATGGAATTTGTACATTCTCTCCTTGACCTGTGTGGATTTTCCCCGGGTGCTCCGGTTTCCTCCCACACTCCAAAGACGTACAAGTTTGTAGGCTAATTGGTTTAGTAAAATTGTAAATTGTCCTGGTGTGTGTGTGTGTGTGTAGGATAGTATTAGTGTGTGGGGATCGCTGGTCGGCGCAGACTCAAGCCAAAAGGCCTGTTTCCACGCTGTATCTCTAAACTAAACTAAAGCCTCTAGGAACCACAGGAGTACAATTCGACGAAAAAAATGGTTACAATGATAAACAAACTGAGCTATTCACCAGCAAAAGAGTCAACGTATTTCACCGAGGTAGCAATAATTAACTGCAAAGGTATAACACTTCCTTGTCTCTGGCAGATTGATGGAAGTGATAACAATTAGTGAACAGTAAGGTCTTTTGGTGAGGTTAGTGATTAAGAATGTGTAAGTAAATGAACTCAGCGTGGCTACAGGAAAAGGCCAAGTACACTAAACAATTTACATCAGTAGAGGTGGTTTCTGCTTTGTAGCGACAAACTGTGTATTAATTCCCGAGCCAAATCAGCTGAAACGCACTTTGGTGAGAGGTAATCTTGAACAACCTGTGTGTCACAAGAATGTTCCAATACCAGTGATTACAATGTGATTACAATGCTCCAGGTGACCTAACAGGCAGGCACAAGGAACTGCAGATACTGGTTTACAAAAAAAAGACACAAAGCACCAGAGTGACTCAGCTGGGCAGGTACCTTCTCTGGAGGACATGGATCGGTGACGTTTCGAGTCAGGGCCCTTCTTTGGATTGACTGTGGTAGGACTGATTCAGACTGATTCTCCCCACCACTACATCAGCCTGAAGTAGGCCCCTGACCCGAAACATCACCTATCCATGTTCTGCAGAGATACTGTCTGACCTGCTGAGTTACTCCAGCACATTGTGTCCTTTATCGACCCAACAGGCAACGTAATCTATTTAACATCTTTGAGGTGAGAAGTGAAAGATAGGAACCTGAGGGGTAGATGGTGGGTGTATGAAACGGGCTGCCAGAAATAGCTGAGGCAGATGCAATAAAAAAAACATTCAAAAGACACTTGGACAGGAACATGGAAACGAAAAGTTTAGAGGGATATAGATCAAACATGGGCAAATGGGAATAGCTTAGCTGGGACATCTTGGTTAACATCAACATTAGATTTGTTGCATTCGTGTACTTATGTATGATTGTACTTGTGTACAATATGATTTTAATGGATTGTATGCAAAACAAAGAATTCCATTGTATCTAGGTACACATGACCATGAAGTATCATTGGACATATGATGAATTGAGCTGAGAGACCTGTTTCTGTGCTATTTGACTGTCTCAGTCTGTGCGTTTTAAAAAAATCTTGTATCTTGAACCAGCTTTTTTCTCCAACATGATGTGACCAACTATCTCCCAGCAGGATTGGTTCCACCAGCACAGAACATGGTGGCAAAGCAGGCAAGGAAACCTGCTTTGTCCAGAAGATTCCTGCCCGCTCACACCAACACACGGTCTCTGTGGGTCCTTCCCCACCTGCCTAATGTGCTTTAACATTATGTGTAGGAAGGAACTGCAGATGCTGGTTTAAACCGAAGATAGTCCGAAGTAGTCTTGTTGCGACTCATTGTCTGTAACTTTGTTTTCACCTAGCCCACAGCTGACAATGGCCCGTTTCTTTTATCATCGTTATGTTTTTCCATATCTTTTATTCATTTGTTCTATATCTCTCCTTTCCCTTTCCCCTGACTCTCAGTCTGAAGAAGGGTGTCGACCTGAAACGTCACCTATTCCTTTTCTCCAGAGATGCTGTCTTACCCATTGAGTTATTCAGCTTTTTGTGTCTACCTTCGTGCTTTAACATTAAAAGACCAAGTGAATCGTCACGTAACCAGATGCAAAGTGAGCAATGGAATGATCTCTAACCTGTTTACTGCAGGATTAGGAAGTGCTACAGCGGAGACCACGTAGGGAAATACAAGGAAGTTCCTGATCCTTTCTTCCATTTTGTAGTATTAGTTATTTTCCTTCCTTTTGCACCTTTAAGGTTATTTCTGCCAAACAAAGCAGAGAATATTTACGTTGAAAGAAAAAGCAGAGTATCGTCAAATGCTAATTGAAAATAAAACATTTATTAAAATTTCTACAAAGCACCTTGTGGACAGGGTGCAAACAGAAACAAAATGGGCTAATGAGATACACCAGTTTGCAAGTCTGATTGCAGCTCACAAATTTGGTCTTAATTACAGATAACCATAATTTGAACTTGCCTGTGGGCATTGAACAGACACCTGCCGGTTCAACACTTACGTGTTCACGGAGACATTTATTGTGCAGCAGTATTTATGGGCTTGACGTTCCCATCTCCGCAGGTGCTGATGCATCTTGGGTGGCTATCGGTCGTACCTTTCAGGGTCAGTTTGAGAGGATGCACAGGTTGTCTGATGAGACAGCCTCTGAGATGACCCTCTGCTCAACTGTGAGTGGGGAGGGCCAGTTAAACACTGATTCCCATGACTGGGATGTGTAGGAAGGGACTGCAGATGCTGGTTTACACCGGAGATAGACACAAAATGCCAGAGTAACGCAGCGGGACAGGCAGCACCTCTGGAGAGAAGGTTCTCTCCAGATGTGTTGCCTTTCCCGCTGAGTTACTCCAGCATTTAGTGTCCATCTTCCATTCTAGGAGATATCTGTAGTTCCAACGGTGGAGTGGTGCTGGATGTGGCAGATGTGGTCCCTTCCTCTCAAACGGAGAGTCCTTGCTATCTTCATGGCAGGTGGCAATACATGAAGACAAGGACTATCTGCCTCTCTAGCCTCCCCTATGGCCCACGCTGTGTGTGATAAATACTTTTACCGCCACCTAACCTAATCAGTAAATTCCAAAATCTTGCACCCTCCAAGAACAGAATCTATTTCTGACATGAATTTCCAAATCAATCCTAATTCAGTCGATTAAAACAGTGAGGCCCTGGTCAATTAAAACAGTGAGGCCCTGGTCAATTAAAACAGTGAGGCCCTGGTCAATTAAAACAGTGAGGCCCTGGTCAGAATCACCTTGAATGGACACTGGCTTCACCTCGTCTAAATAACGTTGTGGTGAGTGGGTGAAAGCACTTCTTATTCTTCTGCATATCTGACTGCAACACAATGGATCGCTCCACGCCATGCTTCAAGATCATTGCATTACTACTGTGCACGTAGCCCATGTAATGCAATAGTCGTTGAACCTTATTACCATCGATCAGCTGATACCACTTTAACTCCTGTCTTTGAGGTACAACAATCAAATTCTATTACTTGTCTCGCAGCTCTGGCAAGAACTATTGGATTATGCAGGAGAACGTACACCCGGGCGAATTCTCCTCCACTCTATCATTTTTGGACAGAGTTGTGATATCTAAGTTCTGAAAATTCCCACATTAAGGGCCATCTCCAACTCAACAGTGCAGCCTCGATGTGATCTCCTTGCAAGAGAAAGGGGGTGATCCAACAAAGGATGCCTGTCAGACAAGCACTAGAGTGGCTACATTGACGCATATGTGTTTGAGTTCTCCTGTTAATGTAGTACTGACGTTAATGCTGGCACAACTGAGATGAATGGAGGTGAGCCAAGTCTTGGAATAGAAGGGCATAAACAAAGTGAAACCCTTGGCCTGATCCATCTTTCAATAACATCCTGGTCTCTCCAAATCCCTTGATCTTGTAGTTCAACAGTCTGTCAATCTCCACCTTTATTAGTTAAAGTGAATCAGCCTCTAAGGCTCTCTTAGATTGAGAATGCAAAGAGAGGTGAGCCTGTGAGAGAGGAAATTCCTCTGCGTCTGTCTTAAATGGACTCTTATTGTGAAACCATGGCCCATCGTTCTGGATACCATCATTGAGAGAAACCTCTCTGCACCCCCTTCAAAAGTTCATCTTTCATCCTTCTACTTCAACGAGTGTAAATCCACTCAGCTCAGCCTCTCGACACACGTCAATAGCTTCATCCCAGGGATCAACCAGATTGCACCTGCTGCCCAAACCCCACCATTTAGATTGGGAGCACCAATAGATGTTCCATCATTGCTGTGTCTGGCTTCTGGAATTCTACTCAACAACACCCTGGGAGAACCTTATGCAACCGGGCTGCAGCGGTTCAAAATGACCACTGCCTTCGCCCAGGAGTTTAGGGATGGGCAAAACGCAGTGACCGGCAAAGACCACACTTCAAGAAGTGAACGGACAATGGTGACATTTAAGAAGCTTTTAGATAGGCACGTCAATATGTAGAAAATGGAGGGATATGGATCAAATGCAAGTGGAGATTAGTTCAACTTGGCATCATGTAGGCACAGACATCGTGGGCCGAAAGGCCTATCGCTGTGCTTATAGTGTCCTACGTTTCATGTTCTATGAATGTAAAGTTATCAGGAATGGGAAGTTGGTCTCCATATGTAGAGATCCAGAAAGAACCGAAACTTGGCAACATTGACGGACTCCTTCCGTTGACCCTGGAGATGAGGGAGGGGGGTGTAATGAAAGGGTGGAACAGGGTCTGACAGCTGGGCAGCTTTGAGGCCCAAAGGGATCCTGCACGGATCTGCCTGAACTGACCCGGGCCAACCTCCTCAGGACCAAAGCAGATCAGAACAAAGCAGCTCCGTGCTACCTTCCCGATATGTGATTCCAGTTCCAAGCTGGGTTAATGGATGAATTGACGCTCGTTCTACAAGCTGGAATGATCCGGCTAACATTGCGGTAAGTACTGCAGCTGGTCAGCATAAGTGGTGGAGTTTGTTTCTTGAAGTCAAAGAATAAATACAGTCATGGGTGATGTAGTTAATTTGCCCTGCCTGCTTTGAAGATTTATTTTGTTTGCCCGTCCAGAAAAATAGCCTGAGAGAATCGAATTCACATTTCTAATTGCATGAATCAACCTCTCCTTTCTTTTTCTCCCTCTCCTTGTTTATACCCATCTTTAATTTTCACAGATCAGTGAAAAATTATTTGTTTAAGTGCAGGAGATTACCCGAATTTGTCACTAACAAATCTTGCAGTGTTTTTCAAGATGCCTTCGTGCCTCAAGAGAGGGAGAGAGAGAGAGAGAGAGAGAGAGAGAGTGTGGCTGTAGGATAACGAGGAGATGAAGCTAGCTTACAGTGGGGAGTCCAGAGAGAAACATAAATCGCACTTGCCCAGCAGTGACAGGTTGTTCTGAGAGGAACTGCCTTTTCAGCTGAGCTCAGGCCCGGCCTTAAGTGGTTTTATAAAAATGTTAAACACCAAAAAACTAAAATGCATAAATCTAACAATTGTTATTGTGAAATGTGTACTTTTTAATGTTGGTAATAGGGCATGCTTTCTCTAAGCAATTCTAAATCTTCTCCACTTTATTCACCTGCTATTCTGTCTGCTTCTTGCCTGACTGTCTCTTTCCATTAGCTGTTCTGATTGGTGGTTCAATTTGTCGGTGCCTTATACATTTCCAGTATTTTCATTTCTGATTACAATAGACAATAGACAATAGGTGCAGGAGTAGGCCATTCAGCCCTTCGAGCCAGCACCGCCATTCAATGCGATCATGGCTGATCACTCTCAATCAGTACCCCGTTCCTGCCTTCTCCCCATACCCCCCTCACTCCGCTATTCTTAAGAGCTCTATCCAGCTCTCTCTTGAAAGCATCCAACGAACTGGCCTCCACTGTCTTCTGAGGCAGAGAATTCCACACCTTCACCACTCTCTGATACCATCAGAATTGAGGCAGAGGCAATAAAACTGGGGGGAAAAAAGCCTTAAAATTTATGCAGAACTTGTCCCAACCCTCGGTAAAGCGCTTTCATCAGAAGCCTTGGCAGGAAGGAGTGAGTGACAACTTAGTGGCACGGTGTCAGGACAACAACATCTCCCTCCACTTCAGCAAGATGAAGGAGCTAGTTATTGACTTCAGGAAGCATGGTGGAGGAGTACATGCCCCTAATCAGCATCAATGGTGGAGATGTGCAAACGGTTGAGAGGCTCACGTTCTTTGGCGCTAAACGAAGGTATTTATTTCACAAAATGCTGGAGTAACTCAGCAGGTCAGGCAGCATCTCAGGAGAGAAGGAATGGGTGACGTTTCGGGTCGAGACCCTTCTTCAGACTGAAGAATGATCCATAGTCAGGATCGAACCGGGGTCGCTGGCGCTGTAAGGCAGTAACTCTACCTCTGCGTGAATGCACCGCCCGAATGTAGCTCGGTCATGTAGTCATTATTGACGGATGTTATACAATCTTGAACATAGAATGGTACAGCAGAGGCACAGGCTCTTTTGGCCCACAGTGTTAAACTATTCTCCTCTACCTGCACGTGACCCATATTCCTTCATTCCCTGCATATCCATGTACCTATCATAAAGCCTCCTCTTAAACGGCACTATTATACCTGCCTCCACCAACACCCCTAGATCACAAGGGGTGCGTTCCTCGCACCCACCACTCTCAGTGTAAAACACTTGCCCTGCACACCTTTAAACTTTGTCCCTCTCACCTTAAAGCTCTGCCCTCCAGTCTTTCACATTTCCATCCTTGAGGAAAAGGTTCTGACTGTCTACACTATCTGTGCTCTCATAAACTGTCATTGTCATTTGAACATTCATCCTTTCAGTTTCCATATTATACCTTATCATATTCCAGTCCATGTGGTTTCCTTCTGCACTTACATTACTCAGGAGTCCTTTTTAATTTAGAGCTGCCTTATCCAGCAATGTCTTTCCGCTAATGACTAACTTAGGTTGTGGAGAGTGTTCCCACTACAGTTACATTAGATGGAGCCTGATCCTAAGGCCACAGTTGTGGGCCCTGTCACAGGGATTACAGATGTTCAATGCCCTTTCACCTCACACAGATCAAAGTTCATAAGTTCTGGGAGCACAATGAGCCCATTCGGCCCATCAAATCTACTCTGCCATTCAATCATGGCTGATCTATCTTTCCCTCTCAACCCCATTCTCCTCCTTTCTCCCCTTAACCCCCAACATCCTTACTGATCAAGAATTTGTCCATCTCCCCCTAAACATATCCAGGAAAAATTGGCAGCAATCTGTCAATTGCTTTCATAAATATATCCAACATTTTTGTGGAAACCAAATGATTGCTTTTCTGTACTCAACATCACGTAACATTCCTTAGTCCCGTCATTCATTTTAGAAGGAAAGATCACAAGGGGTTTAACAAAGAAAGGAAGCGAGCAATATCTGTGATACACAACCTGAGGAAAGACTTAGCCTTCCTTAAACAGGGGAGCATTCCGTGAGAACGGTCTCCAACAAGAGGTTGCATGATCAGTGTTCTCTGCATTGTAAGCCTAGCCCATGAATCGATGCCCGCAGGCAGGATTTTGTTTAGAAGCTGGGCTAACAAACACTGCAAGTCATTCTTCCTGTTCCACTTTCTGAAGCATGTCCTGTTATGCTGAGAGCAAGATCGGCCTCTGGCTGTGATTAGCACCAAGTGTCACAATACATTATACCACCCTACCGTCAAACCCAAGCGCTGAGCGGGGTTTACAGGGTTTTATTTTAAAAGGACGAAAAGGCAAAATATGGCTCTTCATAAGGAAAGCTGCCTTGGACGAGACTAGCTGAATCACGGATGATAATATGCATAACTTCATAAGTTATAGGAGCAGAATTAGGCCATTCGGCTCATCAAGTCTACTCCGCCATTCAATCGCGGCTGATCTATCTTTCCCTCTCAACCCCATTCTGCTGCCTTCCCCCGTAACCCCTGACAACCGTACTAATCAAGAATCTGTCAATCTGCACCTTAAAAACACCCAATGATTTGGCCTCCACACCCGTCTGTGGCAATGAATTCCACAGATTCACCACCCTCTGGCTAAATAAATTTCTCCCCTCTGACAGAGAATATAATCTCTGTCTTCACTGGACTCTTTTCTCTCATTAGCAGTTATGGCAGCAGAAGGACCAGCTGCTTCTTTGGAAGGTACACTTTCTGTAATTGGAGTATTTCCTTCATTGGAGGATTTCTTCATTGGAGTATTTCCATACAAGGAAGCTGGATTTCGTTTCCCTGTGGGCTGCAGAGGTCCGTTGTCGGGGTAGGGTTGGGGTCGTGCAGTTTGTTCAAGAGCCTGATGGGATCTGAGAGTTATAGAATGATACAGTGTGGAAACAGGCCCTTCGGCCCAACTTGCCCACACCCACCAACATGTCCCACTGACACTAGTCCCACCTGCCTGCATTTGGTCCATATCCCTCCAAACCTGTCCTATCCATGTACCTCTCTAACTGTTTCTTAAACACTGGGATAGTCCCTGCATCAACCACCTCCTCTGGCAGCTCGTTTCATACACTTACCACTGTGAAAAAGGTTACCCCTCAGATTCCTATTAAATCTTTTCCCCTTCACCTTAAACCTATGTCCTCTGGTCCTCGATTCACCTTCTCTGGGCAGGAGACTCTGTGCATCTGCCCAATCTATTCCTCTCATGATTTTATGCACCTCAGTAAGATCACCCCTCATCCTCCTGCGCTCCAAGGTATAGAGTCCCAGCCTGCTCAACCTCTCCCTGTAGCTCAGACCCTCTAGCCTTGGCAACATCCTCGTAAACAGGTAGCGAGGGGTGATGAGGCCTTGCTTTCCCTGTGTCATTCAAGACTCGGCAACGGTGAGAGTGGAGCACTCTCGCCGGCACTGCCCTGAAATGCCAGCTTTGATTATGTGTTCGGGTCTTTGGCTTGAGGCTTGAACCTGAAACCTCTGACACAGAGGTGAGAACCCTGGCAAATATATCACAAGGCCAACCCCAACAACAACGTCCAACACACAACAGTGTCAAACATGTCAAACAATATTAGTTACAAGGGACAATCCTGCCTCACATTTGATCAGAGATTTGGTCAGGATTAAACAGGCCTCCGTGACCCCTGGGGCTGGAGAAGATTTAGATTAGTTTAGAGATACAGCGTGGAGATAGGCCTTTTGGCCCACTGAGTCCACGCCGACCAAAGATGTCCAGTACTCTAGGTCTGGTGTACACTGTAGGATTACAGAAGCCAATTAACCTACAAACCTGTACGTCTTTGGAATGTGGGATGAAACCGAAGCACCCGGAGAAAACCCACGCGGCCACCGGGAGAACGTAGAAAGTCCATACAGACAGCACCCATTGGCAGGATCGAACCCGGGTCTCTTGCACTGCAAGGCAGCAACTCTACCGCTGCGCCACCGTGCTGCCCCTTGATCTGAACTCCAGCCATTTTCTCCCATTGCAGCCAGTTGCTCCTTAGAGATCACTTAGGATCATAAATGGTCATAGACAGTCTGGGGCTAAGGTTCAGATTTATGTTTCCATTATTTGTATAAAATCGTCCGGTTAAATTGTGATTAATTTAGCTTATATATTATAAATTGCTTAAAATCAAGGGTTTTATTCTGAGGAGTTTATTCATTTGCATTTCTGTTCCCCTCAGGAAGAAGGGTTAATGAGATACAAACGCAGGTGCGCAGTGTGCATTGAGATGCAATCCAATTCAATTCAATTAACTAACACGATCAGCATTAAAGATTATTTCTTCCACGCAGAATATTTCGATTTACCACGCAGAATATTTCGATTTACAAAATTGCTTCAATTACTGTGGTGCGATGCAGGTTAAAAACATTAGAATATTATACCACAATGTGCAGGCAAATCAATGGGCCGGTCAAAGGAGCAAAGAGTTCTGTCATACTTGCCGAGAGAGAGATGAGACGTAACTCTTACTCAAACAATCCCGAGGAGCAGGAAGCCCAGGGAGCTCCGTGCTGGTGTGCAAGGAGCCTTGTGTTGTTATACTCACAGCAGAGTGATTGATTACGTTCGCCTAGAAACCTCTCAGGATCCATGCTGCATCCAAAATGGGTGGAGAGGCTAAAACAGCAAGGGAAATAGATAGACCCATGGGAGAAAAATAATATTAACAGCACGTGTATCTCACTCAGGCTGGCATCACTGACAAAATTCACGACCGTCTCCAAAGGAAAACTGAGGGGGATGTGTGAAGGCCAATACCTTGAACTTGGCAGCTAACACGATTGACCACACAGCAGTGATCTCCACCCTCATTGACGTCCTACAACAAGCACCTTCTTCTTCTTCTTCTTGCGTTTGAGGCAGCAGAGGTTATGTAACGCCCTCCAGGCGCTGTAGCCAGTTCAATGCGCTGTTGTCGAGGGCCGTGAGGTCTACCCCTCCACCAGGGGGACGGAGGACAGCGCAGTCGAAAATGCCGTGCTGCGCTGTTTTCTGGTCTGCTCCACACACGCAGGCTGCTGATGGACGCAACCCCCAACGATGCACGTTGGCGTTGAACCGGCCGATCCCTGTGCGGAGCCGGTTCAGGGCAACATACTCTTTGCGGGGCATATCCGAGCCGGGTGGGGCTGTGGTGTTCGGTGCGACAGTGAATTGAGGAGGTCACGGTCTGTTCCCAGCTACTTCTCCATGGTCCTAGTATGTTGAAACCGGAGCCACAGAGGGTCGCTGCGTGACGGGAGAAAGGGGTGACGAGATGACAGGTGTTGAGGTCCCAGTTGCTGTGAATCCTGGGCTAGGTGGTGCAAAAGATGTTTGGCGTGCGATGGGGCCTTGCACACCTGCCTATGGGGCTCATGTTGCCGACCTCCCCGTGGTGGGGTGAGCCCTGTCAACTGACCTCAGTCAGGCGAATGACAACAAACAGAGACAGCAGAAGCAGAAGCAGAAATAGCAGAAACAAGCACCTCAAGGCACTGGAAAGGTGCCATCAACGTGCTAGCTGCAAATCCTCCAAATCCATCGTCAGTATCGGCAAACAATACCAGAGTCCACTCCCAGACCAACATCCCCACCCTTTGAGGCACAAGGAACTGCAGCGGCCAGAATCTTCAGCAAAATACAAAGTGCTGGAGGAACTCAGTCGGTCAGGCAGCACCTGAGGAGGGAGTGGACAGACAAATGTTTCAGGTCGGGACCCTTTCTCCAGACTAGTGAGTCTGGGTCAGAACATAGTTGAACAGCAGGAGGGCAGTTGAATCACAGAGGGTTAAGTTGGTTGTGTGGAGGGAATGGACAGAATGTTTTGGGTTGGGACCCATCTTCAGCTTCTGAAATTTGCTTGCCCATTCTCTCCACAGATGCTGCCTGACCTGTTGAGATCTTCCAGCACTGTGGCTCTTTTCACCTTTAAGCCACACAAATGTGAGCCACATCACCTTTATCGAGTCATAGAGTGATACAGTGTGGAAACAAGCCCTTCGGCCCAACACGCCCACACCGGCCAACATGTCCCAGCTACACTAGTCCCACCTGCCTGCGTTTGGTCCACATCCCTTCAAACATTCCATCGATGTACCTGTGTAACTGTTTCTTAAATGTTGGGATAGTCCCAGCCTCAACTACCTCCTCTGGCAGCCTGTTCCATACACCCACCACCCTTTGTGTGAAAAAGGTAGCCCTCAGATTCCCATTAAATCTTTCATCCTTCACCTTAAACGTATGTCCTCTCTATGCCCAACTCCAAACTCTCACCAGAAGCACTGAAATGCAAAGTTTGGCCAGAATGAAGAAAATGCTTCTCACCATCTCCTGGAATGGAAATGTAACATCCTCAGAGAGCAATGGGAATCCCAGACCAGTGGAGAAAGGGCAGCAGGGACGTAGAGTTTCTGCTACGGGAAGGCTGAAGGGAATGCATAATTATCGGAAGAAACAGATAATATCCCAAACCACCTGTTCACCCGTCCCATTGAGCAGTTTCTTCCCTGTCTGTGGCAGTGGTTGCAAATCCCACAGTGCCTTCATCAGTTACTATAGAACCCACAGAACTGCCACACAAAGGTGGCATGGTGGCACAGCGGTAGAGTTGCTGCCTCACAGTGCCAGACACCCGGGTTCGATCCTGCCTATGGGTGCTGTCCGTACGGGGTTTGTACGTTCTCCCTGTGACCACGTGTGTGAGTTTTCTTCGGGTGCTCTGGTTTCCTCCCACACTCTAAAGACATGCAGGTTTGTGGGTTAATTGGCTTCGGTAAAAAAAATATGTTTAAATTGCCCCACTCTATAGGATAGTGCTAGTGGACAGGGAGATTGCTGGTCGGCACAGACTTGGTGGGCCGAAGGGCCTGTTTCTCCACTATATCTCTCGTCTAAACTCTACGGAACCCTCAAAAGAAGAATTCCCCAATTAGAAACTAGACTGCGGCGTATGTCTGAACCTCTGACAGCCACTCAATGTGCTGCAATGGACAGATTCAGCCAGGAGACTTGAATCTTATTTTACACTCGTACAGGCTGAGATTATGAACACCTTCAAAGATTTTTTTTTTTTAATTCTCGGACCAGAAAATCAGTTCCACCCAAAGAAACACAGTTCCAGTCAGAATGGTCTTGTTGTGGGGCTGGTTGGGAAGGGGTGGGTGATTGGTAAGGCCCAAGGAGCAAGAAAACTGGTGGAAGGAAATATGGTTTTGTATGAGGAAATCTTGTAGGACTTCACTGTTAAAGGGTGGACTGCGAAGATGGTCATTGGGGAAACTTATTTTAGTTTAGAATTCTCAAACTAAAGTGATCCACATCAAATCTGAGAGATTTTGCAATATTCAGAGCACAGAGCAGGTGTTAACTACAGCGTGTAAAATCGTGCAATTCTTGGCCATTCGTGAAACGGACACCAGGCAAGATTACGAGCTGAAATATCAGAGTCGAACGTTAAACGCACAATCTCAAAATTAAGTCCTCTCTCAAACAAACCAAACTGATGGTTAAACAAATATTTTGCTCTGAAGTCTCTCAGATGCTGACTGTCATTATGCTGATGGAATGGCCAACATCCAGGTGCGGCCTAACATCTGCCAAGTTCAGCATTCTTATTACATCTCCGCCCGATAAGGACATGAATGGATAATGGAGAGCCAGAAGATGTGGTGTAACTGGACTTTCAAAAGGTCTTTGACAAGGTCCCACACAAGAGATTAGTGTGCAAAATTTGAGCACTCAGTATTGGGGGTAGGGTATTGACATGGATAGGGAACTGGTTGGCAGGCAGGAAGCAAAGAGTAGGAATTAACGGGTCCTTTTCAGAATGTCAGGCAGTGACTAGTGGGGTGCCACAAGGCTCGGTGCTGGGACCCCAGCTATTTACAATATTTCTTAACGATTTAGACCGAGGGAATTAAATGTGACATCTCCAAGTTTGCTGATGACACAAAGCTGGGTGGCAGTGTGAGCTGCGATGAGGATGCTATGAGGCTGCAGGGTGACTTGGATAGGTTGGGTGAGTGGGCAGATGCATGGCAGATGCAGTGTAATGTGGATAAATGTGAGGTTATCCACTTTGGTGGCAAGAACAGGAAGGCAGATTATTATCTGAATGGACCTGCACCTCCTCCAACCTCATCTACTGTATCCACTAATCCAGGTGTCAACTTCTCTACATCGGCGAGACCAAGTGCAGGCTCGGCAATCGTTTCGCTGAACACCTCCGCTCAGTCCGTCTTAACCAACCTGATCTCACAGTTGCTCAGCACTTCAACAGCCCCTCCCATTCCCAATCTGACCTTTCTGTCCTGGGCCTCCTCCATTGTCAGAGTGAGGCCGAGTGCAAATTGGAGGAACAGCACCTCATATTTCACTTGGGTAGTTTACACCCCAGTGGTATGAATATTGACTTCTCTAACTTCAGATAATCCCTGCTTTCCCTCTCTATCTCCCTTCCCAGTTCTCCCACTAGTCTTCCTGTCTCCGACTACATTCTATCTTTGTCCTGCCCTCTCCCCTGACATCAGTCTGAAGAAGGTTCTCGACTCGAAACGTCACCCATTCCTTCTCTCCCGAGATGCTGCCTGACCCGCTGAGTTTCTCCAGCATTTTGTGTCTACCTTCGATTTAAAACAGCATCCGCAGTTTTTTTCCCTACACGTTATCTGAATGGTGTCAGATTAGGAAAAGGGGAGGCACAACGAGACCTGGGTGTGCTTGTACATCAGTCACTGAAAGTAAGCATGCAGGTACAGCTAGCAGTGAAGACAGCTAATGGCATATTGGCCTTCATTGCGAGAAGATTTGAGTTTAGGAGCATGGAGGTCCTACTGCAGTTGTACAGGGCCCTGGTGAGACCGCACTTGGAGTATTGTGTGCAATTTTGGTCTCCTAATTTGAGGAAGGACATTATTGCTATTGAGTGAGTATAGCGTAGGTTCACCAGGTTAATTCCCGGGATGGTGGGACTGACATATGATGGAAGAATGGGTCGACTGGGCTTGTATTCACTGGAATTTAGGAGGATGAGAGGGGATCTTATAGAAACATATAAAATTCATAAAGGATTGGACACGCTAGATGCAGGAAAAATGGTCCCGATCTTGGGGGAGTCCAGAACCAGGGGTCACAGTTTAAGAATAAGGGGTGGGCCATTTAGGACTGAGATGAGGAAAAATTTCTTCACCCGGAGAGTTGTGAATCTGTGGGATTCTCTGCCACAGAAGGCAGTGGAGGCCAATTCACTGGATGTTTTCAAGAGAGAGTTAGATTTAGCTCTTAGGGCTAAAGGAATCAAAGGATTTGGGGAGAACGCAGGAACGGGGTACTGATTTTAAATGATCAGCCATGATCATATTGAATGGTGGTGCTGGCTCGAAAGGCCGAATGGCCTACTCCTGCACCTATTTTGCTAAGTTTCTATGTTTCTATTGCTCGAAATTATGATTTGTAAAGTCCAAGCTAAAACCTAATGTGAGTTTCTTTCCCCACAGATGCTGCCCAACTTGAAGGCCCTTCCTTCCGTGCTTATTCTGATTTGCAAGAACAGCTGTCTTTTTTCACTCGAAGAGATCAGAGTTTGGAAACATTATCTGAGGGAGGAAATCAGGCAAAAGTAAACTTCGCAGGTTCAGATTTTATCAGGATGTTGATCTGAAAACATTGCAATTTGATGATGGTTTCTTTGCAAACGACAGTTCACTCGGCAATACTAAAAGAAAACTTGCAAAGCCAGCTCGCTTCCAGGAGTTGTGCGAGAACAGTTGGCTGCCACACTGCACATTTGTTCAGAACTGTATTATATATTCCCTTCAATAATACAACAAAATCTGAGGCATAATTCACATTTACTTGAAATCCTTCCGATCCTTCCATAAAAAACAAGTAGAGATTGTACTTGTGAACACATTCCGTGAAACACAAATCATACATGGGTTCTGACAAGAAGAAATAAAAAAGTAAAATTAATGTTTAATTGTAAGTTTTATAGTGAGACAAGAATAACAGATTATTCCCCCCACCCCCCCCCCCCCCCCCAATTTACAATTGCAAATCTATTAACTGGAATGCCGTGAGAGGGACTTAATTTCTATCATAAATTGAAGATTACTTGGCAAACCATAAAGACGAATTTTCAGAGGCTAAAATAATTGCAGAAGAGATAGGAGAGAAAGCAGGAGGATTTAAAAAAAAAAGATAGTTAAGTAATTATTGTCAACCTATTGAACGTACTGCAGAGCAGTGTTTAGACTTTGGAGATCCAGCACACAAGCAGGCCCTTCGGCCCACCAAGTCTGTGCTGACCAGCGATCACCCCGTACACTAGCACTACCCAACACAATGGGGACAATTTACAATTTTATCAAAGCCAATCAACCACCAAACCTGTGCGCCTTTGAAATGTGGGAGGAACCTGAAGCTCCCGAGAGAAAACCCATGTGATCACAGGGAGAACGTACAAACTCCACACAGACAGTACCCGAGGTCAGGATCGAACGGGGTCTCTGACACAGTGAGGAAGCAACTCTACCACTGCCGACTCTGCGCCGTGTTTAATTTGTAAAGGAGTGATTACTTTAAAATCCATGATGAGATCCTGGCAGGAACAAAACCCAACATCTCGAAGACTGGCAAGAGATTTTGAAATGATTTCAAGCATATTATGCTGTCAAAATACATTAAAACCACTAGTCGTGAATCAATAGATTTTAAATCAAGAAAGCATTATTGGCTTGTTTTTTGGGAGTAAACAGATGAAACTAGGCTGCTGATAAGCTTTAACAATTGTTCATTTATTTACATAACTAAAAATACCAGCATCTGCTTCTGGATGGGTAAAATAAAATGTGTTACACATGAATTGCCCTCAGAAGTCAGTGATTTACCCACCAATGCTGCTGTCTCTGCAAATGAAGTTGTGCAGGGCTGTGACTGGTGCAAAGGCCATTGCTGGCAGTGGAAGCTGAGACACACAATGCACAGCATCGTGAACGCAGCCCAGACCATCACGCCAACCATCCTCCCTTCCATTGACTCCATCCACACTTCACACTGCATAGGAAGGAACTGCAGATGCAGGTTTAAACCGAAGATAGACACTGATAGCTGGAGTAACCTTGCGGGTTAGACAGCATCTCTGGAGAAAAGAAGCAGGCGACATTCCGGGTTGAGACACTTATTCAGACAAAGGGTCTCGACCCGAAAGGTCACCAATTCCTTTTCTTCAGAGATGCTGTCTGACCCGCCGAGTTACTCCAGCTTTTTTAGTCTATCTACAGGTACATTACAAACTGTCTCCGCAAGGTCACCAGCATAACCAAGGACAAGTCTCACCACGGTCACTCCTGCTTCTCCCCTCTATCATCAGGCAAGAGGTACAGAAGTGCGAAAAAGCACACCTCCAGATTCAAGGACAGTTTCATCCCAGCAACTGAACCTCCCTCTCACCAACAAGGGAGCATCCTAACCTCCCATCCACCTCATTGTAGACCTTCAAACTGTCTTTAATCAGACTTTACTGGACTTTATGTTGCACTAAACATTATACCCTTTATCCTGCATCTGTACACTGCGGATGGGTTGCTTGTAACCATGTATAATCTTTTTGCTGACCGAATATTTCTTCACACAGAGAGTGGAGAGTCTGTGGAATTCTCTGCCACAGAAGGTAGTTGATGCCAGTTCATTGGCTATATTTAAGAGGGAGATAGATGTGGCCCTTGTGGCTAAAGGGATCAGGGGGTATGGAGAGAAGGCAGGTACAGGTTACTGAGCTGGATGATCAGCCATGATCATATTGAATGGCGGTGCAGACTCGAAGGGCCGAATGGCCTACTCCTGCACCTATTTTCTATGTTTCTATGTTTCTATAGCATGCAACTAAAAGCCTTTCACTGTACCTGGCTACACGTGACAATAATAAACTAAACCAAAACGTACATCTATATAGCGCCTATAACAGTAAAATGGTGCAAGGTTTTTCTGTAGGAAGTATCAGATAAAGATTTAATCAATAATATTGTAGGCTGATCCGTGGGCAGTTGCTGCTAGGACGCAGGTCGGGGCCTGATCAACCCTGGCTGGGTCGCCTGGGCGAGGGTGTCCGATGTTGTGAGACCCAAAACACCCGATTACCCCAGGTCACATCACTGAGGATGCGTCCCAGTGCATCCAGAAGATGTATCTTGCACATAAAGTGACTGAGATTTGAACAAAGGATGAGGAAACTTCTAAGATTAGGGTATAGCTCAGGTCTGACATGCTGTGAATATGGCCTGCTAAAAAGGAATTAGTGGCTTGAAATGTTCTGCCTTCCCTCTGTTTATGAGGTACACCACTCTAGGATGCAAAGAGGGATCCTCAACAGGGAATTAGTATCAAGATATTGCAAATTTGGACCAATTCATAAGTTCATGCGTATACTGTCTATGAGGATGCACTGGTGTAGAGTATCAGTTTTGTCGTGTAAAGGTTTAATTTTTCAATATAATGTCGTAGCTTGAATTTCTGCCTTTACTGCAATGTGGCTCCAAATGTCTAAGCTTGTTGTTGTACACCTGCAGAGTTCAAAGGTGACTATGACCAATAGAATTCAAGTGATTATAATTCTTCCCTTTAACAAGGGACAAAATGAAAGAATGGCTTAGTTTGCCAGAGGACTTGTTCTCATTTCACCTTTCTCTTTAATGAGAGCCACATTTACTTGGCTTTAATTATTTGGGGAATCCATCACTTACGGAATATTGTAGATGATGAAGGATACCCAAAATGGCGGCGCTGCCCTAGCAGCTGCGGCTTACCAGCGGTCCATTTGTCTTTGTGTTTTTGTTGTTTTTTTGTCTTAATTGTAGTTGTGATGTCGTGTTTTTGTGTTTGTGTACTATGTGTGTATGTGGGGGGGAGGGGGGGAACTGTAAAATTGTAAATATGTGTCCCTTCCGAACGGAGACCCGACCTTTGTTTTCTGGGTGTTGTCTCCTTTCCTGCTGCGGCCTACCATCGGCCCAACTCCTGGAGCTGGCGGCCTCCAGGGCTCTGGTTCGTAGAGCCCGCGGACCGGACTTACCATCAGCGGAGCCGGCCGTCTGCGGAGGCTGCGGGAGCGGCTGCGACTCGCCTTAGGCTCGGGCCGCGTGGATGCCGACATCGGGAGCTCCGGCAGCGGCAGCGGGTTCGCCCGCCCCGGGTCGCGGGGCTTGGGTCGCGGACATTTCACCGTCCGGCGCGTCATAAAATAGGCCGCGGGATGTTTCTCTGATGGGCGGGGGCTTCAATGTCGGGAGCCACGACCGCCCCGACGTGCAGCAACAGCGGCAGGAGCAGCGTGTTCGCCCGCCCCGGATCGGACTTATCATCGGCGGAGCCGGCCGTCTTCGGAGGCTGCGGGAGCGGCTGCGACTCGCCTTAGGCTCGGCCCGCTGCGGACCGTCCGGCGCGGCCTGCAACCACAACAACCTGACTGCGGGAGAAGACGGCAGGAGAAGGAAAAGACATTGTGGCCTTCCATTACAGTGAGGAGAGGACTGGAGGAGACTCACTGTGATGGATGTTTTCTTGATGGATGTTTCTTTTGTGTGTTTTGGGGGTTGTGTAATTTTAATGCCTATTTTTATGCTTTTGTTGTTGGACTGTGGGTGACTGAATTTCGTCCAATTTGGATGACAATAAAGCTATCTTGAATCTTGAATCTTGAATCTTGATTAACACACAACAAAAAGCTTCACACTGTACCTCGGTTCACGTGACAATAAGCTGAACTAAACTAAGCAATATTTTGACCAAAGGAAAGGTGTCGGGGGATATGGGGCAAACGTGGACAAAGGTGTAGGGGGATATGGGGCAAACATGGGCAAAGGTGTAGGGGGATATGGGGCAAACGTGGGCAAAGGTGTAGGGGGATATGGGGCAAACGTGGACAAAGGTGTAGGGGGATATGGGGCAAACGTGGGCAAAGGTGTAGGGGATATGGGGCAAATGTGGGCAAAGGTGTAGGGGGATATGGGGCAAATGTGGTCAAAGGTGTAGGGGGATATGGGGCAAACGTGGTCAAAGGTGTAGGGGATATGTGGCAAACGTGGGCAAAGGTGTAGGGGGATATGGGGCAAACGTGGACAAAGGTGTAGGGGGATATGGGGCAAACGTGGGCAAAGGTGTAGGGGATATGGGGCAAACGTGGTCAAAGGTGTAGGGGATATGGGGCAAACGTGGGCAAAGGTGTAGGGGGATATGGGGCAAAAGTGGGCAAAGGTGTAGGGGGATATGGGGCAAACGTGGGCAAAGGTGTAGGGGGATATGGGGCAAACGTGGGCAAAGGTGTAGGGGGATATGGGGCAAATGTGGGCAAAGGTGTAGGGGATATGGGGCAAATGTGGGCAAAGGTGTAGGGGGATATGGGGCAAATGTGGTCAAAGGTGTAGGGGGATATGGGGCAAACGTGGTCAAAGGTATAGGGGATATGGGGCAAACGTGGGCAAAGGTGTAGGGGGATATGGGGCAAAAGTGGGCAAAGGTGTAGGGGGATATGGGGCAAACATGGGCAAAGGTGTAGGGGATATGGGGCAAACGTGGGCAAAGGAAACTAGCTTAGATTATTGAAACATATAAGATTATTAAGGGGTTGGACACGTTAGAGGCAGGGAACATGTTCCCAATGTTGGGGGAGTCCAGAACCAGGGGCCACAGTTTAAGAATAAGGGGTAGGTCATTTAGAATGGAGATGAGGAAAAACCTTTTCAGTCAGAGAGTTGTAAATCTGTGGAATTCTCTGTGGAGGCCAATTCTCTGAATGCTTTCAAGAGAGAGCTAGATAGAGCTCTTAAGGATAGTGGAGTCAGGGGGTATGGGGAGAAGGCAGGAACGGGGTACTGATCGAGAATGATCAGCCATGATCACATTGAATGGTGGTGCTGGCTTGAAGGACCAAATGGCCTACTCCTGCACCTATTGTCTATTAGATGAGGTCAGCATGGGAGAGTTGGGCTGAAGGGCCATTTTCTGTGCTGTATGACTCTATGGATAAGATATGTTAACCTGTCTCAGTTAATAACGTGTGCAATATTATTTCTGAATCTCAGTTAATTACAGCAGTTTTCAGGATTTGGTGGCAATTTTTTACTTGCAGAACTGATGGTAAGTGCCTGTGGATGTGAATCGACTAGAACTGCTTCTCCGATTTCTCCAGAAACAAAAGCTTGATTCTGTAAGGTTTCTGCCTTCTGAAGAATTTATAATATTCAACTTGCTTGGAGGCTTTTGCAACATCCAATGGATCTTCAGCGACAGGGAGCACTCTTTTGTCTGCTTCATCTGATCTCACCTCAGCCATTCCAGAGGTGGAATATTAGATGGGTGTTTAACAGTTTTGCATCTTTTTTTTCAAGAGTCATATTCAGAAGAGGACAGGATAATTGGAGTACAGGGATAAATGCAGTCTCATCAACCGCTGACCCAACTGGTTCCACCAGTTTGTGTTTCAGCCAGACCCAGTAGGAATAGTTTAGTTTAATTTTGAGATACAGCGCAGAAACAGGCCCTTTGGCCCACCGGGTCCGCGCCGACCAGCAAACATAACCTGGTGCTTCCCACGTTGCTGTCTGTGTAAGGGAAAGGTTCCTGTCGTGCAAACGTGACCACACGTGCCAAAGCACATTTGCACATCCCAAGATCATGAAAAATACTGTATAAATGCTTCCCTTTTTTATAATTTTTGATCTACTATCTTAAGTTACCTTGCAAAGCTAATATGAAAAATGTGGTACAAAAATTAGGCACTTTGAGTCATGGAGCACTGAATCAGGCCCTTCAGCTAATTTGTCCACATACTGGGCTAGTATACTGGGCATTTGCCTGCAATTGGCCCACTGAACACTTCCCACCCATTTATCTGGACAAATGTCCTTTAAAAGTCTAAACTTTGAAAACTAAATGAAGCATTTTGTCTGCTCCTTTGGCTTTGCATTCTTCTGATGAAGTTCCCAAAACACCTCTAACCTACTCTCCTCTTCCTCTTACACACATCCCTTCAGTCACCTCCTTTACATGTAGCATTCTATACCTCTATTCTAGCGAGGCCCACCATACAATGGACACTCTGATTGAAACTCAATTAACCCACAGAAAGGAGCCTCGGATTTCTGGAAATGTTTAGAAAGGGAGCAAAGCTTTTCAAACAAACAATACATTCTTAAGTGATCAAAGTTGCAGAAACAGCTGAAAGGTCAAACAGAAAAGCAGAACATGTCAGATATAATTAAAAACAAAGCATTTACCATGAAAACGCAAAAGCCCAACACTCCATGTCAACATTCACCACATTCCACTCCTGATAAATGCACAATTGGGTCTGCCAAGAAAGGCTACGCTTCAATCAGTCGTCCTGTAAACTGCGTTTAAACAAAATCCAATGAGTTACTCTTTTCCATTTAATCACACCACATTTCAGTGTAAATATAGGAAGTTCTCAACAAAAACATGCCGGAGCAATGTCATTCTATTGCTCAGATCTGACCACTGCAACCATTTGGGGGCCAGCAATGTGTTACAGATGGGATGGGCATCATATTAACGGGAGAGGCACACACTGTAACGAAATACATGCAGGATTCAAGGATCCGGATCAGTGAATGGAGAAAGTACCTCCTGGAGAGGACAGGTAAGTATTTATGGAATAAAGTACGGAAAAATTATCAATAAAGTAACAATACAAAATAACATATTGTATTGAAGGAACTGCAGATGCTGGTTTAAACCCAAGGTAGACACAAAAGGCTGGAGTAACTCAACGGGTCAGACAGCTTCTGAAGGGTCGTGACCCAAAATGTCACCTTTTCCTTTTCCCCAGAGATGTTGCCTGACCTGCTGAGTTATCTTAAAGGTGCTTTAAATCTGGTGAAGTCAAGTCAAATGGAGGCCCTGTTGGAAAATAGGAATAATGTCAGCTGAATTGTGTAAATTCTCCCACAAGCCCGCCCCCACCTCTCTCTTGCAGCTTTGTCCCCCCCAACGCCAATCAGTCTGAAGGAGGGTCCCGACCCAAAACATTGCTCGTCCCTTCCCTCCACAGATGCTGACTGACCCGCTGAGTTCCTCCAGCACTTTGTGTTTTATTCAATGTTGTCACTGATGCATGATTTTCCAGGAAGAGGGACTGAAGGGCAAATATTACCCAGAATTTCCTGGAATATTCCTTGGGAAAGTCACCAGGGTCTTGGTTTGAAAAGCAGCACCTAAACCGGTTTAGGCTTAGGCTTATAATTGTCATGTGTACTGAGGTGCAGTGAAAGGCTACGGGCGGTGGTGTTGGCGGAGACGGACGCGGGAGGCCCTGCAGCAGCCCGGGCGAGCGAGCGGATCGAGCGCAGCGTGCGGCAGCTGCACGGGGCGGCGGTGGAAGGAGCCGACGGCATCGCGCTGGACCAGGCCGACCACATCTTCATCCATCCAGTGCCGCCACCACACCGGCCCTTAAGGTGAGGAAATAAGAAACTGCAGATCTCCTTGGGCCAAGATCGGACCTTTCAGAGGCTTGGAAGTTGCGAGATGGCTCCGGAACGTGGCAACTCTCTGCGTGCTGCTCCACAAGAGGATCTATTGTCCTCATGTGCAGTGTGGTTTGACTGGATAGCTTGCAGAACAAGCTTTTCACTGTCTATTGACAATGATAAACTGAACTAAATTAAAAAAGGATGCAACACTCTGGTGCAAGTACTGGTAGGATGGGGAGAAGTAGGTTACATACATGAAAATGGAGATACATGAAAACGGAGATAATAGACAATAGGCAATAGGTGCAGGAGGAGGCCATTCAGCCCTTCGAGCCAGCACCACCATTCAATGTGATCATGGCTGATCATTCTCAATCAGTACCCCGTTCCTGCCTTCTCCCCATACCCCCTGACTCCGCTATCCTTAAGAGCTCTATCTAGCTCTCTCTTGAATGCATTCAGAGAATTGGCCTCCACTGCCTTCTGAGGCGGTGAATTCCACAGATTTACAACTCTCTGACTGAAAAAGTTTTTCCTCATCTCCGTTCTAAATGGCCTACCCCTTATTCTTAAACTGTGGCCCATAGATCAGAGGCACATAGCAAAATGAATGTTGTTGTCATGGGTGATGGGGTTTTTTCTCTCGGCCTACAAGTACTGTACCATGAACAGAAAGCGTTTGTAGGAAGTTTAAAATGGTTTTCAATAACAACTTAAAAATCAGAGTGAGGCTTTTGAGGGGTGCAATCACAATTATTTTTTACATCAAAGCTGGTGGAAATTTGACGCTCTCTCGACCAAAGACTGTGAATGCTGGATTTGTGAAGGTTTTCAAGACTGAGATTGGAAAACGCATGGATCAATAACAATTAGATGAAGTTGAGGTGGATGATACCGACTGATCCGCAGGACTTGAAGGCTGAAGCGCGGATTTCTATTTTTAGACTCCCATGTAGAGTCACAACGAGAAAAGGTCATATGACATTCAACGATGATTCACAAACCAAATTTAGTTGACCAACTGATAGTAAAAGAGCATCTTGAAAATTGAGGCTATAATATGTTTGAGAAAAATGGGATTGACATATAGAACAGACAAGATTTAAAAGAATAAAAGGCAGGCTTGAGGGATAGAATGAAAGCTGGATTATTCTCATCTGGGTCAGGAATACTAACAGGACCTTTCCGTTGTCAAACCTGTAGGGCAATTGGCAGCAGGGTGGGGGTGGTGATATCATTAACGCAGGTTCCAACTGGTGACCCGTGTTTCAAAGATACACACCCTCAATGCCACTCAAGAAACATCTGTGCCCGAGCCATTATTTCTTCCCCAACTCACTCCAGATGAAAACATTACCACTGGGACCCTGCTCCTAGTGAAGTGTTTTTCCCATTTACCAACATAACCTTGACTCCAAAATTAATCATTGTTTATAAAGCACGGAACTTTTACATTGGAACAAGCATCAAACAAATTAAATCAAAAGGAGCCACTATTTAGAATGATTTTTAAACAACTCAATCTGAAAAAGACACAAAGTGCAGGAGCAACTCAGTGGGTCAGGCCGCATCTCTGGAGAACATGGATAGGTGACGTTTCATGTCGGGACCTTTCTTCAGACTGATTGCGGTGAGGGGGGGCGTGGGGGGCTTCAAAGCTAGAGGAGAGGGGGGCCAGGACAAAGCCTGGTGAGTGATAGGTAGATACAGGCGAGGGATTCTTCTGTGATAGGCAGATGGTTGGACAAATGCCAGAGATGAAAAGACTAAAGGTGTGAGATAAGGATAGAAGTGCGAATTGTGAAGCCAGAGGGAGGACTAAAGGTGGAGGGGGGAGAGGAGAAATGGTTGTGTCTGCAAGTGGGACCCAGGGAAGAGGGAGGAGGAAGGGAGGAGAGGAGGGGAGGGCAGTTGGAGATGAGTTGCCTAAAATTGGAGAACTCCACGTTCATACCATTGGGTTGGGGAATGCGAGGTGCTATTCCCCCAGTTTGCGTGCGGCCTCGCTCTGGCACTTTGTGCCTTTTTTTCCTAAATCAGCATCTGCGGTTACCTTGTTCCTCCATTGAAACAACCATTGAGACGTAGGGTTATGCAGCACGGTAGGATGGTGAGAGATGAAGCCACTGTGGTTTGGCCCAGCACACTGCCCTGAGGAACTACTGCAGGGAGGCACTTTTTTTTTTAAACAAAAATAATTTAAATCAATTATTTACAGAAATTATATGTAAAATACAAAACAATACAAACCATGATACAAAGTAAAACAAATATTCTTAAATTCGAAATATTAAATCACTATTTTCCCATCCTTATTAGAAAATAGGTGCAGGAGGAGGCCATTTGGCCCTTCGAGCCAGCACCGCTCGAAGAATTGAGAATATAATCCACCCCCCGCCATGCCCAACGGTCCCGGAAATGTAGGTTAATTGGCTGGGTAGATGTAAAAAATTGTCCCTAGTGGGTGTAGGATAGTGTTAATGGGGATCACTGGGCGGCACGGACTTGGAGGGCCGAAAAGGCCTGTTTCCGGCTGTATATATATGATATATGATGATATATGATAAATCCCCCAGGACGCCCGTGGATAGTGCGCAGTACCTTTCTACAACCACCCGAGCTCGGACGTAACCCCGGAAAAGGGACAGGCAGCAGGCTCGGGCATGCCGGGAGGTCCTGGGGTCAGGACCACCGACCTCTGGATACATCAACAACCTTCCCCTGTGCTACGACAGACGCCAGCCTGCGGAGAGTTTCCCATTTGTTGTCCATTAACTTCAGTTTTACCTGGGCACTTTTCCGCCACACAACTGATCAACAGCTACCCCCTCGCCAAGGGCAGTCACTCTCACCCCACCTCACCTCCAGAATTCAGACCAAAAGCATAATATGTCAGGAAAAAAGAATACTTTTTAAATGCCGATAACTTATTTCAAAATAGATAGAAAAGCCAAATCATTATAACCTGTGTGATTTCCTGGAACCATTAATAGGACATCTCACTTTGTCTTCTCAGTGGGTTTTCTCAAAGTAAATTTCTTACAACGCCTCAAATGAAAATTTTACAACCACTTTACTTTCCTGAGGTCCTCAAACATTATATAAACTAAAAGGGTTAAACAGAGGCTCTCTATTCCCCTCTTTTTTTTTTAAAGCGTGTTTCTTTATTCATAATTACATTGCTATAAAAGGTTTGCATGTCTTGAAATCAGTTATAATTTACGAGCACCGTGGAGGGATATTTTCTGGACCCTGTAATCGTTCTGTGAGCCCGGCCACAAACCGTCACAAGAGCAGTTCAGGACGGAATAATTCCAGCATGCCGAGTTCCACGTGGCGCCGTACGACAGGAGGTAACAAACCTAACTACAGAGTTACCACCAGTGGACTCTCGAAATGGAGTCACGCCAAGTGGCTTGAAATCAATTCACCTCCACCTGAATGAGTTGCACACCAGGCAAATAACAAACAGTTAAGTGAAGATGGCAGTGTGGAAATAAAGGAAGACTACTTTCCAAATTGTGTCATCTTCACTGAAGCAATGGAAAAGGAAAAGTACCCTCTGCCTGTCTCTGTAGAGGAACAAAAGGCATCACTGGGACCAGGCACTTTAAATCATTACCATTACAATGCATTCCCGAACGGTTTCTCCATCATGGCTCTGTGCCAACTTTGTAGTCCCACAGATAAACGGCAATATGAATGCGGAGATCATTGCCAAGTATTATAAGAAAATAACTGCAGATGCTGGTACAAATCGATTTATTCACAAAATGCTGGAGTAACTCAGCAGGTCAGGCAGCATCTCGGGAGAGAAGGAATGGGTGACGTTTCGGGTCGAGACCCTTCTTCAGACTTTCCAGGTGCATTTTCATTGAAAATGAGAGTGGATGAAGCACCTTCTACATGTGAGGGCTGTTAATTTATGTATCAGTTTCCCCCACCATGGATGACACTGTGAAAGAGTTAAACTAGCAGTCACCCTCATGTGTAAAATCAGGTGTTGATTCACTGAGTCTTTAGTCAGAGGGCGGTGAGTTTGTGGAATTCTTTGCCACAGAAGGCTGTAGAGGCCAAGTCAGTGGATATTTTTAAGGCAGAGACAGGTAGATTCTTGATTGGTACAGGTGTCAGAGGTTATGGGGAGAAGGCAGGAGAATGGGGTTAGGAAGGAGAGATAGATCAGCCATGATTGAATGGCAGAGTAGACTTGATGGGCCGAATGGCCTAATTCTACTCCTATTCCTTATGACCTAATGGCTGAGCTGTGATGTGCAGCGCTCAGTAACAGATTAAATGGGCCTTTATGTCATTGTTGACTATTAGACCTCACTGTTCACAATAGTGCTGCAGGGTTTACCAGCATCACAAGACTTAAAGAGTAAAAGCTGAAGCTTGACGAGGCACTTGAAAGATATGATAAGCAACTATTTAAAGACGTATGTGTAGGAAGGAACTGCAGATACTGGTGTTTACTGAAGATAGACACAAAGTGCTGGAGTAACTTAGCGGGTTGGGCAGCATCTCTGGACAACATGAATAGGTGCCGTTTCAGGTCAGAACCCGGGGAAGGGAGGGACAGAGGAGCTATCTGAAGTTGGAGAAGTCGACGTTCATACCACCGGGCCGCAAACTGCCCAGGCGAAATATGAGGTGCTGCTCCTCCAATTTCCGGGGTGCAGTTAAAACATAGAGTTTGCTGTTGCCCATTTGGTCATTGCCCTCTGCCCAGTTTAACAGGTAGGGTAACACGCGTTCCACAGAACCAGACTGACCTGCCTGAGCAGTAAACCTTCCAGATGCGGAGAGCACATTGTACAACCACCCATCCACGTCCCCTCCTGTCTTGCCTGCACTCTCCCACCTGCACCTCAGCTGGGGTTCCAGCCAACACAAGACCCTGTGAACGGTGTAGGAAAGAACTGCAGATGCTGGTTTAAATCAAAGGTAGTCACAAAATCCTGGAGTAACTCAGCGGGACAGGCAGCATCTTAGGGGAGAAGGAGGGGGTGACGTTTCCCATTCCTTCTGTCCAGAGATGCTGCCTGCCCCACTGAGTTACTCCAGCATTGTGTGTCTACCCTGAGAACAGTGCTGTCAATGTCCAGCAGCCCATTCCCATGCTCCCGAGTTTAATAAAGCAGATTAGGCTTTGGGAAAAAATGACTCACGCAGGGTCAGTGAGCAGGGTGAGCACAATACCAAGATGTCTTTAAGCCATGACAAGTGTGATCTGAGCTTCGGCAACATGACCCACACCAGGTTACTGCCTCTCCTGACCACCAATTATTGGTGACAGTGGTGGCAACGGAGGGGTTCAGTAACTAAACCTGGCTGCCAGAGCAGTCTCTGAACATTTCCACGTCTCTCGACCACAAGCGAGGGAGGCACATTGGCGCAGCGGTGGAGTTGCTGCCTTGTAGTGCCAGAGATCCAGGTTGGATTCTGACTACGGGTGCCGTCTGTATGGAGTTTGTACGTTCTCCCCGTGACTGTGTGGGTTCACTCTGGTTGCTCCCGTTCTTTCACAACGCTCCAAACAAAGGTGTTTCCAACAGTGCGATATACCAGCAGTCTTCAGCACGGGAAACAAACCATTCTTCAACCACTGCCCACAGTGTCAGCGGCCATTCTCAACAACCGTGTGCCTAGTTTGCTTCTGCCACTGTGACCAGAGTGGAGCTGCTCTTGAGATGCTGTCCACTCTGGATCGAAACCAGAATCAAAACACCAAGAAACACTTTATCCCAAAAGGCAGAAATGTACTGGAGAAAACAATGATGGGAAGATGGTCAACAAATATGCGATCTGGACCTAAGACAGACACAAAATGCTGGGGTAACTCAGCGGGTCAGTCAGTATCTCTGGAGAAAAGGAATAGGTGACGTTTCAGGTTGGAACCCTTTCTCCAGACTCAAGTAGAGTCTGACGAAGGGTTCCGACCCAAAACGTCACATTTTCCTGTTCTCCAGAGATGCTGCCTGACCTGCTGAGTTACCCCAGCGTTTTGTGTCTGTCTTCGGTATAAAGCAGCATCTGCAGCTCCTTCCTATGCAATCCCCATCTGTTTGAGTGTCCCTTTGATGGATCCGTTGCCTTTTTTAGTGATATTGTGACGTGTGATTGCCGCCCAGACCGTCGTCGTTACCCAACAGCCACACGGAGCAGGCCGGTTTGTACATTGTTCAGGCAGGTTGAGATAATGAATAATAAATGATACAAAGTCTACAGGCACTGCAATGAACCAGACACCTCCTCCACATTCCCAAACAGAAGCCTGTCTCCGTTTCCAAGTTTTGTTCACTCTTAAGCTTTGTGGCTCAGACAGAGGCCCCTGTAGCCTTGGAGGGTCGCCCCTCCACTTGCTAATCAGATTGTTTATGCTTCTTACTTTCACCCAGGATTTCAAAGAAGTGGTTCGTGTTTTGATTTTCTGCAGGGATCGGGTTGCCCAGAGTAGTTTGCAAGCACGCCGCGGGCAAGGAACAGGCTTCTGACAATGGGAAATGGGAAACAAAGGGCCCAGTCTGTTGTATGAGCAGAATGATGCACCTCCAGTCCTGCTCGTTATAGATGTTGGCCCGCGCTCCCTCCATGTACCTTCCCTGACCTTCACCTGAGGAGCCCACCGTTGATGCGGTGCCCATAAGTTTAGTTCAGTTTAGTTTAGAGATACAGCACGAAAACAAGCCCTTCGGCCCACCGAGTCCGCACCGAGCAGCAACTACCCTGTACACCAATCCAACACGCTATCCCACACACATCCCCACTCTCACCTCTGACACAGCCATCTCCAACGCAGACGACAAACAGAGTTGGCCAACATTTTTTTTGCATTGATTGCTCATTTATAAATCATTAAATATAGTGCAGATTTTTAATCAAATAAACAACTGAAGATGCTGAAAATCTGAAATGGAACAGAAAATTGTCTTAAAACTCAGCAAGTCAGGCAGCAACTGTGGAAAGTGAAACACTGTAAGTGCGTCATCAGATCTACTTTAGGCAACATTCAACACTTGTCAACATCTGACAACTGAGATAACACCGGCTACAGGTTCACGATATGTGTAGGAAGGAACTGCAGGTGCTGGTTTAAATCGAAGACACACACAAAAACCTGGAGTAACTCAGCGGGTCAGGCAACTCTGGTAAAAAGGAATAGGTGACGTTTCGGGTCGAGACCCTTCTTCAGACTGAGAGCCAGGGGAAGGTGAAACAAGAGATAGTTGGGCAATTGAAATTCACTGTGGCATCTCTGTAGACTATGTTTTGGTTCCATGGGAACAGCTGGCAGCAGCTGGATAAGAACCGGCTTGCAGTATTTTGTAAACTACACATTTTTTTAATAAATAATTTCAGATTCTTTATTTTTTCAAAGATCAGATCGCAAGTCCCTGGCGTTATTTTTCTCCTTTATATTTATGGAACTTTCAATAAGTTACTCAAACCAGTTGCAGCATCACAATAGACAATAGACAATAGACAATAGGTGCAGGAGTAGGCCATTCAGCCCTTCGAGCCAGCACCGCCATTCAATGCGATCATGGCTGATCACTCTCAATCAGTACCCCGTTCCTGCCTTCTCCCCATACCCCCTCACTCTGCTATCCTTAAGAGCTCTATCCAGCTCTCTCTTGAAAGCATCCAACGAACTGGCCTCCACTGCCTTCTGAGGCAGAGAATTCCACACCTTCACCACTCTCTGACTGAAAAAGTTCTTCCTCATCTCCGTTCTAAATGGCCTACCCCTTATTCTTAAACTGTGGCCCCTTGTTCTGGACTCCCCCAACATTGGGAACATGTTTCCTGCCTCTAATGTGTGCGAGGCGAGATAACTGAGTCACAGGCATTGCAGAGGCAAAACGTACACTTCACTCCTCTTCTCTCATTCTCCGACACCCTTTCGTCTCCTTTTCACCTCTAGCTTTTGCGCACCCATCTGCCAACCAAACCACCCCCCCCCCCCCCTCACCTGTATCCACCTATCACTTGCCAGGCTTTGTCCCAACTGCACCTCATTTTGTGCTCCACCCCACCCACTAAAATGAGTCTGAAGAAGGATTGCAGCCTGAAACGTTGTCTGTCCATTCCTGCCTGACCCGTTGAGTTACTCCAGAATGTTGTGTTTTCAGACAATGGATATCAATCTCTGGAAACACAAGAGACTGCAGATGTCGGAAAATGAGTCCCCCATCCCAAACGTCCTCTGTCCATTTCCCTCCACAGATGCCGCCTGACCCCTTGAGTTGCCCCAGCACTTTGTGTTTGGACTTCAAACTCGGTCTGTGAGAACTAAGACCAGGAACTCTCGTTGACAGGTGGTGAAAAGGTGAATGAGAGTGACCCAAACGTCAGGAAGCAGTCTGCCAGGCCGAAGATATCAACGTCAGTGGATGTTCCTGAGATGGAAAGCAACCGGTCATTCTTGCAGCACCACAGCCCTCATGATAACTCAAGTTGAATCGGCCTGAAGAAGGGTCCCAACCCAAAACATCACCTATCCATAGATCAGGTCACCACCTATTTCAGGTCAATCAAATCCCGAACAAACAGACTTAAGAACAGTTTTTACCCCAGGGCCATACGAGAACTGAACACTACCTGTGCACTAGGCAACACCGTTAAAAAATCTTGTACTTAATTTAATTGTATTTATGTATTTATTTGTTTTTGCATTTATTGCATATATGTTTGTACGCACCGTCAGGATTGGCTGTTTTTTAATTTCGTTGTACTCGTTGCAATGACAATAAATGAATATTATTATTATTATTATAGACTCTAAAAGATGGAGTAACTCAGCGGGTCAGTCAACATCTCCGGAGAAAAGGAATAGGTGATGTTTCGGGGTGAGACCCTTCTTCTGACCCAACTCGAGGTGTCAGAGGTTACGGGGAGAAGGCAGGAGGATAGGGTTAGGAGGGAGAGATAGATCAGCCATGATTGAATGGCAGAGTAGACTTGATGGGCTGAATGGCCTAATTCTGCTCCCATCTCTTATGGTCTTCTGACATCACCAGTTCCTTTCCTCCAGAGATACTGCCTGAGTCACTGAGTTACTCCAGCTTTTTGTGTCCATCTTCGGTCCACGTCACGTATAAGATTATTAAGGGGTTGGACACGTTAGAGGCAGGAAACATGTTCCCAATGTTGGGGGAGTCCAGAACCAGGGGCCACAGTTTAAGAATAAGGGGTAGGCCATTTAGAACTGAGATGAGGAAAAACTTTTTCATTCGGAGAGTTGTGATTCTGTGGAATTCTCTGCCTCAGAAGGCAGTGGAGGCCGATTCTCTGAATGCATTCAAGAGAGAGCTGGATAGAGCTCTTAAGGATAGCGGAGTCAGGGGGTATGGGGAGAAGGCAGGAACGGGGTACAGATTGAGAATGATCAGCCATGATCACATTGAATGGTGGTGCTGGCTTGAAGGGCCGAATGGCCTCGTCCTGCACCTATTGTCTATTGTCTATTGTTTTAACTAGCGTCCGCACTTCTTTCCTGCACGTCACCTATCCATGTTCTCCAGAGATGCCCGCTGAGTTCCTCTCGGCACTTTGTGTCCTTCCCTGGCCGGCCCTGATGAAAGGCTGCCCGTCCCCACCCGTCACATACCCGAGGTCAAGCAAGTGTCAACGTACACACGCAGGTAGTTGTGAGAACAGGTCTGTGCGAGCAGGAAATGCACGCCAGGGCGTGGCAGAGTGCCACGGCTCCCCCCGCGGGCCTGTGTCGACTCGACCCACTCGGAGAATCCTCAGGCCTCTGAAACCCAACACTCCTCACTGTCACAAATGTGCAAAGCCAGCTCTACTGGAGGCAATCTGAAAAATTAAATTGCACTGCAAAGCATGATTCATGTGGTTTAGTCAAAACCATGAACTCACAGTCAATCAATTATGGCTTTGCCTGCTCCCGAGCATTAAGGGTTTAAATCACTTCCGTGCATACATACATACAAAAATGTGCATTTATTACATCTTTACTAAATCGAGGCATTATGCATAATATGCTAATGTTGTATCACTCCTCACATTTTGGGCGAGTTTATTAAGGCTGACTAATGTTTGAGCCAACAGAGTCAAGTGTATTTAATTGTCATCTGCACAAGAATGGGAACAATAAAATCCTTCCTTGCTGCAGCTTTACAGGCACATTAACGCAACAAACACAATTAATGCAGAATAAACAATAACACGAAGAGTTATCAGTTACATGAGCTAACCAGATCATCATGATGCCAGCTGCAGAGCATTATGCATCCTTACACAGAGTCCAGAGTCCAGTTCATGGAGGCACAGTGTGATTCACGAGTCTGATAGTTGCTGGGAAGAAGCTGTCCTTAAGTTCATAAGTCAGAGGAGCAGAACTAGGCCATTCAGCCCATCATATCTATTCCGCCATTCAATTCTTGCTATTGAGGGCGTGCAGCGTAGGTTTACTAGGTTAATTCCCGGAATGGCGGGACTATCATATGTTAAAAGACTGGAGCGTCTAGGCTTGTATACACTGGAATTTAGAAGGATGAGAGGAGATCTTATCGAAACGTATAAGATTATTAAGGGGTTGGCCACGTTAGAGGCAGGAAACATGTTCCCAATGTTGGGGGAGTCCAGAACAAGGGGCCACAGTTTAAGAATAAGGGGTAGGCCATTTAGAACTGAGATGAGGAAAAACTTTTTCAGTCAGAGAGTTGTGAATCTGTGGAATTCTCTGCCTCAGAAGGTAGTGGAGGCCAATTCTCTGAATGCATTCAAGAGAGAGCTGGATAGAGCTCTTAAGGATAGCGGAGTCAGGGGGTATGGGGAGAAGGCAGGAACGGGGTACTGATTGAGAATGATCAGCCATGATCCCATTGAATGGCGGTGCTGGCTCGAAGGCCCGAATGGCCTCCTCCTGCACCTGTTGTCTATTGTCTATTGTCAATCATGGTTTATCTGTCTTTCCCTCTCAAACCCCATTCTCCTGCCTTCTCCCCTTAACCCCTGACACCCGTACTAATGGAGAAGGGGTTTTTGAGGTCACGGTTCTCAAGCCCCTGGGCGGCACGGTAGCGCAGCGGTAGAGTTGCTGCTTTACAGCGAATGCAGCGCCGGAGACTCAGGTTCGATCCTGACTACGGGTGCTGCACTGTAAGGAGTTTGTACGTTCTCCCCGTGACCTGCGTGGGTTTTCTCCGAGATCTTCGGTTTCCTCCCACACTCCAAAGACGTACAGGTATGTAGGTTAATTAGCTGGGCAAATGTAAAAATTGTCCCTAGTGGGTGTAGGATAGTGTTAGTGTGCGGGGATCGCTGGGCGGCACGGACTTGGAGGGCCGAAAAGGCCTGTTTCCGGCTGTATATATATGATATGATATTCTCCTGATGATTGAGGCGAGAGTGTGGAGAGGGTGTAGTGTGGGTCTTTGATGGTGTTGCCTGCCTTCTTGAGGCTGTGCTTCCCACAGATCCCTCCCAAGGTGGGGAGATCGGTACTTTTTAGTTTAGTTTAGTTTAGAGATACAGCATGGAAACAGGCCCTTCGGCCCATCGGGTCTGCACCGACCAGCGATCCCCTTATATTAACACTATCCTACACACACTAGGGACAATTTTTACATTTACCAAGGCAATTGACCTACACACCTGTACATCTTTGGAGTGTGGGAGGAAACCGAAGATCTCGGAGAAAACCCACGCAGGTCACGGGGAGAACGTACAAACTCCGTACAGACAGCACCCGCAGTCGGGATCGAACCTGGGTCTCCAGTGCTGCAAGCGCGGTTAGGCAACAATTCTACCGCTGCGCCACCTCGCTGCCCTTGTGATGGACCAAGCATGGTCTCCCACTCACTGTAACCTCCCGCATTCCTGGGCATTCCAGACACGATGCATGATGCAATCAGTCAGCTTGCTCTCCACCTGCAGAGCTTTGATAAGAGTATTTGGCGGCATGCGGGCTCTCCTGAAACTTCTGAAGTAGTAGAGGCGTTGATTAGCTTTTTTTTTATGAGTGCATCTACATGCTGGACCCAGGACAGATCATCAAAGTTGTACACACCCAGGAACGTAAGCTGCTGACACTCTCCACCAACCCCAGCGGCCCTCCCAGAAGGTTCACGTGTGACCTTTTCAAATCTCACCAACTGCATTTGGTGCTCCCAATGTGGCCTCCTTTACATCGGCAAGTCCAAGCGAAGACTTGGCGACCATGTGTAGGGAGTGGATGGGAAAGTGGGACAACACATCAACTAATGTGAATGGGTGATCGGTGATCGGTGTGGACTCTTTGGCCCACCGAGTCCACGACGATCACCGATCACCCATTCACATTAGTTGATGTGTTGCCCCACTTTCCCATCCACTCCCTACACATGGTCGCCAAGTCTTCGCTTGGACTTGCCGATGTAAAGGAGGCCACAATCAATCAATCTTCCCACAGATGTCGCCTGGCCCTCTGACCAGTTCCTGCATTTTCTGCTTTTATTTTAGATTTCCAGCACCTACATTTTTTTTGTATTTTTATGGACTCCGGCTTCTCGGTGGGGAAGAGATGGTTCAGGGTAATGTGGAGAGAACTGTACCCTGCAATTAAACTGTACCCTGCTACCTAAATACATGCAGATGGGGCAGTGGGCTCCAGCTTGAAATTCAACAGATATGAAAACTTGTCTTCAATCAATGATATCGGCTTCAGGGGGAGCAGAGAAGAAGAGAGGGCAGGAAAGGTAAAAGAAGAACATACTGGCCAATTAATTACGTATACTGTGGCTGACTGGAAATGGGCCTTGAGTTTGGGGAAGAAGCCACGTATTAATTAAATGAATGGTTACAGAATTAGCTTGAGGGCTAACAATAGACAATAGGTGCAGGAGGAGGCCATTCGGCCCTTCGAGCCAGCACCGCCATTCAATGTGATCATGGCTGATCATTCTCAATCAGTACCCCGTCCCTGCCTTCTCCCCATACCCCCTGACTCCGCTATCCTTAAGAGCTCTATCCAGCTCTCCCTTGAATGCATTCAGAGAATCGGCCTCCTCTGCCTTCTGAGGCAGAGAATTCCACAGAATCACAACTCTCCGAATGAAAAAGTTTTTCCTCATCTCCGTTCTAAATGGCCTACCCCTTATTCTGAAACTGTGGCCCCTTGTTCTGGACTCCCCCAACATTGGGAACATGTTTCCTGCCTCTAACGTGTCCTACCCCTTAATAATCTTATACGTTTCGATAAGATCTCCTCTCATCCTTCTAAATTCCAGTGTATACAAGCCTAGTCACTCCAGTCTTTCAACATATGATAGTCCCGCCATTCCGGGAATTAACCTAGTAATTAACCCAGCCCATTAATTAATTCCCCAACTCCTCGTGACCACCACTTCATATACACTTCCTAATGAAACATTACTTCCTCAGATAGTCTAATCGTCAAATGAGAGCTGATCAGTTTGTGTACAATGTGCACTAAAGGCCTTGCACATTTCCTGTAAGAAGTACAATGACTTCCTGTTGCATTTTGCCATCATGTCACTACTGGGCACCTCTGCATCCCACAGTGTACACTCGGTCCTTTTAGGATGAATTGAATTAAACTTCACGGAGAAACCTAATCTGTGTGAATTTGTTTATCATATCATATCATATCATATATCTACAGCCGGAAACAGGCCTTTTCGGCCCTCCAAGTCCGTGCCGCCCAGTGATCCCCGTACATCAACACTATCCTACACCCACTAGGGACAATTTTTACATTTACCCAGCCAATTAACCTACATACCTGTAAAAGCGCCCTGTAAAAAGAAGGACTGAGGAAAGCAAAAAGAAACAAGAACGTACTGCAATTAAGCGAAAGGCTGCAACGATCACGTGTCTGTTGCAGGTTTGCAGGTTTGGCTTAAGCCAAAAAAAACGAATCGTTGCAATGAAGGAAAGGACTCCTGTCTGCACACTCCAGTTTGGGTTCATGAAAATTAACTGGGCCAGGTCGCTTGATTGACAAAAATCTCCACAAGGGAGAGTTAGATACCCAATGACAGCTCTCAAGTCTAAGGCAGGGGCAGTGCGCGCCTTATGAAAGTGCTGGATTTGCAAGGAAAGACTTGATTTGAAATGGGACAAAGCAAGTTGGAGAGTGGAACAGCAGATGCAGACAAAGAAAACAAATTGAAAAGCCATTTTACCTCTTGTCACCTAAGATTAATGTGCAAGATGAATCTGCTTCTTCACGTGAGAATCACTGTAAGCCAGGTTATTGTGGTATTCAAAGATAGTTTAGCATTATTTAGTTGAAAACTGGTTTTCAGAAAGTCTGACAAAGGTGCAAAAATCATGACACTGGGATGTAAATGTGACAAAAGGATTCATTATTGATGAACACGGTTATAAAATATGTGCACACACTCTGAATAATCCACAAACACAGACCATTCCAGCTGAATTAAAGAGCAAGCAATTGCCACGGTACTTGAAAGTACTGAGCATTCAACAAACTTCAGCAAAGTCCTCTCACGACCCGTTCAGCTTTAGCATCATCTGGGGTGCAGGGTGTTTCATTTGAGTTAGAGAACAAATCCAAAATAGATAAATATATCAAAAGCATAAAAAGGGGATTTCAGCCACCTCTGACGAGGATTTGGCTTCAAACACAGACAAAACAACAAATAACCGGTTAAATAGAATGATCCCTTCTAAAAACAATGGTAAGTTCCCTCTGAATTGGCTGAGAAAAGTCTGACAAATTGCAGAGATCACCAACGTTTAAAAAAAAATTAAATGAAGTAGAATAGGAAAATTCAATTTTTAAAGAAATACAACTTAAGCCAGGTGGATTTTCCAGGCAAAGATATTTAATGCAGTGCCTGCTTTTTGCAAGATTACCAAAAACATTTTACATAGCGTTCACTAAGAAGACCTACAATATTTCTGTATAATTCTGTCATTAATTGACTCTTCGCTCACCTTGCACAACTGCAGAAGGCAAGATTAATTAAACATTAATAAATGTTCAGTTTGGATACAGCCAGGCCTCAAAGACTGCACTTGACAAGGAGACTGTTTGAAGTTTTGATAAAGAAAACTGCTGCCTGGTGCAGTAAATTTACCTACAATAAAAAGAAAAAGAATCAGACTTCAAATAAAAAAAACCCTCTGCTTTTTTGACACTCTCGCTCAGTGAATTTATATTTCAGCGATTCAAATTAGCCCAACCTGCTTAAACAAATGTGCTGGTACCGTGGAAGATTTTGAAACCTACAACACATCTCAAAACCTAAGGTGCATAAACTTTCCTTTGAGCTTGAAACCTTTACATGTTGTTCCACTTGATAGGACAGGCAAGGGAACATTTCTGCGATTTTTGTTTTTAGTTTTAGGTCAGGTAAAAACAGAAACAAATACATCCACCATCAGGCTTCAACTCTTCATAGATGTCAGACGGCATGGTTTCATCGGGAACTGTGTTTGTAAAATAGTAGAGCAGTGGTTGGCGGCAGCCTTCAAAAGCTAGTAGGGCATGAGTTTAGAGGCAAAGGCAGATGGAAAGGAGCTGAAAGTGATACTGTGTGGAATGCATCAAAATGCAAGACATGACGATGGAAAGAAAAAGAGTGCAGAAACACCTAATGTCAGCGGAACAGAAAGTCATAGAGTCACACAGTGTGGAAACAGGACTAGGGCCCAACTAACCCATGCCGACCAACCTGCCCCATCTACACTAGTGTCACCTGCCTGCATTTGGCCCATATCCCTCTAAACCTGTCCTTTCCATGCACCTGTCTAAATGTCTCTTAAACTTCAGGGCGGCACGGTAGCGTCGAGGTAGAGTTGCTGCCTTACAGCGCTTACAGCGCCAGAGACCCGAGTTTGTTCCTGGCTACGGGTGCTGTGTGTATGGAGTTTGTACGTTCTCCCCGTGTCCTGTGTGGGTTTTCTCTGAGAACTTCGGTTTCCTCCCACACTCCAAAGACGTACAAGTTTGTAGATTAATTGGCTTGGTATAAATGTACAAATTGCCCCCAGTGTAGGATAGTGTTAATGTGCGGGGATTGCTGCTCGGTGAGGGCTCAGTGGGCCAAAGGGCCTGTTTCCACGCTATATCTCTAATTAAACTTTGTGATAGTACCTGCCTCATCTACCTCCTCCAGCAGACCATTCCATATACCTACCACCCTTTGTGTAAAATGGTTACCCCTTAGGTTCCCATTAAATCTTTCCCCCCTCACCTTGTCCTATGTCCTCTGATTCTTGATTCTGCATTAACCCCATATGATCTTATACACCTCTGTAAGATCACCCCTCATTCTCCTGCGCTGCAAGAAATAAAGTCCTTGCCTGCCTAACCTCTCCCTGTAGCTCAGGCCCTCAAGTTCCAGTAACATCCTTGTAAATCTTCTCTGCACCCTTTCCAGCTTAATAAAAACTTAATAGAAACCGTGCCGAACACGATGCCATGATAGACTAATCTCCTCTGCCTGCATGTGATCCATTTCCTGCATATCCATGTGTCTGTCCAAAACCCTCTTAAACATCATTATCATCACCATCTCTGGCAAAGCCTTCCAGAAACCCACCGCCCACTGTGTACAAAACGTGGCCCGCTCATCTTTAAACTTTCCCCCTCTCACCTTATAGCCATGCCCTCTAATGTTGGACATTTCCACCCTCGGTGAAAGGTTTTGACTATCTACCCTATCTACATGCCTCTCATTATTTTATATAATTCCACGAAGTCTCCCTTCAACCTCCGACGTACCAGTAAAAACAATCCAAGTTTCTGCAACCTTGTCGCTGAAACCCAGTAATCCAGGCAGGAATCTGGTAAACCTCCTCTGCACCCTCTCCAAAGCCTCCACATCCTAAACAAATATACAGGTCCACCATTGATTTTCCGGCACCCTCGGTTCCAGACGCTTGCCGGAATATCCATTTTGCCGGAGTTATGGAGGTCACGTAATAATAATTCAACAATACACCTCTGACCCACTAATTATAACCTCCGCCCCAACTGTCTCTAAAGCACCATGGACTGCTAGAAACTTAATGATTTAACAATTAACTAAGAAGTAAACAATGAACTCTTTCAGCACAGGTCCCGAAACACCATGCACCACATGCAATGCTCTGGTAAATTTTGTCCGGATTAAAGGAGGTGCCGGGCCATCAGTTGCTGGAAAGTCGGTGGTGGATCTGTACAATAATCACAATGCAATAAATCAATAATCAATACAACAAAATTAATAATAATAAATTAATAACTAGGTAGGCATGATGGTGCGAAACTAAGTCCTTGCCCCCAGCCAAAAAAATAAAGCCCTTCCAAAACAAACTTCCATGGTGCAATCAAAAGCAAACTTCCAACACCACTGCGGTGCCACGAGCTGCTGATGACACAGTGTAAGTGTACGGCATGGCAATGCATCCTCATTTTCTCTCCCTTGTTCTAACCAGTTTCTTCCTGCAGTCACAGCCACCACATGCATCATATTAATTCACTGCAGCGGTCCCTGGAGGAGTGTCAGGTGAGAACAAAGTATACAGACTGCCGGAGTCCCTGTGGCAGAGACTCCTACCACTGCACCACGTATAATTGCACCAGCAAACCATCTCCAGCCTATTTGATCGTGTCAGATGCGACTATCACAGGTAAAACCCGCAAACAACATTGAAATCTCTCCCCAGCTTCAAAAAGACAAAAAGCGGCAGGGGAGCAGACATTATAAGTGGATTATTCAGCTCAGCTCCCTGTCACAGAGACATCCTTGTGATCCCAGTGGAACGGCCAATGCATTCACTGAGCATCAGCCTTATTTCAGGGAGCTCTCTACATACTTCACCGCTGGACAAAGTATTGACTATTTACAATGGGAAAAGACTGCACATCCATTTGGCTGGAAGGTGTTAACTCCCAGAGTTTTGCTCACTCTGGAGATCCCGATTCCTTTCTCACCAGTTATACTTAGAGTCGTGGAATCTTCCAACCATGCAGCATGGAAACAGGCATACATTGACAGAGAGATTTCACCATGGATACCTTAGAGTCATACAGCAGGCTCACAGGCCCTTCAGCCTAACTCAATCATGATAAACTAAGTATGTAGGAAGAAACTACAAATGCTGGTTTACACCGAAGTAGGACCCAAAATGCTGGAGTAACTCGGCGGGGCAGGCAGCATCCCTGGATAGAAGGAATGGGTGACGTTTCAGGTCGACCCGAAACATCACCCATTCCTTCTATCCAAAGATGCTGCCCGCCCTGCGTTAGTTACTCCAGCATTTTGCGCCTATCTTCATGGTAAACCAAGTGGCCATCTAAGCTAGTTCCACCTGCCCGTGTTTGGTCCATGTCCCTCTGGACCTTTCCTATTCATGCACCCTTTAAATGCTGTTCCAGCACCTTGAGCCAACGACCTCGTTTGGCAACTGGTTCCATGCATCCACCGCCCGCTGTGTGAGACTGGTACATGACTGAATCAATGCACAGAACTGTGGCACAGAGAAGGGTGTAATTGGACACAGCAGCATCTGAGCTCAGTGAAACCAGTGTTCAATATCGAACGCAGAGCGAACAGCATGATCACGTTTTAGGGTCCTCCTTCTTGACAGATGAGGGTCATCGCAATTAAATTAAAATATTTTTTCCAAATTTAGAAAGTCATTTGTAAAGTGAGGAAGGAATGAAAATTTAAGGAGATTAATTGGGACTCCAATACAGCTTGATGCCTTCCATCCACACCTTTTAAAGAAAATACTTTAACAGTAGTTAAGAATATTCTGCTTTGTTCAATTTCACTTGAACTCAAGACATCACTTCAAATAAAACTCCAATTATCTGGCACCCTTGGGACTCAACGAGTGCCAGAGCAGCAGGTTTTCCAGATTATTCGATCTCACTCCTATTAATACACAATTAGATTTTTATCAGATACAATTATGACTTCTGAAAGGCGTTGGTGCAGATACATGGACAGGAGGGGTTTATCGGGCGAGGGGCCAAATGCAGGGAGATGGGAGTAGCCCAGTATGCCAACATGGTTGGCATGGACTAGGTGGGCCATAGATAGAAACATAGAAAACAGGTGTAGGAGGAGGCCATTTGGCCCTTCGAGCCAGCACCGCCATTCATTGTGAACATGGCTGATCATCTACAATCAGTAACCCGTGCCTGCCTTCTCCCCATATCCCTTGATTCCACCAGCCCCTAGAGCTCTATCCAACTCTCTTTTAAATTCATCCAGTGAATTGGCTTCCACTGCCTCCTGTGGCAGAGAATTCCACAAATTCACAAGGGCTGAAGGGCCTGTTTCCATGCTGTACAGCTCTGTCACTATAAATCTCTTTCACTTGTTTTTTTTACACGTTGCACAGAAATCCAATGGGTTTTTCAGTGAGCTGGGCCAGTTTAGAGGGAGAGTGGAAGTGTACTAGTATTCCCACCAGAAACACATACACCTTCCCTGGTGTGCAGACCCCAGCCCCAGCTTGGGCCCACAGCACACCTACTGATCCCAGTTGCCCTCAGGTCCCCTGCTCTGGACTGCACACCTCACTTAGACTCCAGGCCCCCATTCCACACCAAAGAATGAGCCAGATACCGACCATCAGGATTTCCAAATGAATCAGTTGCCAGATGAGTGGAGATTCACTGCACTGGGATTGCTCGGGGATCAAGGACATCACGTCCCTTGATCTAGAAGGTGATCACCACCTCCCATTTGCTCAGAGGGGGATAACACATCTTTGCAGTGCTTAACAATTGTCACCAGATGCCCTCAGCGTGCTTTATAACAGCACCATTGAAACAAGATTAACAACACCTAGTGGTAGAAATTAATATTGAAAAAAATATAATTAATAGAGCTCTTACTTTGGTATATTTGGTGAAGAACAAAGGTAGTTTGCAAACAGTAGAGAATCTATGTTCTAACCCCAGCATCTAAATATTTTCAGTCAAGACACTGATAGAGTTAATCGTTGTAGTTGCCAACTCAAGGACCTGTCCATGCTCAGGTGGGCCACTCCCACTGGAGATTGTGGTGAGACGGGGATGTTTAACATGTAGCAAAGGGAAGCAACCTGTCTAATCTGCTGATGAGATGGCCGTGTCGCTTCCATCTCTGGTGCCCAGAGGATATTGGAGAGGGAAGTGTACGCCACTGAGGAGACCTCTGCTCAACCTTCTTCGGCCAAGTCACAGCGCCAAGATCGGCATGGCATTGGAGCTGGTCTCTTGAGCTCGGAGCATGTCCTTCATTTAATGTCATTGAGTCATACAGTGTGGAAACAGGCACTTCAGCCCAAATTATCCATGCCGACCAACATGCCCCATCTACACTAGTCCCACCTGCCTGCATTTGGCCCCCATCCATCTAAACCTGTCCTGTCCATGTTTATCCCAAAGGCGTGTGGGTTTGTAGGTTAATTTGGCCGTCTGTAAATTGCTGCTGGTGTTTAGGATGCAAAAGTGGGATAGCATAGAGCTAGTGAATGGGTGATCGATGGTTATCGGAGGGCAGAAGGGCCTGTTTTCATGCCGTATCTCCAAAAACGAAGTCAAGTTATAGCTTGTAAAAATCATGCGTGACTCTTCCATTACACGAGTAAGTGGCACAGGAAGGCTTAACAAGTGGAACGAGACCTGGGGCACGGGGGAAACAACATGACTTTGGACTGCCTATTTTTTGACCTGTTTATTTTAACCTCCTGCCTGAGTGTGGGGTGAGTGAGTCACCGGCTGCCGGCTTCAAAACACTGCGTACGGCAGCTCCCAACCCACAGCACAGGCAAAGACGTTCTCCTTCTGAAAGACTATGACTGCTCAGCTCAGCATCCACCTCAGACCTCCACAGTGATTCGGGCTCTGATGTGCGTCAGAGTCTACGGGGTCTTGAGTGACTGAAAGCAGCCGTGTGTTCACACACAGCCACAGCATGGATGTTCAGGAACACCAGCATCACTGCACTTGCATCATGCACTGCTGACCGTATCCCTTCCAAGGCACCTACACAAAACACTGCCCCTTAACCTGATTACTACATCCTCTTTTAGTTTAGTTTGGAGATACAGCATGGAAGCAGGCCCTTCGGCCCACCCACGTTGACCAAGGATCAGCCCGTCCATGTTATCCCATTTTCGCATCGACTCCCTACACACTAGTGGCAATTTACAGAAACCAATTAGCCGACAAACCCGCATGTCATTGGGAGGAAGCCAGAGCACGCGGATGAAAACCGCACAGTCACGGGGAGAACGCACAAACTCCATACAGACAACACAAATTGCAGGATGGGACCCGGGTCTCTGGCGCTGTGAGGCGGCAACTCTACCGCTGCGCTGCTGTGCCACCCTGGCTTTTCCAGCAAGTGCCTACATCAAGCCCACCTGGTAGAGCTGCTGCCTCACAACACCAGAGACTTGGGTTCGATCCTCACCTCGCACACTGTCTGTATGGAGTTTGTGCATTCTCCCTGTAACCATGTGGGTTTCCTCCAGGTGCACCGGTTTCTTCCCACATCCCTTTATTCACAAGATGCTGGAGTAACTCAGCAGGTCAGGCAGCATCTCGGGAGAGAAGGAATGGGTGTAAGAAGGGTCTCGACCCGAAACGTCACCCATTCCTTCTCTCCCGAGATGCTGCCTGACCTGCTGAGTTACTCCAGCATCTTGTGAATAAATCGATTTGTACCAGCATCTGCAGTTATTTTCTTATATCTTCCCACATTCTAATGCCGTGCAGGTTTGTAGGTTATGTGACTCGTGCAAATTGTGCATGGCGGTTGAATGAGAAAGCGGGATAACATAGAACGAGTGTGAACGGTTGCTCGGTGGTCAGCGTGGATTCGGTGGGCCAAAGGGTCTGTTTCCATGCTATATCTTCCAATCAATTGACACTCGGCAAATAGACCGGATGACGGTTTTAAAACAAATCCCCCTTCTCTTTTTTTTCGGTTTAGATTATATTTGGAAGAGCAGCATTTGATTATTGTTTTTTACAAATATAGTATATTTGGATCAAGGCATAGCAGAGAGATAGTGGGCAATCATTAGATCACAATCAACACACAAATGACGAGACTGATCGCTTCACTGTCCTGCCAGCATGAGCCTCATCTCTGTGTTCACAATAAATGAGCACCTGACTCACTTGCACCAGAATCACATTCACCTGGTCACACCTTTCTCTTTATTTCTTCACTAAGAGTTGGGTATGCCTCCAGCATTTCCAGCCTGTCTCTCATTGCCTCTTTGAACCAATTGCCTGACCAGCCGATTTCAGAAGAGAGTTTGGAGTTGCTCACTTTAGAGGGATCAGGCAGTGTAAGGGTGCGGGGTATTGACGGCCTTTATTGCCCTCTGGTAGATCCATGGATACCATTACACACACTGGCATTTCCGCCCAGGTGCCTTTCATTGCTTGAGTTTGAATTCCCCAGCCACCACGGTGGGATTTGAACCCAAACCTCTGGATCAATGGCTCTGACCTCTGGATTCGGAGTTCTTACATAATGTAGAAATATTTGCAGGTGTAAGGCCAGGCATACATTGATAGAGGGATGTTGCCATAGAGTCACACAGCAGGGAAACAGGGCCTTTGGCCCAACTCAATCACATCAACCTAGCGTCCATCTAAGCCAGTCCCATTTGCCTGTGTTTGGCCCATATCCCTCCAAACCTTCCTTATTCATGTTCATTAGTGAGAGGAGTAGAATTAGGCCCTTTGGCCCATCAAGTCTGCTCTACTATTCAATCATGGCAGATCTATCTCTCCCTCTCAACCCCATTCTCCTGCTTCTCCCAATAACCCCTGACACCCGTACAAATCAAAAATCTATTTATCTCTGCCTTAGAAATATCCATTAACTTTGCCTCCACAGCCTTCCGTGGCAATGAATTCCCCAGATTCACCATTCTTTGACTGAAGAAATTCCTCCTCATCTCTTTCCTAAAGTAACATCCTTTTATTCTGAGGCCATGACTTCCAGTCCCAGACTCTCCCACTAGTGGAAACATCCTCTCCACATCCTCTCTATCCAAGCCTTTCACTATTCGCTAAGTATATCCATGTACCTGTGCAAACATATTTTAAATGTTATTGTACCCGCCTGAATGACCTCCTCTGCCAGCTTGTTCATGTATGACACCCTCCATGTGAAAAAGTTGATTTAAACTTCCCTGAACATTAGTTATAAGATATATTTAAGATGTTAAAATGCGCCTTACGCCTAATAAAAATAATTTTGAAACATTGTTACGTAAGGAAATAAATCCATCAAACTGTGTGAAACAGGCTTCCAAAAAAACACAGATCTCCTCAGCTATTTTGTTTGAAGTTTAAGCATTGACCAAAATTATATCTGAGAATGGACAGGAACTTGCATTAAAAGCACATTTGGATGACGGCTCCCACTGGGAAGTGGAATTCCCAACGTGCTACACTGAATTGTCAGCCCCAACACAGGGCCAAAAGTCTGAACTGGAGCTGCCACCTTGAACTCTGACTCTGACAGTCTTCCTCCTGTGATAAGCTGGAAAGCAAGCAGGTGGAAGGGGGGGAGGGGGGCAGAGTGGGAGAGCGGGAGTAGGAGTGGGGAGCGAGAGAGAGAGAGAGCAGGCAGAGAGAGTGAAAGCAGGAGCAGGGAGAGTGAGCAAAGAGGGAGAGTAGGGAGAGAGGTAGCGGAAAATATAGGCAGGCAGAAAAGACAGCAAAAGCAAAGACACCAGTCCCATTTGGGGCATGTAATGGTGCATTTCAAGACAATGCATGCTGTTTCTGCTTGTAACACTGCAGATTGAGAAACGAGCTAAAACATCTTGTATTGGAGCTGCATTGCTGAATTGTTAATATCGACATGTTTTGGTTCAAATTCTTTCAAATGAGCCTATGGAATTATGTCACTTTCTGCTGGGAACGTGCTTTATCTTTTGTCTTTGGCTTTATTTGTCCTTCGAAGCCACTCACTTTAGTATGAGTCATATCAATGTCTATTTATAATACACTTAGTACCGAGTCTGTACCGAGATGCAAAGCTGAAGGACAATAAGATATATTGAAACAAGCTGATCGCCTCAGTTGAAAACCATGCCTTAATTGCCTACAGCAAAACTACAATGCTGTAAATATTTCCAACATCAGCTCTACTCCAACTATTCTCGCAATCATTAATAACAAATGATCTTCAGACTTCTTGTGCGGCAGAACAATTAAAAGTGTGAGGGGGAAAAAGCAGAACACATTTTCTACGGTCAATCTCATCGAAAAAACAATTATATTAATGGCTGCCTCCATTGTGTCAGGGAATATGTTTAAAAATCAATTTAAATGGGATTGATTTGCTGTAGTCAAAGGCTTGAATATTGGCCCATCAGCTGTAGAGCTTCCTACAGAATTTCTCACGCATCCAGGCTATAATTCTGCTTAGTTCCCATTTTTTGTTCATCATCTATCTCTTCCCTTCAGTGTCTCTTGTTTCTTTCATTCCTTCTTTTCTCCCTTGTACCTCAGTCTAACAAAGCAATCCTCCATATTTATCCTTACTATCCAGCAGCCTTTCGGCACCAGAGACCTGGGTTCGATCCTAACTACTGGTGCTGTCTGTACAGAGTTTGTATGTTCTTACTGTGACCTTGTGGTCCAGATTCCTCCCACATTCCAAAGAGGTACGGGTTTGTCGGTCAATTGGCTTCAGCAGAGATTGTAAATTGTCCCCAGTGTGTAGGATAGTGTTAGTGTACAGAGATGTCGCCTGTTGTCCAGAGATGTCGCCTGTCCTGCTGAGTTACACCAGCATTTTGTCTACATCTTTGGTGTAAACCAGCATCTGCAGTTCCTTCCTCTATAGTAGGTGAACAAGGTGGATCTAGGTGTGACATCCATGGGAATAGCTCCAGTGTGAATTAACATGATTGAACACTTCGTTAAGTTTGCAATGAGCTTTTTTTTAAAAGCTGAAAGGTTGTTGCTTGAGATTTGTTGCAACAATATAGGAATCTAAGGTCTGATTCCAGGCTGGGAGTGGGATGGAGAATTATAGTGATCAGCAATTGACTGAAAGCGCACAACATCGCACAGGGCAGCACGGTGGCACAGCTGTAGAGTTGCTGCCTTCCAGCGCCAGAGACCCAGGTTCAATTCTGGATAAGGGTGCTGTCTGTGTGGAGTTTGCACATTCTCCCAGTGACTGCATGGGTTTTCTCCAGGTGCTTCAGTTTCCTCCCACATCCCAAAGACGTGTGGGTTTGTAGGTTCATTGGCCTCTGTAAATTGTCCCTTGTGTGTAGGATAGAATTAGTGGCTGGGATGATTGTTGCTTGGCGATGATTGTCTCCACCCTGTATCTCGAAAACTAAACTAAACTAACTCGCACTTGTAGATGAATGGAGCTGTTTCACAAAGTGGAGAAACAAGGAACTACAGATATGTAAGAAGGAACTGCAGATGCTGGTTTAAACCGAAGATAGACACAAAAAGCTGGAGTAACTCAGGGGGACAGGCAGCATCTCTGGAGAGAAGGAATAGGTGACGTTTCGGGTCGACACCCTTCATCAGACTGGCTAGGGATAAGGGAAATGAGAGATATAGACAGTGATGTGGAGAGATAAAGAACAATGAATGAAAGATATGCAAAAAAGTAGCGATGATAAAGGAAACAGGCCATTGTTCACTGTTTGTAGGGTGAAAATGAGAAGCTAGTGCGACTTGGGTGAGGGAGCGATAGAGAGAGAGAGGGAGAGAGAGAAACGATCGCCCAGTCTGCGTTTGGTCTCGCCGATGTATAAGAGTCCACATCTTGAACAACGGATACAGTGGATGAGATTGGAGGAGGTGCAAGTGAACCTCTGCCTAACATGAAAGGACTACAGTTGCTGGATCTTGAGCAAAGAACAGAGTGATCACCTAATCTGCATCTGTATGGGCACATTAGCTACGGGGGGGGTGGAGGGGGGGGGGGGGGAGTTTGGACAGGCTTGGACTGTTTTCTCTAGAACGTTGAGGTTGAGGGGAGACCTGATAGAAATATATAAAATCATGAGAGGCATAGATAGAGTGGGCAGTCAGAATCTTTTTCCCAAGATCCAAAAATTAAATACGAGAGGATATATATGGAAGATGAGAAGGACAAAGTTTAAAGGAAATGTGCGGGGCAAGTTTTTTTTACCCATAAGGTGGTGAATGCCTGGAACGCACTGTCAGGGGTGGTGGTTGAGGCAGATGCAAAAGTGGCATTTAGGAGACTTTTAGATAGGCACATAGATTTGCAGAGAATGTGACAATATGGATTATGTGCAGGCAGATAAGAGTTGGTCTTAGAAACATAGAAAATAGGTGCAGGGCCCTTCGAGCCAGCACCACCATTCAATATGATCACGGCTGATCATCCAAAACCAGTATCCCGTTCCGGCTTTTCCCCCATATCCTTGGCTTCCCTTAGCCCCAAGAGCCTAATCTAACTCTCTCTTGAAAACTTGGCATCATGTCTGGCACAGTCATTGGGGGCAAAGTGCCCTGTTTCAGTGCTGTACTCAAGTGTCAAGAGTATCAAGAGAGTCACCAGTGTTTTATTGCCATATGCCCAGATAGAACAATTAAATTCTTACTTGCAGCAACACAACAGAATATGTAAACATAGTACATTGTAAACAATATACTAAATTTAAAAAAATACTCAGTGTGCATATATACACATACTCACATATACACACTTATATCACACACATATATATATATATATATATATATGCCATGGAAGAGTCGAAGGCCAGATTTGGAAATATAGCGGTGGCCATAGGAAAATGAAAGACCAAATAAAAGGCAACTAGGGGAGAGATGGAAGAGGAAGGGACAACGCAAAATATATATATATGTACACACACGTACACACACGTACACACACGTACACACACACACACACACACACACACACACACACACACACACACACACGTACACACACACGTACACACACACACACACACGTATAATATGCAGGCACACATACATACACATAAAAAACAAACAATAATAGCAATAATAGCAATAATAATAATAGTCTATGTAGTTCGGAGCTCATTTGGAGATTGTAGTGTTTAATAGCCTAATGGATGATATTATTATTATTGTTAATATTAATATGATTATTGTTAATATTAATATTATTGTTAATATTAATATTATTATTAATGACATATCTGTTCTATGTAAGAACATTTTAGTAGTGTATACATTGAACTGAAAGTAGCTCAATATAAAACAGAGGTTCATTTGGAAAGCATGTTCAGGGCAGTGGAGGGAGAGGGGGAAGAGCAGTGATGGAGATTTGGGACTAAGCTGCAACTACACAAAGGATGTCGGGGGAAGGGCGAGGAAGTGCCATTGGTGATGGAGGACAGACGGAGATATCGCAGGGGAAACAGTCCTTCCACGCGAAGGGGAGGGTGGGGGAGATATGCTGGAGTGACCGAGGCCCTGGAAATAACAGTGGACGATTAGTCGAATTGGAGAAGTGGTGGGGTGAGAGGCAGGAAGGAGGGAAGCCTTGTTGTGGTTCCAGGGAGCGGGGGATAAGGCGAAAGCAGAAATACTGCGAATGCAGCAGTTGATGCCCTTGTCAACCACAGTGGAGTGAAACCTTCGGTTAAACTAAAAATAAAAACATTACAACCATCTAATCATGACTGGAATCTCGAGCAAAACTCAAAGTGCTGGAGGAGCTCAGCGGTCAGGCAGCATCTGGGGAGGGAATGCGCAGACAGAGGTTTGGGTTGGGACCCTTCTTCAGACCTATCCACTGCCCCTTGATACGGCATGTCTTTTCTCACCCCCTCCCAACCTTATCATTTACCACTCGTTAAAGTAAATATCCCGATCATTTAACAGAAGGGCATTCCCTACAGATTATACTCTCGACTCAAAGGGTTAGGGTTTAAAGTTGAAGGTGACCTTCATTAATAGGCACGGTTCACAGCAGCGATGTATAAACGGACCCCTTCTCTTGCAAGATGCAAGAGGTGCCAGAGTGGGACAGCTCTCTACCTGCCGTCTCTTGAGAAGGGCCTACTATCATCCAGTACCATCGCTCCACTCTTCTAAATCTCTTTCCAGCTACTTTCTGCACTCTGTATCTTCCCCTTTGCTGCACCTATTGCATTCGAGTTTGACTTGATTGTATTTATGTGTCGTATCACCTAATCTGAATGGAAGGCATGTACAGTGGCGGCACAGTGGCGCAGCGATAGAGCTGCTGCCTCACAGTGACAGAGACCCGGGTTTGATCCTGACTATGGGTACTGTCTGTATGGAGTTTGGACGTTCTCCCTGTGACCGCGTGGGTGCTCCGGTTTCCTCCCACACTCCAAAGACGTGCAGGTTTGTAAGTTAATTGGCTTCTGTAAATTGTCCCCAGTGTGTAGGATAGTGCTAATGTACTATCGCTAGTACACTGGAATTTAGAAGGATGAGAGGAGATCTTATCGAAACGTATAAGATTATTAAGGGGTTGGACACGTTAGAGGCAGGAAACATGTTCCCAATGTTGGGGGAGTCCAGAACAAGGGGCCACAGTTTAAGAATAAGGGGTAGGCCATTTAGAACGGAGTTGAGGAAAAACTTTTTCAGTCAGAGAGTTGTGAATCTGTGGAATTCTCTGCCTCAGAAGGCAGTGGAGGCCAATTCTCTCTGAATGCATTCAAGAGAGAGCTGGATAGAGCTCTTAAGGATAGCGGAGTCAGGGGGTATGGGGAGAAGGCAGGAACGGGGTACTGATTGAGAATGATCAGCCATGATCACATTGAATGGCGGTGCTGGCTCGAAGGGCCGAATGGCCTCCTCCTGCACCTATTGTCTATTGTCTAGTACATTAGGGATCGCTAGACGGCGCGGAATTGGTGGGTCGAAGGGGCTGGTTCCGCGCTGTATCCCTAAAGTCTAAAACAACGCTTTTCATTATACTTTATTATATGTGACAATAATAAACCTACACCTAACCTTTAGCCATCCACGGCCAGAGAAAGTCCTCGTCAAATTTTACTGCTGAGCCGTAAGCACTCCCAGAACACACATTCATTCAGTGCTTTAACATAATCCCAACAGGGGTTACAGATAGTGCACTATTTTTGCAATGAAGAGGTCACTTAGAGGCTCCAAATGAACATGGATACATTAAGTCAGACAAAGACCTGGCAAATGGAGTGTGGTGTAGAAAAATGGCAACGTCCATTTGACCAGAGTGATAAAAAAGTATATAATCGACATGATGAGAGGGATGAGGGTATCCCAGTGTACGAGTCACACAGAGATGGTACGCAGGTAATCAGAGAGTAAGGTAGAATATTGTAATTTACTGCTGGAGGATTTGGATACAGATATTGGGAGCTTATGGTTGATGCGGCCACACCTGGAGTAGTGTGTACAGTATTGTGCTCATTATTTGATGATGGATGGAAATGTTGTAAGTGTTTGTCGGTACTGGGCCTGTACTTGCTGGAGTTTAGAAGGATGAGGGAGGATCTCATTGAAACATGCAGAATAGTGAAAGGCTTGGATAGAATGGTTGTGGGGAGGATGTTTCCACTAGTGGGAGAGTCTAGGACGAGAGGTCATAGCCTCAGAATTAAAGGACGTTCTTTTAGGAAGGAGATGAGGGAAAATCTCTTCAGTTAGAGGGTGGTGAATCTGTGGAATTTTTGCCACAGAAGGCTGTGGAGGCCAAGTCCGTAGATATTTTTAAGGCAGATAGATTCTTGATTAGTACAAGTATCAGTGGTCATGGGGAGAAGGCAGGAGAATGTGGTTAGGAGGGAGAGATAGATCAGCCATGATTGAATGGTGGAGTTGACTTGATGGGCCGAATGGCCTAATTCTACTCCTATTCCTTATGACCTTATGACTGATTGCGGAGGAGGTGGGATTGGGGGGGAGGGAAAGGCTATTCCCCAACACAAAGTTCCAGGTTTCCCACCGCATTCGATCTGAAGGTTGGTCCCAACATGAAATCCATCTCACTCTTCAAGAGCGAGGTTGAACCAGCCGGATCTGCTTGTCCATTAACTTACCCTAAAACGTTCTTGCTGGAACGAGTAACGCGCTGGTCTCTGCGGAGAAAGGCAGCGAAAGCCAAGCCCAGGCAACAGGCCACGCACAGATCTCACAATCCCACACATAGAAACATAGAAAATAGGTGCAGGAGTAGGCCATTCGGCCCTTCGAGCCTGCACCGCCATTCAATATGATCATGGCTGATCATCCAACTCAGTATCCCGTACCTGCCTTCTCTCCATACCCCCTGATCCCTTTAGCCACAAGGGCCACATCTAACTCCCTCTTAAATATAGCCAATGAACTGGCCTCAACTACCTTCTGTGGCAGAGAATTCCACAGATTCACCACTCTCTGTGTGAAAAAAAACTTTCTCATCTCGGTCCTAAAAGACTTCCCCCTTATCCTTAAACTGTGACCCCTTGTTCTGGACTTCCCCAACATCGGGAACAATCTTCCTGCATCTAGCCTGTCCAACCCCTTAAGAATTTTGTAAGTTTCTATAAGATCCCCCCTCAATCTTCTAAATTCCAGCGAGTACATCCACACAAATTCCACACAAACCATCCGCACTGAGCGGAGAAGCAAGGCAAGTGCATCTTGCAAATTCCAAATGAAAAATACATTCCCCTAAATGCTAGCGTGCCCAATTATTTTATGTATTGCATAATTTATTAGCGCGAGCCTTATAATTACAATGCCTGGGGCAAAAGCTTTGCACATCCTACGAAGGCTGCAGATGCATTTTAATGGAGCACAGCCACAGTGAGCGGCATAATTGCTGGAGTCGCTGGAGATGGATGGTTGTGAAGCTCCTAGTGTGGGGTAGACAGATTATACATCACCGTGTCAAGCCAGGCTTGCATGCCTCCTGTGATTATAAGGCCGATGCAACATTTATACAGCGTTTAGGCTTAATTCACCAGCAGCACGTCAGCCAGTGCCCAAGGGTTCACAATTACAGCCCCCATTTCATCCTCCCACCTTCCGCACTCTCTACTCCCCTGCAGTCAACTCACTTTTCACCCCCCTCCTCCACATCTCACACTCTAGAAATGACAAACCCACCTCGCCTCTCGGCATCCACAAACAGAGGGGCCCAAAAACTTTCTGCATTGATTGCTCATTAATAAATCATTAATATTGCTAATTGCATGAGATTCAAGGTATCGTCTAAAAAATATATATCTTCTCGGCATTTTGTATGCGGCAGAGTTGTGGTCAGTTCTGGTCGTTCCATTGCAGGAAGGATGTGGAGGCTTTGTACACATGCAGGATAAAGGGAATGACATGGATAACGTTTAGTGCAAGATAAAGTCCAGTAAATCCCAATCCAATTATTCCGAGGGTCTACAATGGTGTGGATAGCAGCTCAGGAGCGCTCTCTACTTGTGGGATGGTTCCGTTCAGTTGCCTGATCTGCAAATGTTAATCGGGCAACCTTTTGAGCAGCTGATACTGTATCAGAGGTTGGGGTGAGGGGGGTGTGTCTCTGGAAACCCTGGAACAGCGGAAACTTCTCCCCAGTGTGTGACAGGCCAACACTGTCAGGCCAAGCGAAGGCTCCAGATTTTTAAGAATTTGCACCTGAAGGTTCAGGTTTATTATTGTTGCGTGTACTGAGGTACAGTGAGAAGATGGCATCGAAAACATGGCCAGCCTGTCGACCGCCTTAGAAGACATCTACTATTCTTGCACTACAATCATTGCACACTTGTATTTATGTATGATTGTGCTTGTGCACAGTATAACTTTACTGGATTGTGTGCAAAACAAAGGATTTCACTGTGTGTGGGTACATGTGACAGTGAAGTACCGTGGGGCCAGTGAAAGGTGCTGGCTGTACAAGAGCCTGGGGAGGGTAGCATTCTGCACCATCTGCCTGCTCCCCCCGCCCTGCCTCACCTCCCTCCACCTCTGCCTCAGACCTGAAAGCTGATAATCCTCTTCAGAGAAGCAACCCTCCAGCAACCTAGCTCACACCGACCGAGGAGTACAGAGCGCGAGATTCACATCGAAGATAGACACAAAATGCTGGAGTAATTCAGCGGGACAGGCAGCATCTCTGGATAGAAGGAATGGGCGACGTTTCGGGTCGAGACCCTTCTTCAGACATGGAGTCAGGGGAGCGGGAGACTAGAGATATGTGGATGGGTGATTTATATCGCCAGGCTGTGGTCACCCTGGTGAGAAACTCGACAAGTAACTCCTAATTAGCTCCCCCATTAACCTCGAGGGTCCGGTTTAATGTTCTTGGTCATTGATACAGATTCCTCAGTGTTTATGAAATGGCTGGAATATCCCTGTAAAACCTGTGGGCTGATGTAGTGATGCTCCCACCCATGCCACTGTCACCTGCCGTACTACCCCGTTTAATAATACTGTGTACAGACTCAAAATGCTGGAGTAACTTAGCGGGACAGGCAGCATCTCTGGAGAGATGGAATGGGTGACATTTCAGGTCGAACCCCTTCTTCAGACTGAGAGTCGGGGGAGAGGGAGTCTAGAGATAAGGAAGGGTAAGGTGTGAAATCGCAGATCAAAGCAGACGATAATAAGGAAGTGTAGAATGGTTCACTAATACTGTGCCCTGGCCTCACAAAAAGTGAAGATTAACTACTCTAGTTCAGAGAAAGAGTCTGTAAATACTCGCTGTGTGAATCCAGATGTGAGATGCTACAGATATCTCCCCAACTGCGTGGTAAGCAGAAGGCACCGGTACAAACATTAAAAATCCCCAGTGTGTCTTTCCTGTGGAATGTTTGATTGCTGCACTGGAGGGTTTGCTCACAAAGCACAATGTCAGAAAGCTTTTAGAATTTTGAGATACAGTGCAGAAACAGGCCCTTCGACCCACTGAGTCCATGCCGCCCAGCGATCACTCTGGACACTAGCACTACCCTACACATTAGGGGACCATTTGCAATTTTTAACAAAGCCAATTAATCTACAAACCTGTACTTCTTTGGGATGTGGGAGCACCTGGAGAAAACCCACACCATCAAGGGGAGAACGTACAAACTCCGCACAGACAACACCCGTAGGCAGGATCGAACCCGAGTCTCTGGTGCTGTGAGGCAGCAACTCTACCGCTGCGCCACTGTGCCGCCCCGCAGGGGAAGCAGAAGATATTTTGGAAATTTAAACATTTGATTCTTGCTAGTTTTCCTTCGCTTCACTGTAAAGGCCATTTAAGGACTGATACTGCGCCCCCTCACCCCAAACCTTGAGAAACGGTCTTCTTGGGGATCCAGTGATCTTCACAAATCATATTTCAATAGACAATAGACAATAGGTGGAGGAGGAGGCCATTCGGCCCTTCGAGCCAGCACCGCCATTCAATGTGATCATGGCTGATCATTCTCAATCAGTACCCCGTTCCTGCCTTCTCCCCATACCGCCTGACTCCACTATTCCTAAGAGCTCTATCTAGCTCTCTCTTGAATGCATTCAGAGAATTGGCCTCCACTGCCTTCTGAGGCAGAGAATTCCACAGATTCACAACTCTCTGACTGAAAAAGTTTTTCCTCATCTCAGTTCTAAATGGCCTACCCCTTATTCTTAAACTGTGGCCCCTTGTTCTGGACTCCCCCAACATTGGGAACATGTTTACTGCCTCTAACGTGTCCAACCCCTTAATAATCTTATACGTTTCGATAAGATTTCCCCCCTTTCATTACCTGCTGCTGTGGAGTGAAAGATCAGGAGATCTAGAGCCCAGCAGTGTCCAAACACATGGATCTGAAGAAGGGTCTCGACCCGATACGTCACCCATTCCTTCTCTCCAGAGATGCTGCCTGTCCCACTGAGTTACTCCAGCATTTTGTGTCTATCTTTGGTTTAAACCAGCATCTGCAGCTCCTTCCTACAAATGGATGCATTTTTCCGAAACGGGAAACCAGGAAGCAATTTTTAATTTACATTGTGACGTATAATTTTAAAAAGTAATTGCCCACAAATGATTGAAACAGAAGCTAAAATAATACGAATAAACTTGTAAGTATTTCACTTTAGAACCTTTTATATTTTAAAATATTCATGTAAGTAGAATGCAATACATATACATAATGCCACATTTTGGGGGCAAGATAGTTTGCTAAGCATTAATTATGACTGAGGATGCCATTAAAGTCTCACTGTGGCCGCACGTAATTGAAGATTTGACTTTCTGGATTATTTATGGTGGGAGCACTTCATAAAAAATCTTGAATCACGGACCGTTCAAGTGATATTAGATTGATTATTGTGGAGAAAGGGGAAAGCACCAGAGATGGTGAAGATGCACTGGGTCATTGACACAATCGTTGGGTTGGAAGCAACAGAGGTATAAGAAGTTTAGATGCATAGAATCCCGGGTCCAGAGCAGGTGAATCAAGGACCAGGTGACATAGGTTTAAGGTGAAGGGGAAAAGATTGAATGGGAATCTGAGGGGTAACTTTTTCCACACAAAGCGTGGTGGCTGTATGGAACAAGCTGCCAGAGGAGGTAGTTGAGGCAGGGACTACCCCAACATTTAAGAAACAGTTAGACAGGTACTTGGATAGGACAGGTTTGGAGAGATATGGACCAAACATGGGCTGGTGGGACGAGTGTAGCTGGGAAATGTTGGCCAGTGTGGGCAGGTTAGGCTGAAGAGCCTGTTTCCACACTGTATCAGTCTATGACTCTAAGTTGCTTCACCCATTGCCTGCCAGGCTTTGTCCTGCCCCACCCTCTCTTTTCCAGCTCTTTCCATCCCCCCCCCCCCCACTCCAATCATTCTGAAGAAGGCTCCTGACCTGAAATGTCACCTGTCCATTCCCTCCGCAGATGCTGCCTGACCCGCTGAGTGTTTCCAGCGCTTTGTGTTTATATCAGATTGATGATGGTGACATCTGTGGTTTCACTGCCATTAATACTGAATGATCCAGGCAACTGGTATCGTAACAACATTACAGTCAGCCACTACCCCACGACCGAAGCTCATCTCCCATTCGCCCCTGAATGCTTTTATGATATAGAAGGAAGCTCTTCAGCTCAGCGAGTCTAGGTTGGTGCCAGAACAAACTCAGCAATCCCATTCCCCACTTATTGGCATGTTTCCTATTCTCGTTAATGTGTCCATCTACACCTCCCTCCTCCCTGATCCTCCTGCCACCCATCTGCACGAGCATCAATTTGCGGTTGGTTGCCAGTGAACCATATACTTTGGGATGTGGAATGAAAGCGGAGCATTCAGGGAAAATGTGTAAAACCCCACAGGGGCAGCACCAGAGGTCAGGACCAGACCCAGGTCGATGGAGCAGTGAGACATCGGCACTAAGTGCTGCACCACTGAATCGCCTACATACACGATACACACGACGAACTCAATGATTTTTGTTCTTCAAAATAAACTTCTTTCCATAACTGAGACCTTCAATGCAAAATTTCCGCTAAACCTGCATAAGTGTATTGATTGCTAATACATGGATCCCAATCAGGCAATAAAACCGAACAGTGAAAAAATAAATTTCATGCCTATCTGACCGTGAAAGTCTTCAAAATTGATCTGTCAGAGCCTCCATTAAACGAGCCGGCACATTTTCAGGAAAGATAAATGCAAAATAGATAGTGTAAGAAAATAACTGCAGATGCTGGTACAAATCGAAGGTATTTATTTCACAAAATGCTGGAGTAACTCAGCAGGTCAGGCAGCATCTCAGGAGAGAAGGAATGGGTGACGTTTCGGGTCAAGACCCTTCTTCAGACTCTGGGTCTGAAGAAGGGTCTCGACCCGAAACGTCACCCATTCCTTCTCTCCTGAGATGCTTGCTGCCTGACCTGCTGAATTACTCCAGCATTTTGTGAAATAAATGCAAAATAGATAAGTATATGTTCGTGTAAATGAGTTAAAAAGCAATAGTAACTGTTCCACTTCCAAAAATAGATGTGCAGAAATTACCAGAAGTAGTTCAGGATGTTTCAGAGTTATCCTGTTAGATAAGTTAAGAGCTAATTTAATTATAACTCACCGAGCACGAAGACAGGAACATTTGCATAATATTCCATCACCAGCCCGGGTCTGCAGTGAGAGTGGTGTGGGAGGAAATTACCAACGCACTTGGGTTATCACAAGTTCAGCACAAGTTCAGGCTCCATGGCAGCAGGTCTTGTTTAAGTCAAGGCAAGTCAAGCCTGAAGAAGGGTCTCGGCCCGAAACATCACCCATTCCTTCTCTCCAGCGATGCTGCCTGTCAAACTGAGTTACTCCAGTGCCTGTCCCACTGAGTTACTATTTTGTGTCTATCTTTAAGGATACTGCTGTTCTATTCCCATTAACCGGTGTGTAATTGTGGACTATGCACTGTGCACATGTTGCCATCAACAAGGCGAGGTGCCTTTGTAATTGATGGAGAATAGACCGGTTAAAACATCACTGGGTCGTGCAAATCCTCTAAACCAGGACGTGGCAAAGGCGACACCACAGTTGAGCCAAATGGCATGGTGCTTGAACGAAGTGTAAGTAAGTGGGGAATGGACATCTCATACTGGGCAATTTTCAGATAGGTGGAGTGGTGCAGAAGTAATCCCACTGGACCTCAGCAGACACCCACTGTGCCATTGAATAGAAGACAGTACTTGGCGCAACAATCAGTGGACACAGTGCCCTGTTTCACCTTAGTGGCTGGCAGTGGCTGGTCCACCTTGGTAGTTTGTGTAGTGCGGGCTTCCAAAATTTGGCAGTAGGAGATGCAACGTTCTTGCTGCAGTTCCAAAACAAACCAACCTCCACCATCAGCAAAATGATGGCAACTTCATCTCACAGTGCTGTCAAGGGGCACCTACTCACCCACTCGCCCGCTCACCCACGCTCAGTTAGCGTTTCACCAGGACTAGTCCACTCCAGCCCCACATCGTAGCCTCGGACCAAACGTGGACCAGGAAGTGAATTCCAGAGCGGAGGTGGGAGCGACTGTCCTTGGCACCAAGGCAGCGTTTGGGCAAGTACGGTATCAGGGCATCCTGATAAAACAGAAGTCAGGGAAACACATTCCAATGGGTGGAATCTTATGAAAGGTGGGGGTGGTTATCAGAAATCAATCATTGCAGCCTCTCGAAGTGATCCTCACGGTAGCAACACTTGGACCAATCATCATTAGCCACGTCATCAATTACTACCAGATCCAAAATCATACCACTCTCAACCAATCTGAAACATGAAAAACCATCTGCATCGATCTTAAGCTTAATATTTTTAAAGGAGAATGATTTAATTGCAAAAGCAAATTGCTTCAAAAGTTTAATAAACTAATACAGGCTTCCATAAAATGTAGACAGGCACAAGGATCTGCAGATGCTGGAATCGTGCAGAACACGTCTGAAGAAGGGTCCCAAAATGAAACATCGCCTATCCATGTATTCCAGAGACCCGCTGAGTTACACCAATGCTTTGTGTTCTACTTCCAAAAACTGCAGGCTTTCATCTAAATATATTACCAACCATTCCTCTGAGAAGCGCTGCATCCCAGCTCATCCCGACATCTTCACATAGAAACATATTCTGTACTGCCATTGTGCCATACCTCGGTTTTAAAGAGGTTTTTCTCAAATTACTCATTCTACCCGAGAAGTGTAAAGATTTGTAGTTGCATGAAGCAATGAGGAGATCGGTCATGGTACTGTTGGATCTGATGTCAGTTTACGGAGAAGCATTTATTCAGAAGGACCAAGTCTATATGTAGACCAGGACTGACAATTTCACAAATCTATTGTATCTGAAGAGCCACAAATTAAATTTATTTTTATTCACTCAAGGGATGCAGACGTCACTGCAAGGCCAGTATTCAATGTCCGTCTTAATAATCCCTTAGAGATTCTGATTAACCCATTTATTTCAGCCTTGCCTCAGTCTCTGGCCCAGGCGTGCTCCAAAATAATGATTCAAAATGGAAACTGTACCATTCATATCCTCACTGCTTGAATTTCAATGGAAATTATAACACAAAGTAACATTGTCTCATTATCATTAATTTTAATCCAATTTTCTTTTTACTCTCTAAAAATATAATTTCAACTGCACACATTATGCTAGCCAGCGGAACAATGATTTATGTCCCTTTGACAAATTGTTTACAACAGTTTGATAAATACCAGGTCAGCCCACTTGTGGGATATAAGTCATACGTCATTATTCTTTGAAATTTATTTTCTAATCATCTCGCTATTCATTCGGTTTGCAGTACAGGTTTACTATAGTAACAGAACAAGCAATGAATCCCATCGAGAAACATAATCTTTATCTGATCTTTCATTATATCAACTCAATCAATAGTGATCTTCATTTGATATATTTGCGTGCCTACACCACTGGGATATTATTACCAACATTGCCACGACTAAAATAAATACAAATACAAGTAAAAGTGAAAAGATTAAAATCTGAACTCCTTCAAGAGGCAATGGATTTTATTTCTGTGAAACAATTTTATAGTCGTTACACACCACAATTAATGATGGCCATGAGCAAAACCTAATGGAAGTGAAAACCTTTCATCACTCATTCAACTGAAATGCCAAAGTGTAACGCCATAAAGAATATTAACATCTACAAACAGGTTTAATGATATAAGACCCATCCAAAGAGCTGTTTGTTCTGCGTGTCATGTAGTACTATATGAAAACAGGCCCTTCGGCCCACCTTGTCCATGCCCACCTTGTCCATGCATGATGGGCGAGTCCCATTTGGGCTATTCCCCTCTAAACCCTTACAATGCGTACTTCTTCCACACCCGTGGCAACAACAAACTAAACCATCACATTGTCTTTCTCTACATTGTTGCCAGCTGTTCAAACCAAGATCAGTTCCATTCGAACATTCCACTGGAATGGTGCTCAATAAACCATTTCCAAAGCCACATAAATATCTTGTAAAGGAGGCGGCGTTGATTGTAATGAAGAAGTCTAAGGCCATGGCGATAGAGCAAAGGCACACCTTCTGTGGTGCACTCACATAAGCTCAGCTGATATCAGCAAACTGAGGTGTGGTTAGTTGTCAAAGTAAATCTGTCTGAACATTACCCCAGAGAGCGTTAGCGGAACCCCATCGACTGTAGTTTGGGAGGGGGTTGGAGGGCAATATTTTTATCCATTGATCAAACATGCATCAACCTTGGCTGAATTCAGACTTGTGTAGCTGACCTTGCTGTGGGTATTTTTAAACCTGGTGTTCCAATCTCAAAGTCTTGGTTTTCTAATTAGTCAACCGTCCTCTCAAAGGTTCACAAAGTATCGGATTGAGGTTAAAACAAAAATAGTCACAAATATTTTTGAGCCCGGTGGTGCAGTGGTAGAGCTGCTTCTTTACAGCGCCAGACACCCGGGTTCAATCCTGACTATGGTGCTGTCTGTAAGGAATTTGTACGTTCTCCCTGTGACCACGTGGTTTTCTCCGGGCGCTCCGGTTTTCTCCCACACTAAAGACGTGCAGGTTTGTAGGTTAATTGGCTTTGGTAAAAAATTGTAAATTGTCACGAGTGTGTGGGATAGCGTTAGTGTACGCGGTGATCGCCGGTCAGCGCGGACTCGGTGTGCCAAAGGGCCTGTTTCGCCACTGCATCTCTCACGTCTAAAGTAAAGTCAATTACGTATTTTTGAAAAAATGACCGAAGAGAGGAAATTTCTCCGCTGTGCATTGATTCCAACTCAAGTCCTGCAGGCAACTAAACCATTACATCAGTCAAGGGCTGCCCATCACGACAGCCGGTGACAAAGGAATTACATTCAATTCCAGTCTCACAACTCGGGAGACTTGATAATGGATGTCTGCTTCTCGCGCTCCCACCAGCAGCAAAGCTCAGCAGAGGCCGAGAGAGTGGGTAGATGTGACAGGCAACATTCTTCTCCAGGTCTCGTAGCTTTTCACCAAAGAGAGTAACTATCTGGATGATGGAACAGTGAGCTGAATATCCAACCTTTCACAGGAACCCACGGGGGACGCACAGTTAGTTGCAGCAATAGGAGCACGGAATGACTAAGGGACATCGATTGAGTAACTAGCTGGGAAAATTGAGTCTAGTCTCTGGAAAGTGAAGATTTCCTCCACCGAAACAGGAAAGCCAAGTAGGTTTATTTTAAGCTGGTGAGAGACATTAATCTGGTGAGGAGCAAAGAGTTAGGGTCCCAAATTGTTTTTTTTTTCTTGAGATACAGCATGGAAACAGGCCCTTTGGCCCACGCAGTCCATCGATCACCCGTTCACACTAGTTCCATGTTATCCCACTTTCTCATCCGCGCACTAAACACTTGGGGGCAATTTGCAGAGGGCCAATTAACCTGCAAACACGCAAGTCTTTGGGATGTGGGAGGAAACCGGAGCACCCGGAGGCAACCTACGTGGTCACGGGGAGAACGTGCAAACTCCACACACAGATGGCAGCCGAGGTCAGGATTGAACCCGGGTCTCTGGCGGTGTGAGGTGACTTCACTACCATCCGGGACAACCGTTCATGTACGAGCAGAACTCAGTGACCAAGCATCGAAAGTTAATCAGAAACGTTGGTCTTTGTCTCAAAGCTTGGAAAACAATATATTGATGCTTTAGTGGTACAGCAGTGGTCACAGCATCAGCAGCCATGTAATTATTTCAGCAGCCAGTGTCGTCCTGCGAACTGTCAAATCGAAGAATGTGAGGACCAAACGTCATTGTTTCGTTTTCCAGGAACGTGACACGAACGTTTTGCAATTTTTTTTTGTCTATATTACATTAATAATATATATTTTTTAATTTTTTGACAGGTGTTGCTTTTATACTTTATAGTTATTGGGTTATTAAATTTTAAGTTGATTGGTCACAAAATCAACACAGAAGAGAGAGGGGTAAATTGATGGGGAAAAAAAAAAATTGCTGATAAATGCGACTTAATTTTTAATTGATGTGCGTTCTGGCATTCTTTTGTTGAGGGGGGCATACCATAACGCTGGTGGAAGTGTACACCAGACCTGTTTCTCTTTGGAGAGGAGGATTCAGGGAACATTGACAACAAATGCACTCAATTGAAAGAAGGGAGAAAAAAAGCATTCAGCTTCACTGCAATGCTACACTTGCTCGTTGCATTTATTGATTTATCGTACATGAAGTGCTTAGAAATGTTTTCCTCAGACTTTCAGTTGCAGGGAAGTCACTTTGCTGATAGAGGAAGTTTTATATCGGGAAGCTGTCTTTAGTCGTGGGATGCTGATGCCTGGCGCCAGAATGCACAAAACGCCACGGCAGCTGAGACCCAACTGAGACGTCTCGACCCAAAACGTCACCCATTCCTTCTCTCCCGAGATGCTGCCTGACCTGTTGAGTTACTCCAGCATTTTGTGAATAAAAACCTTCGATTTGTACCAGCATCCTCAGTTATCCTCTTATAGACCCAACTTCTACCGGGTGTCAGGAAGAAAGTGCTCAGGAAAGTCACACAGAGCTTTGCAAGGACTAGGTATTGCCCATGATTAGACCTGGGTGGGCTGCCCAGTTGGTTGGCCCCATGGGAAGAAAGCATCTCGAACAGGAATGAAAAGTTTGGTGCAACGCGCCAGAGTTATTGGGGACACCCACCATTAGTGATCAGGTTGTGATGTGGAGTGTGCAGCAAGTGATTTGCAAATAAGGGACACCGCTGGACGATTGGTGAGGGAACCACAGCCGATCAGGTCCACCACCGATTTTCTGGCAACTGGTGGTCCTGCATCCCCTTTAATCCAGCCAAAATTATGAGAGCGCACTTGAGATCCCCCCCCCCCCCCCCCCCACCCCACCTCTGGAAGTCCCCCCGAAAATGTGGCGCCCAGGCCAGGTGAGGCGGCCAATCTCGACCTCATTGCGACTTTCCCGCTGATTGGTGGGTCGAACTTCCCCTCTGCGGCTTGGGCTCTGGAACTGTGGCCTGGCCTGGAGCCTGCAGATCCTTTCTCATAGCCGACCCCCGTGGCCGACTTTGTGGGCCGGTGTCTTGCCCCTCCCCCACCCTCCAAGGCTGTGACCTCTGTTGGTCTGGCAAAATGGGCAATACTGCAAGGCTCTGGAACAATGGGTGCCCGAAAATCGTTGGTGGACCTGTAACAGGTAAAGTAGACCTGCTAACATACCCAATCATCATCAGCCTCAGTGTCCTTAACATGAGGAGCGCGAGAGAAACTGGAAGTCATCCACTAACTAAACGGATGTACTCCCACAGGGACTCTCATTCCCAGCGGATTGCTCATAATTTATACTTGAAACACATACAGATGCCTACAGTAGCTGATGGGCTCATTATGAGCATTGGAGGGCTTATTGATACCACATTACTACAGTACCATATTTGCCTGGCTTCCTCTTATCTTGGAGAGAGTCCAAGTGTCTTTGACAGTGTTAGTTACATCACACAAGCTCAGTGTAAATCATTTTCTCATTGAAGGAATCGTTGTACCTCCCCACACGTTGGCACAGCTCTCCAAAAACGCACGGTGCCCATTGCGGATACATTCATCAAGGGTCTGCTGCAGAAAATAAGTCCAAACCATGGCGGGATTCGCAGAGTGATTGCCACCAAGATGCACCCATGTGCACAACCCACTCAAGCACAGAACACCAACCCACAGATAAATAGCAGAGGCATCCCTCATCCGTTTTGTCATCTCATTCCCACACCCTCTATTCCAACAATCTCTGGAACTTCATCTTGAATATATTCAACCTCTCAGCATCTCAGCCCTTTGAGATGGAGATTTCCAGAGGTTTATCACCCTCTGCCTAAAGACGTTTCAAGTCATAGTGTAATACATAGTGTAGAAACTATCAATAATGGCCAAAATGCCCAACTGAGCTAATTCCAATTATCTGTGCTTGGCCCATATTCCTCTAAATGTTTCCTATCCAAATAACTCAGCCGATATAACTCAGGTTGTGCAGGGCCCAGGTGAGGCCGCACCTGGGGTATTACTTGCAGTTTTGGTCTCCTAATTTGAGGAAGGACATTCTTGCTATTGAGGGAGTGCAGCGTAGGTTCATTCCCGGGATGGCGGGACTGACATGTGATGAAAGAATGGATTGACTGGGGTTATATTCATGGGAATTTAGAAGGATGAGAGGGGATCTTATAGAAACATATAAAATTATTAAGGAATTGGACAGGCTAGATGCAGGAAAAATGTTCCCGATGTTGGGGGAGTCCAGAACTACGGGTCACAGTTTAAGAATAAGGGGTAGGCCATTTAGGACTGAGATGAGGAAAAACTTTTTCACCCAGAGAGTTGTGAACCTGTGGAATTCTCTGCCACAGAAGGCAGTGGAGGGCAATTCACTGGATGTATTGAAGAGATAGTTGGATATAGCTCTTCGGGCAGAATCAAGGGATACGGGGAGAAAGCAGGAACAGGGTACTGATTCTGGATGATCAGCCATGATCATATGGCTTGAAGGGCCGAATGGCCTCCTCCTGCATTTTCTATGTTTCTATGATAAGTCAAGCACAGCGTAAGGAGTGACGAGGGAAATGGGAAAAGGGAATAAGTTCCTTTCTTCACAGAAGGAATGAAATTCCACACAAACCGGTCACATCAAGTGGTCAAGTTCAGACACTGCTTCAGTCGTACAAGTGATGTTTGGCTCCATTCTGCTTTCCAAACGATCTAGACTCTTGTTTTACATCCAGCGTTGTAAAACCTAAATACACCCAGTCCTGCAGCTCAACATTGATACGAGAGAAAATTCAACTTAGGTCACCAGCTATAAGTAGGTGTCTGAGTCTCCTTAAAGAGACTGCGAGAGGCTGTAGGGATGGGGTGTGGTGAGCTTGTGAAAATAATTAAGGATTTACGGTAAACACAAAATGCTGGAGTCATTCAGCAGGTCATGCTGGAGTTATTCCAGCATTTTGTGTCTATCTTCGGTGTAAACCAGCATCTGCAGTTCCTTCCGACACACTACGGACTTAAGGAGACTGTCCCAATGTCTGATTTGGCTGCGTGTATTCTTTTATTGCTTGTAACAGATTGTAGGAAAGAACTGCAGATGCTGGTTTAAATCGAAGGTAGACACAAAATGCTGGAGCAACTCAGCGGGACAGGCAGCATCTCTGGAGAGAAGGAATGCGTGACATTTCAGGTCAAGACCCTTCTTGTCAGGGGAGTGGGCGGGACAGAGATAGAATGTAGTCAGAGACAGTAAGACTGGTGGGAGAACTGAGAAGGGGGAAGGGATGAAGAGAGAGGAAAAGCAAGGGCTATTTGAAGTTAGAGAAGTCAATGTTCATACCGCCTGGGTGTAAGCTAGCCAAGTGAAATATGAGGTGCTGTTCTCCAATTTGCGCTGGGTTTCACTCTGACAATGGAGGAGGCCCAGGACAGAAAGGTCTGATTGGGAATGGGAGGGGGAGTTAAAGTGCTGAGCAACCAGGAGATTGGGTAGGTTAAAGCGGACTGAACGGACATGTTCAGCGAAATGATCGCCGACCCTGCATTTGGTCTCGCCGATGTACAGAAGTTGACACCTGGAACAGCGGATACAGTAGATGAGGTTAGAGGGAGTGCAAGTGAACCTCTGCTTCACCTGGAAAGACTGTCGGGATCCTTAGATGGATTCGAGGGGGGAAGTAAAGGGACAGGTGTTGTATCTCCTGCGGTTGCTGGGGAAAGTACCTGGGGAGGGGGTGGTTTGGGTGGGAAGGGACGAGTTGACCAGGGAGTTGCGGAGGGAACGGTCTCTGTGGAAAGCAGAAATGGTTGGAGATGGGAAGATGTGGCCAGTAGTGGGATCCCGTTGGAGGTGGCGAAAGTGTTGGAGGATTATATGCTGATGGGGTGAAAGGTGAGGACAAGGGGGACTCTGTCCTTGTTGCGAATGGGGGGGAGGGGGAGGGGGAGCGGAGCTGCGGGATATCGAGGAGACCCTAGTGAGAGCCTCATCTATAATGGAAGAGGGGAAGCCCCATTTCCTAAAGAATGAGGACATCTCCAATGATCTAATATGGAAAACCTCATCCTGGGCGTAGATGCGGCATAGACGGAGGAATTGGGAGTAGGGGATAGAGCCTTTACAGGAAGCAGGGTGGGAAGAAGTGTAGTCAAGATAGCTATGGGAGTCAGTAGGTTTGTAGTAGATGTCCATAGTCTGTCTCCTGTGATGGAGACGGTGAGATCCAGAAACGGTAGGGAGATGTCGGAGTTGGTCTCTTTTATCCTTGACTTCAGTAAATCCAGCCCATTCCATTCACACAACGCATAGCCAAGTCTGAATTTATAGAAATCAAATCACTAAATTAAATTTCTCATTCCATAGTGGGGAGGCAACAGATGAGTTGAGGAGATACCATTCACCGGTTATGTCTAGAGGGTTAGCTCTTACCATGTGCAGATTGCAGCAACAATTCAAAGTCCGAGGAGCCTCCGCCTTACTGCAGCTAATCCAACAACACGCTCTATAAATCTTTGGAAACAAGAAAAAGAATTAGGGCCAACACTTACAAGATGACATGCGAATCTTGTCAATCTTACAGTGAGGTTCTCAATGCTTTCGGCAGAGAGTGGTGGGGGGGGGGCCTGGGGTTGGTGGTGGAGGCAGGTGCGATAGTGACGTTAAAGAGGCTTTTAGGTAGGCACATGGATAAGCAGGGAATGGAGGGATATGGATCACGTGCAGGCAGAGGAGATCCATTTAACTTGGCATCATGTTCGGCGCGGACGTTGTGGGCCGAAGGGCCTGTTCCTGTGCTGTACTGTTCCATGTTCTATGCAATTTGCTGGCAATTTTCAGTTTCAGTAACGTGACAGTGAATGGAGAGGGGGGCACGGGGGGGGGGGGGGGGAGGGGGGGGAGGGGTGGGGGGGGAGGGGTGGGGGGTGGATTGTTTCTCTGTACAACCAACCTTCTCCATATGGATGCAAATGGATTCATGTCCTATCAATACGACACCGAGAAAACAGGGGGATTATTAAAAAACAACCACATCATTCATGAATCTTCAAAACCAATTATCATTACCATATAAATTCAAAAAGAAGTCTGATAATTAATAGAGACTTACCCAGGTTTGGGCACCCAAACAACTCCAGGAATGAACTATAAAATGTACATTGGGTGCATTCTCAACCGGTGAAACGTTAGATAGTTCTCTTCCCACATTCAGCTGGGATTCCGAGACGTTCTCCTACACCCTCCCCACCTCAGTCCGAACCCACCCCCCAAATAAAGAGGATGAACGTAACTTGAAATAAATGTTGAACTTTTAGAATTAAATGAAGTTTCGGTGAGGGAATAAGGCACTGTATCAAAATGTGGTTAAAATGCTAATTAGTTTGCCATTGAATTTGTTTCTGCAAAGACCAATAAGTAATTTGTCAATCTGTCTCATTAATTGATGAAATGTAAGAGCTATCACTGAGGGGAAATATTTAAAGTCAGCCTTGGCAGCAGACTTAACCAGCTCTGCGATCACCCACGGTTTAGAAAGCTTCAGTCCTGGCTTTAGACATGATTGAGTTGTAGAGCTGCACATCACAGAAACAGACCCTTCAGCCCACCCTGTCCATGCCGACCAAGTTGGCATATTGGGCTGGTCAATACGGGGCAGTGGTGAATATATAGAATTCATTGCCACAGAAGGCCGTGGAGGCCATCAGTCGATATTTTTAAGGCAAAGATAGATTCCTGATTAGTACAGGTGTCAGAGGTTATGGGGAGAAGGCAGGAGAATGGGGTTAGGAGGGAGAGATAAGCCATGATTGAATGGCAGAGTAGACTTGATGAGCCGAATGGCCTAATTCTAACCCATTCCTTATGACCATTAGCCTGCATTTGGCCACTTGCCCTTGAATCCTCTCCTATCCTGCTTTCTGTCCAAATGTCTTTTAAAAGTCATAACCGTATATCCGTAGCTTCCTTTGGCAGCTCGTTCCAGATACGGACAAGCCTCTGAGTGAAGGTTTTGCCCGAGGTCTTTCTTAAATTTCTCATCTTTCACCTAAAGCCTATGCCCTGTAGTTTTCGACACCTCGACCCTGGGAAAAAAGACTGCGCGCGTTCACTTTATCCTTGCCCCTCGTGATCTTGTACACCTCAGTGATGTCGCCCCTCAGCCTCCTACGCTTTAAAGAAGAAAGTCCCAGCCTAAAGTCCCAGGTGGCACGTTAGCGCATCGGTAGAGTTGCTGCCTTACAGCGCTTGCAGCACCGGAGACCCAGTTCGATCCTGACTTCAGGTTCTGGCTGCACGGCGTTGGTAGTTCTCCCCGTGACAGCGTGGGTTTTCTCCGAGATCTTCGGTTTCCTCCCACACTCCAAAGACGTACAGGTATGGTGGTAAATTGGCTTGGTATAACTGTAAAATTGTCCCCAGTGTTGTATAGGGTGTTAATGTGAGCGGACTCGGTGGGCCGAAGAGCCTGTTTCCGTGTTGTATCTCTGAACTAAACTATCCATCCTCTCCCTATAACTCAAGCTCTGAAGCCCAGCTAATGATCTGCATTGTTGGAGCCTCCATTGGGTGGAGTTGACATTGTCTACAGTCGATACCTGGAGAAACGCACATGCTGACTATCAACTTCTTAAAAGCCAATCTGCCGGGACAGACTCAAAATAGATGCAGAAGCCTTGTGTATTTTTTTCAAATGTAGTAAGACAACTTGAAGATGCAAATAAAACACAGGTTAACGGGGGACACAATACACACGACACACAGGTTAAGCAAAAGGAATATATTTGATTGGGTGAGACTATTGGATTAAAATTTCAGGTTGAAAATTTCTGCCTTCTGAGAAGATTGTAAAAATGATAAATCTGACTTGGTTACCGGACTGAAGAAGGGTCTCGACACGAAACGTCGCCCATTCCTTCTCTCCTGAGATGCTGCCTGACCTGCTGAGTTACTCCAGCATTTTGTGAATAAATACCTGGTTCTGTAGATGTTCAGTGCTTGTTTGGTACTGCCAGCTTCATATTCTGCATTAAATTCCTGGAATGAAGTCTCGAGGTAGATCACTGGTCAGTGACTCACTAAGTCAATATTGGTGTCAGTGGGTAGTTCCTGTCTGTACCACTTGACCAATGGTCGGTTATCGCCAACACAAACAGCCCAACATAGACACAAAGTGCTGGGGTAACTCAACGGGTCAGGCATCATCTTTGGAGAACATAAGGCAGTTGACTTTTTGGGTTGGGTCCCTTGTTCAGACCCAAAACATCACCTACCTACGTTCCCCAAAGATGCTGCCTGAGTTACTCCAGCACTTTATGTCTTTTTTTTTGTAAACCAGCAGCTGCAGTTGCTTGTTTCTACAAACAGGCAATTTTATAACATTTCTGTATTAAAGATAGCAGTCATGAAATAGAGTCTCAATTAGCCGGTTTCAATGCATTTATTTAGTAATAACGTTGTATCCCAAATTCTATTTCTGTAACATTTTAATTGCATATTATAATTTATACTGTATATTGTATTACAACAATGGTCACTGTATCAGCACTGTTAAAGTCTGCCTTGCATAAAGTATCTTGATCACCTTCGTCAGTTCTTTTGTAAATTCATCCTAAGCAGTTGGTCAGGTGTGAAGCAAATCGAAAGGTACCCATTAAAATGTGTCTGCTGTAAAAAATACTGAGATATGTACATATAAATAAACCATAAAAAGGAAGAGAATGGGTTTCAGACAACCAGTGCGTCCAAATAAAATCAGATATATACAAGTTTACAGGTTCCTTTTATTATTTACAGTCTAGAACTCCAGGGTTAGCACTGAAGTTCCACTCAGCATTGTGTAGTGGCAAACAGCCCAAAGTTTCTACTTGTATGAGTTTATGAAAGTAAAAAAAAAAGGCCAAAAAAAAATCTTAACATCTTAGTATCACGTAATTAATTTGCATAAAATGCATTTTGTTTCCTGGAGTGATTCTATTTCTCGCTTGCATAGGCGATGGCAAACCAACTGGACGGGAAGACAATAGGTGCAGGAGTAGGCCATTCAGCCCTTCGAGCCACCACCGCCATTCAATGTGTTCCTGCCTTCTCTCCATACCCCCCGACTCCGCTATCTTTAATAGCTCTATCTAACTCTCTCTTGAAAGCATCCAGAGAATTGGCCTCCACTGCCTTCTGAGGCAGAGAATTCCACAGATTTACAACTGTGTTTTTCACAAAAAGTTTTTCCTCATCTCCGTTCAAAATGGCCTACCCCTTATTCTTAAACTGTGGCCCCTGGTTCTGGATTCCCCTGGGAAGAAGGCCGTGCACCCTGGCAATTGCTGAAACTACGTTCGAGGTTGCATTAGTTGTCCGGCTGAGGGGAGTGACGGAGGAATGCACTGCAACTGGGGCAGACAATATCCACCGACAGCACCAGCTCGCCACCCTAAACCCCGAAACACAAACGGGAGCTCGGGGCCTCACCGACAGATACCCTGCTTCTGCAACGCCAACGCACCCCTCCCCTCCCTGACTCTCACCAACACAGTCCATTTACTCAGTCTTGCTTTACCTTCACTTGCTAACATCTTCAGGGGTTTTTCTTGTCAAAAATTACCAATTAGAGTATGACAACGGCAAAGTATGGATGGTTTGACATTGGAAATGTTAGTTATGTATATATGTGTGTATGTGTGTATACACGCACATATATATAGATATATATATACACACATTTGTGTGTGTGTGTGTGTGTATGTGTGTGTATGTGTATATACACATACACACACACACATATATATATATATATATACAGGAAAATAACTGCAGATGCTGGTACAAATCAGTCTGAAGAAGGGTCTTGACCCAAAACGTCACCCATTCCATCTCTCCTGAGATGCTGCCTGACCCGCTAAGTTATTTCAGCAGTTTGTAATACCTTCCATACACACAGATACAAAAAATGTGAAATTGTGCAACTTTGGCCATGAATTAGAATGACATGCGCTGAGGGAGTGTGTGACTGAGGGACTGTGTGACTGAGGGACTGTGTGACTGAGGGAGTGTGTGACTGAGGGAGTGTGTGACTGAGGGACTGTGTGACTGAGGGACTGAGGGAGTGTGTGACTGAGGGAGTGTGTGACCGAGGGAGTGTGTGACCGAGGGAGTGTGTGACCGAGGGACTGTGTGACCGAGGGACTGTGTGACCGAGGGAGTGTGTGACCGAGGGAGTGTGTGACCGAGGGAGTGTGTGACCGAGGGAGTGTGTGACTGAGGGACTGTGTGACTGAGGGAGTGTGTGACTGTGTGTCACCTGCTTTTCAGGGTGTGGAAATCACTAAATCAGTCGTTGAGAAGGAAGCAACTGGATTCTCCACTGTGCAGCTATAATTAAGATTAAAAGAAGAATCTATGGATGATCTCTGACCATTCATGCATCAAAAGACTTCAAATGCCAGCAGCGATACCACTGATCAGGTAGATTTCATACTGCATCCTGCATCTTCTTGAGCAGAAAGGATATTTCCAATCACTGTTTATTCTTGAAAGGACATTGTACTTTCCTCGGACTTCAGTCATCATTCTTCCCCGTCTCCAGCCCGCACTGCCACCTGTTGGCCAACATGTAGGGTTCCTTGAACCCAGGAAAACTCACACCTCATTACCTGAGTAGACACTGCACAAGGCTGCAATTACTGATCCCAGATGGATCAATGGGGTTGTGCTGCAGTCTGACCTCTCTGTGACCATGTACACTCAATGGAGCTCCATGCCAATGCTGCACAGCACCGCTCCACACAAAGGAAATGATTTTCTAAGCCTAGAATGTCCAGTGTTTCGTGTTTCCAACAGGAAGAGATTTGTACACGGAGTATTACAGCTTCACGTTGGATTAGAGGTAGATCGAAGCTGTTGCAATTGGTCTGGGGATGTGTTTCAGCTTGGTCTGGTTAGGGCCAAGTTTAAGCCTGGCCCCGCACTTACACGCAAAGTGAAACAACTGAACCAAATCCGAAATAAGAATAAAAAATACTTGAAACTTTCAACAGGGCAGATGGTGTCCGTGGATGGATCCCAACCTGAAACGTCATCCATCCATTCCCTCCACTGATGGTGGACCCTTTGTGTTCCTGACCCCTTGAGTTCCTCCAGCACTTTGTGTTTTGCTCATGATTCCAGCACTTGCAGTTCGTTATGTCTCCAAAGAAGCAGAGTTGACCTGTTGGGGTTCCAACCTTTCATTAGCACCTCGTGGTTCTATCATTAAAGTATTGATAAAAGGTCATTAACCAAACATTAACTGAGTTCCTTTCTCTGCAGACACTGTCTTCAGCATCCCGTTTCCATTCTGGAGCTATTCTGATTGATGTATCAATTATTGTCCAACTGACCTCCTTTTTCAATGCTGGAGAAGGCGCGTTTAAATGCACACGACAACCCTGGAACAAGCTTGTGAAAGATTCCTGAGCTACTGGAGTAATTCACGTGTGACGAATTTTAGCTCAAATTCCAAAACATCTTTGAGACCAGTTTGAGCTCATATTTCTGAGAGAACTGTTACTACTTGGTGTAAACAAGGGTTGCAGCTGTAACAAATCATGAACACTCTGAGCCTAATGTGACAGCACCTCTTGGGTACTGGCAGTTCATAAGGACTCAGAAACATGCTTCCAGGTTGCCCAGAGAATCACAGGGTAAAATGAACTCAAAGTTCCACCAGTAAATGCGAACACAAATGTTCAGAATGCTTGCTGTACCACGGGTTTACACCAAGTACGAGGAAGTATCTCATTCCAAGGACAGGGACTCTTTCTGTAACCTACGCTTCCAGCAACACTCATAAATAGGCCCAAAAGTAAATCATCGAAGATCACTGCCTTCAATCACTATTGCAAGTTCATAATACAAGTGACTCAGGTAGAGTTATGACTGAAAAATGATCCCTGATCAGGAAAGGGCGGAACTGCTTTCAAAACACGCTCAGGGCAGGATTCATCACTCACACATTATTCACGGGAGGTTTCAGAATGTGTCCCCTGCTATTCTGCAGCAGGATCAAAGCCATGGATAGGAAGAGAACAACTCCAACCTCCTCTGCAGCAACTTTGCAAAAGGCATTAAATCCAAGAGCTCCCTTTACTCTGTCACTTTACATAAGGCAGTGGATTTTTTTGTGACACTACAGTGTACCGGCACCTCTGAAAAGTTAAAAACTAGATTGGTGTACAGTAGCCACCAATAACACCATGTTAACTATTATAGATACACTGGCACTGTACTGTCTGCAAAGATATCACTGCATAAAAGTATCAATTAGCACCTTTTGCCAAGTTCAAAAAAGTGGTATACACAGTAGCTTAATGACACCTTTGCAAACTTTGGTTGGGGAGAAAAGTATTAAGGTTTAATAACATATATCAATTCCAACCTTTTGAGGGTAACTTAGTAAATGAACAACGCATTTACAAAAGTTTTCCCTGGGTTTGACGTTAAGATATATGATAAATTCAACACTAATGTTTAGGGCAAAACACAAAGAGGCTGAAAGGCTCCGAGAGGCAAAGAGGCTGAGATGCTTTGAAAGGCTGGTTATATAACGCATTCAATCCAGCCTACCAAGCAAACCAGTTCGCCATGGGTGGCGATGCCATCTCCCTGGCCTTACTCATCCCAGGAACACCTGGATAAGAGAGACACCTACGTCAGACTTCTATTCCTAGACTCCAGCTCTGCTTTCAACACCATTATCCTATCCAAGCTCATCTTCAAACACGTGGAACTTGGACTCTCTTGAACTGGATCCTCGACTTCCTGCCCGAACAGACCACAATCAGTGTGGACAGTTGACAAATCATCCTCTATGATAATCCTCAACACTGGTGCCCGGCAAGATTGCATTCTCATTCCCCCTTCTTTATTCCTTCTCGAGCCACGACTGTGCAACCAAATATCAATCCAACTCTTCTGCCATCTCCCATCAGGCAAGAGGTACAAAAGTCTGAAAACGCACATCTCCTGATTCAGATACAGTTTCTTCTCAGCTGCTATCAGCTAACTAAACCATCCAACCACCAACTAGAGAACGGTCCTGTCCTTCCATCCATATCATTGAAGACCCTTGGACTATCTTTAATCAGACTTTACTGGACTCTCTTGCACTAAACGTTATTCCCCTTATCCTGTTCAATGGCTCCTTCATTGTCATGTGTACTGAGGGACAGTGAAATTCTTTTTTGCATACAGATCAGTAAGATTGTTGCCACACCTATTCCAATAAGTACATACAGTAATACGTAGAAATAGCCCACTGCGTCTATATGCAAGAGTCACCAGGGTTTTGGCGCCATTTCGCAGTCCCAGCTGCAGCTGGCCATGATGGTCCGTTGTAGCAGTCGCCTCCAGCCGGTCGTCCCGCGAACCATCGTCACTCTCCTCGCCCGGCCCTCTTCAATCTTCGTGCCCCGGGGTTGCCGGCGACGTTGAGGGCGGGGAAGGTAAAACCCCCACCCCACAACGCGTGGTTCCTCCTGCCATCCCTTGTCCAGTGTCCATTGCCGACACCCTCCACCTCCTCTCCGGTTCCCGGTCTTCGGGGGCGAGCAGGGGCCGGGCTCGGCGGCTTCCCTCTCCCGGTTCCGCGGACGGTGAGCCACAGTATCAGTGCACTGTGGGTGGCTTCACTGTAATCACGTATAGACTTTTCACTGACTGGATAGCACACAACAAAGAAAGCTTCTCACTGCACCTCTGTACACGTGACAATAACAAACCAAATTGCCAGAGGAACTCAGCAGGTCAGGCAGCGGCTGTGGAGCGAACGGACAGACAAGGATTCAGACCGCGATCCTTATTCTGATGAACATTTAGGATCGGTTCATCCAGATACTTAATGTGGGGAATGAGACGGTGAATAGAATATTTGCCTATTGGATGGAAACAGGTTCAGGAAATGTGAATATACTGACAGCATCAATAAGCCTTCATCAGCAATTTTCCTGGAATGTCACAGCAGAGTAAAGGAAAGCTGGATTGAACTACCATATCTATTGCACCACTCTGCATCTTGCTTTGTCAGTATGACACGCATGCTGTGGGCTACACGTGGGTTACAGGGTGGCATGAATATCAGGGGGACTTTCCGAGGCTCTTTCACAATCATCTGGACAAAGGGGCAGGGCCAGTCTGGCCAATGTGGCCACATTCTGGAGTCACCTTCAACACACAGCATTTCGTACTCCAAGTGAATCAGGTGGGAGCTGTTTTCAGGGCACTTCATGACCAAGGTGCAGCATCTCACCAAGTCTAGCGTTCATGCTTCCAACTAAGTGAGAATCGGAATGGCAATGGGTAAACTGATTTAATTCTCCTGGTGGCATGCCTTGAGATGTCAATATGGTTGCTTATTCACGACTGAAGCCACATCACAGAGGCAAAACAAATTTCCCTTCCACACTGCAAACCCAATAAGGGTTGCCAATATTGATATTGTTTCCCTGCTCACAGAATGCACTGTACCAAGTGGTTACCCTTGCAGATAGACAGGGACTAGGGAGAGGTCCACTGGAATGGGAGATGGACACGGTGGTAAGATTGGGTAGAGGGAGAGGGATTAGCATGTAGAACATTCTCTCGCTGATCATATTCACTCCAAATCCAATCTTTGAACAGAAAAGACAAAAGATCCAAATGTATGCTGGCTCATTGCTGAGTCGTGGAAGAGCAATGCCTAAGCAATCTACTATCGCCAATCTCCTGCTAATCAATTTGATCCACAGAAGAGGTAGTTTCAACAAGATATCTGGAACCCCACGATCTACCTCTGGTAAACGGAGTCTGAATGGTTTATACTGCAATACAATACAATAATACAAAAAACACTTCCGCATGGCATCTTGTCCATTATGGATATTTCTCATTGTTTAAAAATCCAGTAACAAAGGCAACTCACTCTTACATTAGCACCTATAACGTGATAAAATGTCCCAAGGCACTTCAGAAAAGGCAGGGCACGGAGGGGGTGGTCAGTGGCAGGAAGAGAACTAGACAGGGCAACTAGATGTGCAAGTTGGATATGGGGGGTGATCAAATGCAAGATTAAAGAGGTAGATTTTCAGGAGTCATGTAACGGTGCAGAAAGATGCAACAAAGAAGAACGATTCAACGTGAAGCAGGGACCTGCCACCAACAGTGAAGTGAGAAGGGACGCCCTGTCAGAGGAACAGTGCGATACCTGAGACCGAGGACTGCAGGGATGGGAAGGGGGGGATTGGGAGCTGTGTGAGCCCAAAGGAATTGGGGATGGGGCCGGCAGGGACCGGCGACTGGGATTTTGCATCAGACAGGATTTGGGTGCCAGATGAGTGAGCACTGATAAAACTCGGGACGTTTAAAAACTTTGGAAAAACTAACTCTGGAGAGAGAGACAGAGGTTTCAGAGACGGAAGCATCAGACAACATCAGGGGGAGGTGATCTTGCCACCTTTGTTGTAAGTAGTGTTGGATCTCAGCCCAAGGTCAGAAGGGCACAGGGTCAGAAACTCATTGAGACTGTGTGCATAAAGCATCCATCCAATATAAATAACAAGTGCGTCAAAAGGGAACTTTACAAAATAAATTTGAGGGGGGGAAAGGGAAGACAATAGAAAATACCATCAACGTTGCAGAGCACTGAAACAAGTCACAGAAGACGCATCTGGTGCAGTGTTGAAGTGAGGAGACAGGCTGACAGCAATGCCGCACGCCTGCCCTCTGGTGTGCAACAGCAAGATACAGCTGCATGGGAAGGCTGCGATACTACGGATCACACTACAAGACAGTGCCGGCCACCACATGGATCACACACAGCAGCATCTCTCCGGTCGCCCCACCCGTCCGTTCTTCCCATCACTTACTTTAGAATTCATATCACTACATTATGCTTTGCCTAGAATTCTATGCAACAACCATTGAGAGCATATTTAACAGGCACGCTAATACTTTTAGGCTTGAGAGTTTTAGGTATCATGAACGATTCTTTCTCGACTCCTTCCCTGATCTGATTAAATGCCATCTCACAAGTGCCCTCCAAAATTTCTCGTCAGCCAGACAGCAATTTCTCCAAATAATAAATCGCAATCCACTAAGGCAACCTGGAAATCAGGAGAGAGTTCCAAATGTGCTCGTTTGTATTAAATCCAACATTGGTGGGAGGACAGAGGATGGAATAGCTCAGGACAAGGTTGGGGCAGATCGTCAATGGCATTGTGTGTTTGGCTGCTGGCAATAATTCATGGCAACCCTTCTTCAATAATGCCATCATTTCATATCATATCAATATCTCGTTCTGGTTTTAAGTCAAAACTGTTTGTGTTGGGAGATTGGGTGGATCCTCACTCTGGTCCATATCCCAGCCCAGGGCAGACACCTGTCCTTGAGCTTGGGACGTCAGCGTTAAATAATGGTCACCTTTAGGCAGTCCCAGTCTCCGCAATTCACTTAAAACAGCAGAACAGCCCCAAGGAAGCCTCTACCAAGTGGTAAGGGTTCCACCATGCACTGTTATTACACGTGGGAATGTGTAAGGCTGGATGAGCTACTGAGGGATGGTTGAATTAAAGATGGAGGCTGTTGCAACCTAAAGGTGAAGAATTATTTTGCAAACAATCGAGGGGAGAGTGAGACCAGCAATCTGAGCCGATTCCTTTGCAATGACTATAAGGCCCCCCATGGCTGTGTTGCTGAGTGGATTAGCAATGGTGTTTTGAAGCCAAGGGAGGAATATCCTGTGGTCTGGATGGAAGGACAACGCTCCATCTTTGCTGGTGCAAGGCGACAATATAAAAGCCACCCACACCCCTGAAATGCACCAAAATATTGCATCACATGTCCTAATTTTAAAAAGAGATCAATAAAAAACTATCAATAAAAAAATTGGGTGCAACCTAAAACTGTCAAGCCTAGTTTATTTTGTATTTCCAACAAATACTATGACTGTGGATGACATTCCAATGTGATTTTTTTTTGACATTTATAAACCAATATCAACCATTAAATGACTAAGAAACAAGGCAAAATGCCATTCTGGATTCAATAAAAATATGACATTTGTACACAGTAGTTTTTTTTTTTTGCTTTTTCTTTCTTTAACAGTATAAAAATTTGTCGTACTGTTCACGCAACACAGAGAGAAAGGTTCAGTTTACAAAGAGGTGCCTGCGCGATGCTGTAGACTTGTAACATGCTCATCCCACAAGGACATCAGGCAATGAACGAACACAACAAAAAAAAATGGCATGGCTGGTTCGGGTGGTTCAGCACTTCGAGGTGGGAAGAAACTTTCGAGGAGACAAGAATTTAAAACCATTCCCAGAGGGGAGTCTCAAAGGGCGCACCTCCCTCTGAATGCTGTTTGCTGGTTGCGTTGTGTCTGCGGGTTTACTGGGATCTTGGTAAGCCCCGCTGCCATTCTGGGCCTTCTTGTCTGAGTAGGGGATCTTGGAAAACTCCTTGAGTTCAAGCCTGTCCTCCTTCCCGTCCTTCTTGGAGCGCCTGGCCGGAGAGAGATTCAAATAACTTAGAGCATCGGCCTTGGAGCCGGCGAGGGCGTGTTTGGAGCGCAGAGCGCGGACGGGTCTGGGCGCTGACTGCGTGGCACTGGCCCAGAAAGTTTTGAGGTTATGGACGGCTTTGACCTTCTCGTCGATGTTGGTCATCTTCAGCCTGCTCAGGTCGGGCATGTCGGCCGGACTGGAGCGAGCAGACCCGGCCGAAGAGTAGGAGAGGGCTGGGGAAGGGTTGCTCCCGGCTGGGGACTGCTGCCCGGAGCTCGGGGATCTGGAGATGTGGCCGCTGTACGGGGAGCTGGGATATTTAATCTTGACCGGCGACTGGTCGGATGGGAAAGCGGGCGAGTGGCATGGATCCCCCACCGGCGACGAGGGGGCAGTGGTCTGCCTGCTGTCCCCCGCTGACTGCCCCGCCTCGGTGGTGTCGCTGGTCGGGGTGCTGCTTCCTGAGTTGACCTTTTGCAGCGAGGAGCTGCGTGTGGGAGGCTTTGGTTTTGCAGGGACTGGAGACGGCTGCTTCTTCTGCCCAGCGCTGGCGGGGGGCTTGCTGAACGCACTCGTGTCCGAAGACTTAAAGGACGAGGAGGGCCCGTGATGTCCCACCAGGCCGCTGTCCACCTCAGTGGAGCTCCTCTGGTTGATCGCCCCGCTGCTCTGATAGAGCCGCTCCACAGCAAGCAGGTGGCTCTGGGTCTCCTCCAAGATCTTCTGTGCCAGCTCCTGGGGATTAAGCTTGGACACTTTCTCCTCCTGAGACTTCACCGTGCTGTCCGTCTCCGTGCTGGACTGGTCGGACTCGCCCGTGTCTGAGCTGGGCAGTTTGTTTCTGGACCCCACTTTCTTGAAGGGCGAGTTTGGACTGGGGATGAGCAGCATTTTAGCCGGGGAGCTGGATGCACTCGCGTTAGCCTTGAGCGTGTGCCTGTCGCCCAGACCGTGGCTGAGCTCAGTAGTCCTCTCTTTGTCATCCGAGGCGGACGCCTTGAGGGTGTCAGTGTACAGACTCAGCGGCTCGCTGCTGATGATGGAGAAGCCATCGTACTCCTCCTCGTCCCTGCTCGCGTGGCTCGACTGTGGGGAGGAGTCGCTCGCCAACATCGCCGCCTTGTGCGGGTAGACATTCTTGGGCCTCTCGTAGTCCAGCCGTCCCCGCTGGAGCACGCCTTCGCCGGTGATGTCCGTCTTGGAGGCGAAGCTCATGGAGGAGGTGATGGAACTGAGGCTGTACACGGAGATGGCATCGGAGGCCATCGAGTCGCCGTACGTAGGGGAGAACGGTGGGTTCATCTGACCCGCTGCGTTGGAGACCGACTGAGAAGAGGAGAGAGATTCCAGCGAGGAAGAGCTGTCCAGGCTGAGTCTTTTAGGCAGCTCTGTGGAATCTGGAATAGAGTAAAACATTCTCAGTTATTCATGACTTTGTCCATTAAAGCACTTTTAGATTTCTATGCTCTTTCACCACCCTCCTTCCTATGCCACTGTCTATCCATCTACCTTATCCATCTACAGCATATCTTGAGTGAAAGAGGTCCCACCCTAAATATCTCTCTCTCTCTCCTTCATATCTGCTTTCAGACACTTGTTACAGCTTAGACCTCAGACCAAATATTTGTCCCTCCTCCATAGATGTGTTCAGAACCCACTGTTTTCCCTTAGGAACGGACGGGCCTGATGTATTTTTCTGCTTTCCAGGCAATTTATAAATGAATCGTTGCCTAAGTCATTAGCTTCATCTTGCAGCAACGACTTCCAAATGCGTGGCAGGTGTACAAAGCTCTGGCCAGAAACTATCCTGGGAACAAATGCAAATTATGCAAATATTCTGTCATAGCAAGGGGTAATCTACACTTTTATCTGGGAGCCAGCCATCTTCCCAACAGATTTTACTGGAGGCATAAAATTGGAAGCACAATGTAATCTAATAGCATAAACCTCTTGCATGGTTCAACGGAGAAGTATTTTACCATTCGATTGCATATCACGTTCTGCAGGAGGGAAATTCCTCTGATGGGAATTAGTTATCTTATTCATAAGATAAGAAAGGCCACTTAAAGTTTATCCATTATGAATACTCAATCTCACTAGATCGCAGAAGATGGTAGAGAGGTTGATTTGGTCGTAGGAAGATATGCAGAATAATCCTCCTTGGACCAAGACGTGAAATGAGAGGCTTATGCTGGGGCACAATGAACTCTGGTTGGGACAGAGAAGAGTCAGGGTGTAAGGAAGCTGATGGTGGAACAAGATGGAGGCACAAGACTCTGCCAATGCGAGAATCTGGAGTAAGAAACTAGCTGCTGGAGGAGCTCAGTGGGTCAGGCAGCATCTGTGGGTGCAAAGGGAGTCAGGGTTGTAAATTATTTTATTCTATGCAATTCATGATGCTGAATTGATTGAAAGCATTTACTTGGTTCAGTTTAGTTGAGAGAGAGCATGAAAAACAGGCCCTTCGGCCCACCGAGTCCATGCCGACCATTGATCACCCATTCACACTGGTTCTATGATATCCCACTTTCTCATCCACTCCCCACACACACTGGGGGCAATTTACAGAGGGCCAGTTAACCCACAAAAACACGCACGTCTTTGGAATGTGGTAGGAAATCTGAATTTGATTGGAGAGGATGGTGATGAGTGGACATAGATGAGGGAGGGGTGGCGGACAGAGGTATGGGTAGGAGAGGGGACGGGGTCCCACTGAGTCGAGAGTGAGGTGGAGGGCGACTGGCAGATGGAGCAGGGTGGCGGGGGACACAATCCTGGGGGTAGGAGGAGTTGGCAGGAGCGCTGATAGGACTGGAAGGCTTTGATTCTTGGTCCCTCGCGCGGCGGGGTGGACCAGCTGGGGTTGAAACAAACAAAACGGAGAAGAGAATCTAAGCGTACGAAATAGGAGGCCACTCGGCCCCTCAAGCCTGCCCTGCCATTCAATGGGATCATCACCGATCTAGACTGGCCCTAACTCCTGCTCTGTGCCAGGTACCCATGACCCTCATCCCCTCGATCATGCGAATATTCATCCATCTCCACCTTGAGACAATAGACAATAGGTGCAGGAGGAGGCCATTCGGCCCTTCGAGCCAGCACCGCCATTCAATGTGATCATGGCTGATCATTCTCAATCAATACCCCGTTCCTGCCTTCTCCCCATACCCCGACTCCGCTATCCTTAAGAGCTCTATCTCGCTCTCTCTTGAATGCATTCAGAGAATTGGCCTCCACTGCCTTCTGAGGCAGAGAATTCCACAGATTCACAACTCTCTGACTGAAAAAGTTTTTCCTCATCTCAGTTCTAAATGGCCTACCCCTTATTCTTAAACTGTGGCCCCTTGTTCTGGACTCCCCCAACATTGGGAACATGTTTCCTGCCTTTAACGTGTCCAACCCCTTAATAATCTTATACGTTTCGATAAGATCTCGTCTCATCCTTAAGTGTATCTATTGATCCAGTCCCCAGCACCCTCGGGGCAGGGAGTTCCACAGATTCACTACCCTGAGGGGGAAGAAAGCTGGCTAAGGTGCGTGAAGTAACAAGCAGTTTAGAGACTAAATCTGAGGTGCCCACTTGAGAGATTGGTATTCATTAATTTAACTGATCGATTAAAAAGAAGATGATAAGATATTTTCACTGAGTTGTGATGGGATTCTGGAAGTCAACCGATTCACAGAATACAGGGCGGTACAGTGGCACAGCAGTAGAGTGGTTGCCTTACAACGTCAGAGACCTGGGTTCGATCCTGACAACGGGTGCTGTCCGTACAGAGTTCATACGTTTTCCCTGTGACCTGGGTGGGCTTTATCCGAGATCTTCGCTTTCCTCCCACACTCCAAAGACGTACAGGTTTGTAGGTCCATTGGATTGGTATAAGTGTAAATTGTCCCCAGTGTGTGTAGGATAGTGTTAGTGTGCGGGGATCGCTAGTCAGTGCGGACTCGGTGGGCCTGATTCCGCGCGCTGTATCTCTAAACTAACAGCGGGAGCAGGATCCATCGTTGGATGTAGACAATGACTGCGTGCTCCATGCCAGAGGTGAAGGGACCGAGCACTGGGGACGGACTCAGATGGAGAGTCGCTTCCTGCCCAGCATGGACAGGTCGGGCCGAATGGCTCCCTTCGCTTTCTAAGCTTCCATGATGCTGTAATACAAGCTGAAAATGGCAAAGCCCTTTCTGAGGGAAGAGCTAGTGGAGATAGGAAGGATTTGCTGGGGGGGCATTTTTGACTGAGCCTTTGCCACTTCCACCGTGGGTGCAGAAGTGCAGCCACTGTGCCCTGCCAGAGGGCACTGAACGCCACCCTGGGTGAGAGGGGGCAACGCCGGGACATCTGAAATACAATAACTGAACAAAACGCAAACAACAATAAAGACATTCATGTCAAACCGCGGCAGATAAACAATCTATTACAAGCATCAGGAGCTGCCGCACACATTCATAAACAAAATGACAAAACAAATTATAATATTTCTGGTGGATATCCAAGAAGACACTTCAAACATAAAATTGGAATGTGCTCTGTGGCCTTATCTAATTATGCAGACACCTTCTTATTTATCTGGGGGATGGTTCCTCATCTGTTACAGCGCTGAACGAACTGAACTCAACAAATCTGGAGTTGATAATGTACTGGGTGTCCCACTCCGCAGCCTATTCCGCTGCCGAGTGAAATCAGATTGTAAATAACACAGAATAAATAAATGCGTTCCATCCACGCCTGCTCGCTTTTCTGATTAGTATTATGAATCATTGTGGCTGAGCGCAACTGCGCTCTAAAACAAATGCAGCTTCTGTACGACAATCCTTGTTGAAAGGTCAAGCGATCCCGGGGTAAAAATTATTAAATTATTAACGGATTTCTTTAAAAAAACAACCTTTTGGCATCTTTAGGTGAAAACTGTGCCGGGAGATTGCAGACCTGCAGTGGCTACATCGCCAACAGTCTGTCTGTCCATTCTTGTTTTCGTTAATTTTAGTCTGTGTTAAAGGTATGTCTTAGTGTTCCTTGGTTTGTTTTATGTCCTTCACCTCTGTATTTACCGAGGAGAAAGACGGCAGGAGGACAGAGGGAAGTGGAGCAGTCACGGGGAGTGTCTTGAGAGTGGTCAGGGTTACCGTCGAAGAAGTACTGAAGGTACTGTCGTGTTTGAAGGTAGACAAATCTCCAGGGCCTGATCAGATATATCCGAGGACATTGCGGGAAACTAGAGTAAATTGCGGGAGCCCTGGTTGAAATTTTCGAGTCGTCCATAAATACAGGAGAGGTGCCGGAAGACTGGAGGGTGGCAAATGTTGTGCCTCTTTTCAAGAAGGCCTGCGGGGAAAATGCTGGGAACTAAAGGCCGGGGAGTTTAACAGCTGTAGTTGGAAAGTTACTGGAGAATATTCTGAGGGATAGGATATACAGGCATTTGGATGGGCAAGGGCTGATTAGGGACAGTTTTGTACGTGGGAGGTCGTGTCTCACAAATCTGATTGATTGTTTTAAGACGTGACCAAAAAGGTAGATGAGGACAGAGCTGTAGATGTTGTGTACATGGACTTCAGCAAGGCATTCGACAAGGTTCCGCATGGTAAGTTGCTCTGGAAGGTTAGATCGCATGGGATCCAAGGAGAGTTAGCCGAATGGATAGCAAATTGGCTCCATGGAAGGAAGCAGAGGGTGATGGTGGAAGGTTGCTTCTCAGACTGGAAGCCTATGACTAGTGGTGTGCCTCAGGGTTTGGTGCTGGGCCCGTTTGTCAACTACATCAATGATTTGGATGAGAACATACAGGGCAAGATTAGCAAGTTTGCTGATGATACAAAAGTTAGTGGTTTTTCAGATAATGAAGATGGTTGTGAATGGTTGCAGTTGGATCTGGATCGATTGATCAGGTGGGTGGAGGAATGGTTGAAGGAATTTAATACAGAGAACTGTGAGGTATTGTATTTTGGGACGTCGAACAAGGGCAGGACCTTCACAGTAAATGGTAGGCCTCTGGGTAGTGTTGTAGAGCAGAGGGATCTAGAAATACAGGTGCATGGTTCCTTGAAGGTCAAGTCACAGGTAGATAAGGTGGTCAAAAACACTTTTGGCATTTTGGCCTTCATCAGTCAGAGTATTGAGTATAGAAGTTGGTAAATCATGTTGCAGTTGTATAAGACGTTGGTGAGATCGCATTAAGAATATTGCGTTCAGTTCTGGGCACCATGTGATAGGAAAGATATTGTCAAGCTTGAAATGGTTCAGAAAAGATTTATGGGGATGTTGCTAGGACTAGAGGGTGTGAGCTATAGGGAGAGGTTGAGTAGGCTGGGTCTCTATTCCATGGAGCACAGGAGGATGAGGGGAGATCTTAGAGGTATACAAAATCATGAGATTTTAGTGCGTAGGACAAGTGTTAATGTACAGGGTGATCGCAGGTCTGCGCGGATTTGGTGGGCCGAATGGTCTGTTTCCGCGCTGTATCTCAAAAGTCGAAAGTAGAACCCAAAGTCTAGAGAAGGAATGCGGACTAGTAGGCCCAATCATACATGTTCCAGCTCATGGAAACTCAGCGTGCTCGGAATCAAATTTGTCCACACTTTCTCTCCATATATTTGAACACACTTACTTCCTAAATATTTATTTCCCCTTTGGAGACCACATTACTTTGCATTGATGCAGGATGAAATTGCTTTGGGCATGCTTCATGGTTGCAATGGGATAGGTGCACAGGGGGTCTTGTTTTTACTTTGTGAGCCTTAGGCAGTGCGATTATGATAAGTTCAGCACCAAATAGACCCATTGAAAGTTGCAGCAGCCGTGGGGTGGAGGAGGCCGTGTGCATGTGTGCAACTGGGAAAGTGTCCTGGCTCCATGGGAAAAAGTACTGTGATTTCTCCAATTTCAAGTAATACCCGCCCTATCTTTCCCCTGGCCCATCCACTAACCCGGTACGATACGATACGATAGAACTTTATTTATCCCAGGAGGGAAATTGATCTGCCAACAGTCATAAAACACACAATACATGACACGTGAAATTAAAGTGATGAGTTGAAAGGATTGGGGATGTGCAAAGATTGGGGAGGGGGGGGATCAGTCTACCCCATGACAGGCATTTTGCACCCATTTCACCTACAATCCTCATCACCCTGTTCCCCCCCACCCCACCGTATGCTAATTTCGATCCCCGAATACCATATTTCCCTTTTATTCCCCCCCCCACCGCTTGTCCCGTCCCACCCAAATCCCTCCCTTTGGCTTTTATGGTTCACCTCATCTTTCTCTCTCGTGACACCCTCTTGTCTGCTTTTCATCTCCAGCCCTTGTCACTATCTCCACCCATCTGCCCACCACCTGTATCCACCCATCACTTGCCAAGCTCCCTACCACCATCACCTCTCCATTTCAGCTTTCTCCCCGCTACTACATCAGTCTGAAGAAGGGTCCCAAGCCAAAACGTCATCTGTCCATTCTCTCCACAGATACCGCCTGACCCGCTGAGTTCCTCCAGCACTTTGAATTTTGTTCAAGATTTCAACACCTGCAGTTCCTTGTGCCTCTAAATGTGGTGATGTATTTGAAGCTGTTTAAACAATAGCTGCATTCTATAGAAGCCATTCCTTCATCAGCAATATTTGATGAAGAATCCAATCTCGAAAAAAGGACACACAGTGCTGGGGTAACTCAGCGGGTCAGGCAGCATCTGTGGAGAACGTGGATAGGTGACATTTCGGGCCAGAACTTTTCTTCTGGAGAAGATTCTTTTGTAAACCAGCATCTGCAGTTCCTTGTCTCTGCATTGCAAATTTTAGTTAGATTGTGCAGTATCGATCTGGATCAACAGGGAATAATTTTCGACATCGGCTTTTCATAAGTTCTTAAGTCATAGGAGCAGAGGTAGGCCATTCGGCCCATCGCGTTTCTCCGACATTCACTTATGGCTGATCTATCTTACCCCCTCAACCCCATTCTTCTGCATTCTCCCCATAACCCTTGACACCCTCGAGAATCAGCCATGCAACATGATTCAGTTGTAGCGGCGTTCGTTTCACAACTCACCAAAGAGAGCCAGCAGAGACTGGAGAGCGAAGTGCATGGTCTTCCTGTTTGCCTGTTTCCCGGTCTTCAACACCACCTCTTCTTGGCCCACCTCACACAGGTCAAAGCCTGGACAAGGGTTTACACAGAGAAACGTCAGCATGTTAGTCGGCTTTTTACATGGCACACTGTGATTTATCCGACAATGCAGATTATCATTACCTGGTCTTGCAAGCTTGAGTTATACAGAGAAGTGGATAGAGTCATACAGTAGTAACACATGCCCTTCAGCCCAACTTGGCCATGCCATCCAAGATGTTGCACCTGCCCATGTTTGGCCCATATCCCTCTAAACCTTCCCTATCCATGTACCTGTGCAAAAGCCTTTTAAATGTGCTTATAATACCTGCCTCAACAACGTCCTCTGACAGGTCGGTCGGCTGGGACCTTTTCTCTTTGGATTGCAGGAGGCTGAGGGGTGACCTTATTGAGATGTACAAGATTATAAGGGGCGCGGATAAAATGGACACTCACAGTCTTTTTCCACAAGATAGAGGATTCCAAAACTAAAGGGCACAGGCTTCAGGTGAGAGGGGAGAGATTTAAGATGACCCTTTTTCACTCAGACAATAGTCCTTATCTCCAATGAGCTGCTAGAAAAAGTTGTAGAAGCTAATACAATTACGACTTATAAATTACATTTTACCGATATATGGACAGGAAGGGTTTAGTGGGCTATGTATAATAGACAATAGACAATAGGTGCAGGAGGAGGCCATTCGACCCTTCGAGCCAGCACCGCCATTCAATGTGATCATGGCTGATCATTCTCAATCAGTACCCCGTTCCTGCCTTCTCCCCATACCCCCTGACTCCGCTATCCTTAAGAGTTTTATCTAGCTCTCTCTTGAATGCATTCAGAGAATTGGCCTCCACTGCCTTCTGAGGCAGAGAATTCCAGGCATAAAATGCAGGCAGATGGAACAATCATGGACAAAGTGGGCCAAAGGGCCTGTTTCCATGCTGTATGACTCTCTACCCCAATGATGTGACAACGAACTGCAACTTCCGAGAATCATTTCATTCTGTGCCTCTCTATGTTTGCCCCCTGATTGGGACGAGGCTTCCACTGGAATGAATCATGCAGACTGGCCCATAGTAGCAAGTCTCATTCCCAAAGTCTCTCAGTATGCCCTCTCGCAATGCAGAATGTTTCCTCTATGTAGAATTAGGAATTCAAGTTCAAACATAGTCCTTGGCACATTGTTCACTCCTGTGCCAGGAACATTCCCATCGCACTGTTGCAGATCAATGCTTTAGGAGCAGATAGTTCATGGTTAGTCACACTTTTTCCTCAATCAACACATATGTTTACTTATTGAAATATACATCTATTTGGAATGGATCAACTGGGCATATATTCACTGGAATCTAGAAGGATGAGAGGGGATCTTATAGAAACATATAAAATTCTTCAGGGATTGGGCAGGCTAGATGCAGGAAAAATGTTCCCCATGTTGGGGGAGTCCAGAACCAGGGGTCACATTTAAGAATAAGTGGTAAGCCATTTAGGACTGAGATGAGGAAAAAGGTTTTCACCCATTGAGTTGTGAATCTGTGGAATTGTCTGCCACAGAAGGCAGTGGACGCCATTTCACTGGATGTTTCCAAGGGAGAGTTAGATATAGCTCATAGGAGAAACTAACGGAATCATGGGGAGAAAGCAAGAACGGGATACTGATTTTGGAAGATCAGCCATGATCATAATGAATGGCGTTGATGGCTTGAAGTGTGTGAATGGCCTACTCCTGCACATATTTTCTATGTTTCTATGCTTCTATTTTGCATGGAAGCAAAATGGCCAACAACTTACTAAATATCCTTGCCATGCCAGTAACGTCTGAAACAGGATAGCTTTTGTACAAGTTACAATTGCTTACTGTCCGAGCAGATTGGAGCGTAAGCAAAGCATTTGGGTGCGAAGAGAGGGGGAGACAAGACGTTGTTCAACCTCAAGATTCCTTCAGCTTGAAATTTGCCTATGTTTGCATTGCACTGGTTAGTCACCTGCCGTGAAATTTGTCTGCTTCACACACGTGCCAATGACCATTCAAATAAGGAGAGGAGCTTTACGAAAATACACGAAGCAATGACTGCCAAAGGTCACTGGCCATTTTTATGATTTACGTACGCATCTTATGTTCCCAGTAAGAGGCGGGCAAGGAAATTGGGAGTTCCGTGCACACGCTGATTGTTTGCAATGGATTAAGGAGTACTTTAGGGTTTAAGTGGACTAGTCAGGCAAGACTAATTGGATGGGGTGACTGATGTAAGGAAGAAATTAGTGCATTAAAAAAAGCACGAGAGATGTCGACAGGTGAACACCTGCAGCTGGTGGGGGTTAGGTTGCAATCGGCCGTGGAAGCAGCAAACTTGGAAGTCACGCAGAAGTCTTGTTGGATTCACAATGGGATCTGGACCTCCATCCCATCAACTGGTCAGCTGAAGGGAAGGAGGAGATTAAAGGAGTGGGTTTGCAAAGAGAAAAAAAAAGACACACAGTGCTGGAGTAACTCTACAACGGCTGGAGATGAAAAGACAAAAAAAAGTGAAATAAGGATAGGAGAAGAGTGGATTGTGAAGCCAGAGGAAGGAATCCACTCTGTGGATTTTCGGCAGACTGATATTTTGATACAGAGCATTTGAAAGCCAGTAGAAGGAGATGTTGCCTGGCCCACTGAGTTGTTCCAGCACCTCTCATCTTTGGGATGTGGGAGGAAACCGGAGCACTCAGACAAAACCAGCACAGCACCAGGGAGAACATACAAACGCCTCACAGACAGCACCCGAGGCCAGAATTGAACCCGGGTCTCTGGTGCTGTGAGACAGCAGCTTTACCCTCTGCACCTGTGTGCCGCCCATGTAACCCTTGTCAAGAGTTGGGTGTGTTCAGGAGAAGCAAAGGCCAGAGCAGAGGAAAGGAGAATTGGGGACAGCACACACACACACAGAGATAGCGTGCTTGGCTGCTGGATCCCATCAGCAGAGTTGGAATTAACAATCGATTACTTCCAACAAGCCAAGAACACTCTCACACAATGCTTGGAATTAGCAATCAATTTATGTTAATTTAATTGTTCTTACTTCAAGCAAATAAAGTCCAAGACCCAAAAGGAAGTCAATTAGGCGCCATCACAATGATACTGGAGATATTTTATATTTAGTTTAGTTTAGAGATTCAGCGTGGAAACAGGCCCATCGGCCCACCAAGTCCTCACCGACCAACGATCGCCCGTACATTAGTTTTATCTTACACACGAGGGACAATTTACAGAAGCCAAACCTGCCCGTCTTTGGAGTGTGCGAGGAAACCGGAGCACCAGAAGAAAACCTACGCGGTCACAGAGAGAGCGGTCACGGGGAGAACGTGCACACTCCGTACAGACAGCACCCGCAGTCAGGATCGAACCTGGGTTTCTGGTGCTGCAAGGCAGCAACTCCAAGGCCGCGCCACCGTGCCGCCAATATTCTCCACCTCAAAATGGCAAGCTTTCACTCATGCATTACTGCCACACGTCGAACAAGTGTTCAGGCCAATGGGAGAAAACTTGTTTCTAATGGTATCACTTGCTTCTAATTTAGATTCAGGAGCCCACCCTGGGCATCTGACAGTGAAGCAGACTTCACCTGTGTCACCGATAAGACAAAAGTGTGTCAGTGAAGAAAAGTGAAGGGTGACAAAACTAATTCCCCATCCTGTCGGGAGTGATATGGGATCTGATAAGTTTATTTAGAAAGGGTCTATTCAAATAACTTTCTTGAGAATGTGGATTTTCGGCAGACTGATATTTTGATACAGAGCATTTGAAAGCGCAGCAAATTAAACAGAGTAAATGGCTCGCTCCCGGAAGGTAACTGCACAGCAGATAATTTTTTCAAAGTCATTTTAACATAATGGCTCTGATGATTAAGAGCGAGGAAATAATCAGCCAAGCCCGACTCCGAGTCACTCACACATTTAAAAGGCAATTTTAAAATAGTGAAAGATTTTGTCAACTTTCCACATCTTCCTCTGAATTAAAGAGGCAGTGAGTGTCAATTTAATGTCTATTTAAAGAAAATAATTACAATTTTCCTGTTAAAAAAGAAAGTCTTAAAAAATATTCTGTTTTAAACCCCAGACTTCTGACACGAATTGACGAGTAGAACAAGCCACGATGTCACTTCATGAATTAAAATGGGTTTTTTTAGGAGATGCACAAGTTGGTTAAATTAATGCCGTCGCTATGTATCCACCTTCTCACTTTCCCCTGTGGTGTCAAAATAAGGTGGCACAAGGGATTGTCGAATCATTATGTTCTCTGGAACATCAGAGGCTGAGGGGAGTCCTGATAGAAATATATAAAATTATGAGAGGAATAGACATGGTAGATTGTTAGAACCTCTTTCCCGGGGTGGGAATGTTAAGGACTAGAGGGCATGGTTTTAGGGTGAGAGGGGCAAAGTTTAAAGGAGAAGTGTGGACCAGGTTTTGTTTTACACAGAGGGGTGGTGGGTGCCTGGAATGTGCTGCAAGGGGTGGTGGTGAAGGCAGATATGATACCAGTGTTCAAGAGGCGTTTAGATAGGGACATGGATATGCAGGGAATGGAGGGATATGGATCACGTGCAGGCAGAGGAGATTAGTTTAACTTGACGTCATGTTCGGCACAGACATTGTGGGCCGAAGGGCCTATTCCAGTGCTTTACTGTTCCACACTCTATTACATCATGTTCATAAGTGATAGGAGCAGAATTAGGCCATTTTCAGCCCATCGGAGTTCTTGCACGATGTAGAAATATTTGCTAGTGTAAGGCCAGGCATACTTTGATAGAGGGATGCTGCCATAGATACATGGAGTCATACAGCAGGGAACAGGCCCTTCGGCCCAACTCAAGCATGTCAACCTAGTGTCCATCAAAGCTAGTCCAATTTGCCTGTGTTTGGCCCATATCCCTCGAAACCTTCCTTATTCATCAGTTCATTAGTGATAGGTGCAGAATGGGGCCATTCTGCCCATCAAGTCTACTCTACTATTCAATCATGGCTGATCTATCTCTCCCTCTCAACCCCATTCTCTTGCTTCTCCCAATAACTGCTGACAGCCGTACTGATCAAAAATCTATCTATCTCTGCCGTAAAAATATCCATTGACAGCCTCCGGTGGCAATGTATTCCACAGATTCACCACCCTCTGACTAAAGAAATTCCTCCTCATATCCTTCCTAAAGGAATGTCCTTTTATTCTGAGGCTATGACCTCTCGTCCTAGACTCCCACACCAGCGGAAACATCCCCTCCATACCCACTCTATTGGAGGCACGGTGGCGCAGCGGTAGAGTTGCTGCCTTACAGCGAATGCAGCGCCGGAGACTCAGGTTCGATCCTGACTACGGGCGCCGTCTGTATGGAGTTTGTACGTTCTCCCCGTGACCTGCGTGGGTTTTCTCCAAGATCTTCGGTTTCCTCCCACACTCCAAAGACGTACAGGTATGTAGGTTAATTGGCTGGGCAAATGTAAAAAAATGTCCCTAGTGGGTGTAGGATAGTGTTAATGTGCGGGGATCGCTGGGCGGCGCGGACCCGGTGGGCCGAAGGGCCTGTTTCCGTGCTGTATCTCTAAATCTAAATCTATTGAAGACTTTCACTAGTAAGTTCAGATGCATTATCCCCAAACTGGATGCTAATTGCTTTGATGCAGGAAGGTGATTTGCCTTCCCCTGGGGAAAAGCATACACGGGCCAACCGTAAAACCCCGACGACTGGCCTGTTTTGTACTAGCCAACGGCACCAGCAGCAGGCTCATCCTGCAGCCTAACCAATCTTTATGAAGCTCTATCGTAGAACACAGAACGATTGGGTTGGGCGAAGGTAAAGAAAGTGGGCTCCTGATAACTCAGAGGCATTGTAGGTGGAGGAGGAATCAGGCAATGATTGGAAACCCAAGGGAGGAAGAGCACGAAGGAACTGCAGATGGTAGACACAAAATGCTGGAGAAACTCAGCAGGACAGGCAGCATCTCTGGATAGAAGGAACGGGTGACCTGGATAGAAAGAATGGGTGACCCGTATCGCAAATCTCCCGTCCACTGCTACATATCAAATATTAAGTTGCATCATACCTAGAGCAGCCAGGAACTCGTGACATCCGGGCAGTCGCCAGAGCTGGACGCTGATGGACAGTTGAATGGGTGCTGTAGAAAAGTCCTGGTCTTTCTCACCAGTCTGAAGTTGAACGAGGACTTGGTGGAGCTGTGGGGAGAAACCGAACAATATTCTAAAGGAAAGCACACTGAAGACAAGGAGATCTGACGTGGATTGTGCGCTCAATGGCATGAGAGTAATCTTGATGTTTTAGTGGATGGATCACGGAAGTGTTCAACACACTGTTTCCAAGGCGTTAGTAAAGCAAGCTGAACACAGAGGCATGCAGCAAGTTCAGATGTATGGTGGTGCTCAACGCAACATAGAAACCTGGTCTGATGACCATAACGTGGTCATTTAAACTACAGCTCACTGGGTCAGGGAATGTCTCTGATGTTTGGTTTCCCAGGGCCAATTGTTCACCACTTCTACATCACACTCAGTCCCGTTGATGATAACTGTATCTAATGCTCAGGTATAACTGTTTGAGAAAGCTACACTTTTTACAATGCTGCATGTAGTTCTTCACATCTTGTGTACAGTCCATGTTGTCCACTGGGACATATGGTCCAATTCTTCAAGAAACTATTTTCACAAGGTCACAAGTTATAGGAGTAGAATTCGGCCCATCGAGTCCACTCCGCCATTTAATCATGGCTGATCTCTGCCTCCTAATCCCATTTTCCTGCCTTCTCCTCATAACCCTTGACACCCGTTCTAATCAAGAGTTTGGTCTATCTCTGCCTTAAAAATATCCACTGATGGCCTCCACAGCCCTCAATGGCAATGAGTTCCACAGATTAACCCCCCTCCGACTAAAGAAATTCCTCCTCACTTCCTTTCTAAAAGAGTGCCCTTTAATTCTGAGGCTAGGACCTCTGGTCCTGGACTCTCCCACCAATGGAAACATCCTTTCTACATCCATTCTATATTTGCCTTTCATTATTCTGTAAGTTTCAATTAGGTCTCCCGTCAACCTTCTAAACTCCAGGGGCCCAGTGCTGTCAAGTGCTCATCATATGCTCACCCACTCATTCTTGGAATCATTCTTGTGAGCTTTATTCATTTCATTTTACTTCATTTTATATTCCTAAAGGACACAAACTGCTGGTGTGACTCAGCAGGTTAGACAGCATCACTGGAGAACGTGGATAGGTGATGTTTTGGGTCCGGACCATTCTTCAGACTGACCCACTGAGTTACTCCAGCACATGGTGTCCTTTTGTGTAATCCAGCATCTGAAGTTCCTTGTTTCTACGTTTAATATTCCAGCTGCAGAAAGTGCTATTGCTGTACACAAGGGCCCAGGTTTTGCAGCTGAGGAAATCCTTGCCAGTCGTTACCAATATCCTACGGTTGAGGAACACAGGGTGATTTCCTCATTCTGACGTAGCTTCGGCAATGGGTTGGAGCAGGTACGCCCACACTGTGGCCTGACCTGCAGCTATTCTTTGCCAGATTTCCAGCATGCTGTTGTGCACAGGTCATAGACATGTGGCCGATAGAACAGACCCTTCAGTCTGAAGAAAGGTCTCGGCCCAAAACGTCACCCATTCCTTCTCTCCAGAGATGCAGCCTGACCCGCTGAGTTACTCCACCTTTTTTTTGTCTATCTTCAGTTTAAACCAGCATCTGCAGTTCCTTCCTACACCCTTCATATGGGATCTCAGTGAGAGAGAAGATGACACGGAGAGACGGGAGGAGAATGAGGAGATGATCATGGAACGCTGAGTATCAAGCAGTTCACTGGAGAGAGGTCAAACAGATGATGGGATGAAGGTTGGGCCAGGCGGTTGGTTAACTGATGGAGAGTCGTGGAGCCGAAAGGGCACCAGGTTTGGGTGAATCTGAGAACATAGCAAGGGGGCATGCATGGAGGTGAGGGAGCTACAATATTAGACAATAGACAATAGGTGCAGGAGGAGGCCATTCGGCCCTTTGAGCCAGCACCACCATTCAATGTGATCATGGCTGATCATTCTCAATCAGTACCCCGTTCCTGCCTTCTCCCCATACTCCCTGACTCTGCTATCCTTAAGAGCTCGATATAGCTCTCTCTTGAAAGCATTCAGAGAATTGGCCTCCACTGCCTTCTGAGGCAGAGAATTCCACAGGTTTACAACTCTCTGACTGAGAAAGGTTTTCCTCATCTCCATTTTAAATGGCCTACCCCTTATTCTTAAACTGTGGCCACTGGTTCTGGACTCCCCCAACATTGGGAACATGTTTCCTGCCTCTAACGTGTCCAACCCCTTAATAATCTTATACGTTTCGATAAGATCCCCTTTCATCCTTCTAAATTCCAGTGTATACAAGCCTAGTCGCACCAGTCTTTCAACATACGACAGCCCCGCCATTCCGGGAATTAACCTAGTAAATCTACGCTGCACGCCCTCAATAGCAAGAATATCCTTCCTCAAATTTGGAGACCAAAACTGCACACAGTACTCCAGGTGTGGTCTCACTAGGGCCCTGTACAACTGCAGAAGGACCTCTTTGCTCCTATACTCAAGTCCTCTTGTTATGGCCAACATTCCATTGGCTTTCTTCACTGCCTGCTGTACCTGCATGTTTCCTTTCATTGACTGATGCACTAGGACACCCAGATCTCGTTGTACGTCCCCTTTTCCTAACTTGACACAATTCAGATAATAATCTGCCTTCCTATTCTTACCACCAAAGTGGATAACCTCACACTTATCCACATTAAACTGCATCTGCCATGCATCCGCCCACTCACACAACCTGTCCAAGTCACCCTGTAACCTCATAGCATCTTCCTCACAGTTCACACTACCACCCAGCTTTGCATCATCTGCAAATTTGCTAATGTTACTTTTAATCCCTTCATCCGTCATTAATGTATATTGTAAATAGCTGCGGTCCCAGCACCGAGCCTTGCGGTACCCCACTAGTCACTGCCTGCCATTCTGAAAGGGACCCATTTATCCCCACTCTTTGCTTTCTGTCTGCCAACCAATTTTCTATCCATGTCAGTACCCTACCCCCAATGCCATGTGCTCTAATTTTACCCACTAATCTCCTATGTGGGACCTTGTCGAAGGGTTTCTGAAAGTCAAGGTACACTACATCCACCAGCTCCCCCCTGTCCATTTTCCTAGTTACATCCTCAAAAAGGATACAAGGGAGGTACCTGTCTAGATGAAGATGGTGGTTCAGGTTGGGTAGAGCCCTTTAACCCATGGTAAATGAGTCCCTCATCCAAAAGTTACGACCAATGTCAGTACTTGATAGAGGTATATACAATTATGAGAGGCATAGATAGGGTGGACAGTTAAAACCTTTTTCTCAACACTAGAGGACACAGGTATAAAGTGAAAGGGGAAAAGTTAAATGGAGATGTGCAGGGAAAGTGTGGGGAGAGTGGTGGGGGCCTTGAATGTATCGCCAGGGGTGGTGTTGGGGGCCTGGAATGCATTGCCTGGGGTGGTGGTAGGGGACTGGAATGCGTCGCCAGGGGTGGTTTTGAAGGCAGCTACGATAATGGTATATGAGGCTTTTAGAGAGGCATATGGAAGTAGGGAATAGAGGGTTATGGATCACGTTCAGCAGAGGAGATCAGTTTAACATGGATCATAAAAGGCCACAAAGTTTTGGAGTAACTCAGCCAGTCAGGCAGCATCTCTGGAGAACAGGGATGATTTGGCATCATGCTCGGCACAAACATTGTCGGCCGAAGGGCCCGTTCCTGCGCTGTACTGTTCAATGTTCTCTGTACCTTCTCAGACACTAAACAGTGGCTGGTCTTTTCAACTAGGGCTGGCAAGGAGGAACTGTGCTTCTAATGATTCTCCAGTGACTCTAGCTGGAGAGAGAGAGTGTGTCAGTATCCCAGGGGGATGCAAGGAGTGTAATGTAAACATCACCAATGCAGAGGAAGAGAATGTTATAAAATACAGATCTCTCAGTCTGCAAAACACACTAAAGCAGGACAAGTAGGTAGCGGAGGTGGGGCACTAGGGAAATTAATAATTCCTCGGTATCTATCGGAAAGATCTCACACCTAAACCTTATAATAGAGTGGAGGCATCGCTCTGGGTAAATAGCAAGCCAATTTGCAGAATAATATTCGCACTATTCAAGGCTTTAGCGATACAATATTTTGACTGATAAAAATTAAAAGCCGGTTTGGCTGCCGGGGACTCTGCAGGTTGTTGCTCAGCTCCTTTATATTTGTCTGACTTGCCTGAAATTGGCAGATTGCTCATCAAAAGGAGGAACAAGGAAATCAATATCACTCCGCCTCTGCTTGGTTCTGCTGCGCAGTGGCACCCCCTCCTGGTGACAGAGACACCAGCGGCCCTCTCAGCCAGAGCAATGGATGAAACTTCGCAGTCGAGTTAGTTTATTGTCACGTGTACCGAGGTACAGTGAAAAGCTTTTGTTGCATGTCAACCAGTCGGCAGAAAGACAATATGTGATTACAATCGATCCATTTACAGTGTACAGATACATGATAAGAGAGTATAAGAAGATAACTGCAGATGCTGGTACAAATCGAAGGTATTTATTCACAAAATGCTGGAGTAACTCAGCAGGTCAGGCAGCATCTAGGGAGAGAAGGAATGGGTGACGTTTCGGGTCGAGACCCTTCTTCAGTCTGAAGAAGGGTCTCGACCCGAAACGTCACCCATTCCTTCTCTCCCGAGATGCTGCCTGACCCGCTGAGTTACTCCAGCATTTCATGATAAGGGAGTAACGTTTAGTGCAAGGTGAAGCCAACAAAGTCCAATCAAGGATAGTCAGAGGGTCATCGAAGAGGTAGATAGTAGTTCAGTACTGCTCTCTGGTTGTGGTAGGATGATTCAGTTGCCTGATAACAGCTGGGAAGAAACTGTCCCTGAATCTGGTGGTAGGGTTTTCCTCACAGTCGTGTGAGAAAAATACTCTCTTCATTCAAAGGTGGGGATAAAGAGACGCCATATGTGGGATGGGGCCCATTGGTGAGTGGGTGTGGGAATCATTGACAGAAAAGAAAAGGGGCAGAGAGAAAGAGCAAGAACGTTTAAATAAGGCAGGAGCAAGAGAGTGCGATATGCGAGCAAGGTGGTGATGTAATAAAAAGGAACTGCAGATGCTGGTTTATACCAAAGATAGGCACAATATGCTGGAGTAACTCAGCGGGTCAGGCAGCTTCTCTGGAGAACATGGATAGGCGACGCTTCGGGTCGGGACCCTTCTGATCAGTCTGAAGAACCTATCCATGTTCTCCAGAGATGCTGCCTGATCCGCTGAGTTACTCTTGCATTTTGGGGCCATCTTTAGCAAGGCAGTGAGATATGGGAGAAATAAGGTTAAACAATGCTAGATTGGTAACGAGAACTTTTTATGTGATTATAATAGAGAGAAAAATCAGTCAGTGAAAAGGAGCTGTGCTGACTTAGTGCTCGAGGAAAACAGGACTTCAAATGGTATTAAGATTCAATCTCAGGACATAGGTTAGTCAAGGCCGACCCCTACTTCATCCATCCAGTGCCGCCACCACACCGGCCATTAAGGTGAGAAAATAAGAAACTGCAGATCTTCTTGGGCCAAGATCAGACTTTTCAGAGACTTGGAAGTTGCAAGATGGCTCCGGAGCGTGGCGGCTCTCTGCGTGCTGCTCCACAAGAGGATCTATTACACTCATGTGCAGTGTGATTTGTGTAGGAAGGAACTGCAGATGCTGGTTTAAACCAAAGTTGACACAAAATGCCGGAGTAACTCAACGGGACAGGGGGCATTTCTGCAGAGAAGGAATGGGTGACGTTTTGGGTCGAGACTCTCCTTCAGTGTGATTTGACTGGATAACCCACAGAGCAAACCTTTCACTGTGCACGCGACAATAAATAAACTAAACTAAACAAAACCTAAATACAAGGTATGTTAAATGGCTCTTTGGAAAAGATGGCTATCATTGCATTATCCAGTATTCAAAACATGAATCTTTCTCCCTGCATCAATTGTCTCAGAGGTTTGCAGGCACTCCAGTTGGATCTTATGTGTTTTCCAAACTCCCCACTCAGGCTAAATAATAAATGCTTCCCACCCGTGACTTATTCTGTCCCATAAAGGAATAAAAGGGGAAGGCTTTTTCCCAGTGTAGGGGGATCAAGAACTAGAGGGCACAGGTTTAAGATAAGAGGGGAAAGATTTAATATTAACCTGAGGGGCAACATTTTCACATGTGGTGTTGTGGGTATATGGAATGAACTGCCAGAGGAGGCAGTTTGAGGCATGTACTATAACAACATTTAAAAGACACAATGTGCTGGAGTAACTCAATGGGCCAAGCAACATCCCTGGAGAACATGGACAGGTGATGCTTTGGGTCGGGACCTTTCTTCGGGGATGCTGCCTGACCAACTGAATTACTCTAGAATTTTGTGCTTTTTTCCTTGGTAAACCAGCATCTGTAGTTCCCTGTTTCAACATTGAACAGCCATTTGGACAGGTACATGGATAGGAAAGGTTTAGAGGGATATGTGCCAAATGGGACTAGGTTAGATGGGGCATCTTGGAGCGTGGACATGCATACATCTCTGGTTGAAGGACTTTTGAAAGGCACTTCACATCTAGTGCTGATTAAAAAACTGATTTTATACAGAGATGTTTTGAAAACTAAAGTTACAAATTTAATTTTAGAGACAAATCGTACAATTAGAAATTTATTTATTCATACTTTGCAACAGGTTCCTGTTAGTTCAGGATTCACAATCTCAATAACATTCATTTCACTCAGGTTTTGGCAGACAGGAGGCATGATGACAAAAAGGTGGAGCAAAAAGTCAATAAAATTCAGAAAACACTGAAACACAGGAGATGCAGATGCTGGAATCTTGAGCAAAAAACACAAAGTGCTGGAGGAACTCAGCGGGTCAGGAAGCATCTGTGGGGGGAGATGGACAGACAAAGTTTCAGGACGGGACCCTTCTACAGACAGATTGTAGTAGTGGGGTGAAAACTGAAGAGAGGTGGATGTGGGGTAAAGCTTGGCAAGTGATAGGTGGATACAGGGTGATTGGCAGATAGGTGGACAGAGATGGCAAGGACACAAAAGGGTCTCAGCAAGGAAGAGAAGGTGAGGAGTGAAATGTAAAGCCAGAGGGTGGGATATGGGAGGAAGGGACAGAAAATATTGAATGGACGCAGTTTTTGAAGAAAAAACATAATGTTTCAAATCCTGCTGAGAACAGCTGATGAGATTTCACCTGTCCTAGGCAGATGGATTTGTTTGCTTTAGGCAGTTCCCAATGTCAAAATGTTTTTCACTGTTTCACTAAAGAGTGATTATGGGAATCTCTGCTGGAAGCTAGCATCTTGGAGTCAGTTACACTGGGTGGCTTGACCAAAGGGCAGAGAACTACAGAGAGGCAACACCCCTCCACAAGCCGAGACCATCGGGGAATGGGGGAGGAATGTAGCAACTCGGAAGTTGAGCATTGTTTTTCCAAAGCGGGCTTTCATATACCACCAAGACACCAATTGGGGTCATAGAATTATACAGCATGGAAACAGGCCCTTGTGTCCAACTTGTCCATGCCAACCAACATCCCCATCAAAGCTCATCCAACCTGCCTGCAGTTGCCCTATATGCCTCTAAACCTTTCCTTTACATGTACCTGCCTCAACTACTTTCTCTGGCAGCTTGTTCCATATACCTACCACACTCAATTGCCCCTCAGTTTCCTATTAAATCTTTCCCCTCTCACCTTAAACCCATGTCCTCTGGTTCTTGATTCCCCTACTCTGAGTAAAAGACTCCTATCTATCCCCTCATATCTTATGCACCTCTATAAGATCACCCCTCTGCTCCAAGGAATAAGGTCCTAGCCTGTCCAACCTCTCCCTAAAGTTCAGGAAGTGTTCCAGTTGACACAGCAGTGGATACAATCAAACTAAGAATGCAGGTTTCTACAATGCATTTGAGCAGCATCAAGAATGTGAATCACATTGGGAACAATACAGAAATAAAGACAATCGGTGAGAACTCTCTACGGATCAAAGTGTTAGCACAGTTCACTGCAAATTCCAGTGCTTTAACTACATTAATCCAGTTCGATGCACTTACCAATCCAACCATATTTTTTACAGCCTTCAAAGAGGGAGTCAGGAGAAAGAAAAACAAGCTTTAGATTCATGCATAGGTGATATTCAAGTTGCAGTAAATTGAAACAGCAAGTTGTCAAATAGCAAAGCTTAAACAAATATACACACAAGCAGGAGGAGATCGACACAACACTGTTAACTTGCATTAAACACATATCTGTTTAATTAGTTTAATTGAGAGTGATGATGGCAGCTGCAATTGAGAAATATTATGTGAAGCAGATGGTTCAGATTTTGAGGACGAGTCGTTCAATTGGTTTTAATATTTTAGAGTTGTTTAGTTTAGTTTAGTTTAGAGATACAGCGCGAAAACAGGCCCTTCGGCCTACCGAGTCTGCACCGGCCAACGATCCCCGCACATTAACACTATCCTACGCATACTAGGGACAATTTACACTTATACCAAGCCAATTAACCTACAAACCTATTGTGTCAGCAGGCCTGTTCTGTTGCTGCAAGTACGAATTTCACTGTTCAGTTGTGATACAACAATCAAACATTCTTGACTCACTCTTGACAAAAGGATGACAGGAAATGGTGGAAGCAAGTCCCAAAAACCTAAACCTGGCTGAAGGACAGGCGCAAGCGGTCTCAATCATCACTGGGCGATTCCACTAATTTACTGCACCAGTTCCACACAGCAGCAGCTTTGCACAGGTTAGCTCATTAAAAGAACATCTGGAAATTGTGCTGTTGGATATCAGCCCGCGATCATTTATCACATTTGTCTTTAAATCCTTTGTCCACTAATTTAACGGGGGACATTAATCTGTTAAAATATCACAAAGGAATTTGATATAAACATATTGCATTTAATATTATTGAACAGCACAAGTTCAAAATATTCATTCTCACACCCAATTTGCCAATTTGCCAATATTTAATTTATTTTTGAATTTTGAATGAGTCTCTGCAAGTCCTTGTTTCCCTTCTGGTCATTTTTCATTGCATTCACTATTCCGCCTTTTTGAGATAAGTGACAGGAATGAAGCCTCTCCCTGTCTCTGGATCTGCAGTGGTCAGTTGGCTTGGTGAGATCAAACATTACTGTGCGACTCAACATTTGATCAGCCAGTTATACCGGTGATCTTTTCACCAGCAAATCAAGGAATGGTTGTAATCTAAGTTTATATTCCAATGGTTCTATAATCTACATAATCCCCGGAGCGACATTGTCTTTCTACACTTTCCAAACAATAATATATAAAGTGTCATACACAAATAGTTGGAGTAACTCAGTGGGACAGGCAGCATCTCTGGAGAGAAGGAATGGGTGACGTTTCGGGTCGATGTCACCCATTCTTCAGATGTCACCCATTCCTTCTCTCCAGAGATGCTACCTGGCCCGCTGAGTTACTCCAGCATTTTGTGTCTATCTTTGATTTAAACCAGCATCTGCAGTTCTTTCCTACATATATATATATATATAAAGTGTTTGCAGTTCACTGATGCAATTCAGAATTGACAACAATAAAAGAATTGTATGATTAATTTTAGTGTTGGAGATGTGACAAAGTGGGAGCTGTGGAAGCGAAAGGGTCAATTTAGTTTAGTTTAGTTTAGAGATACAGCGCAGAAACATGCCCTTCGGCCCACCGAGTCTCTGCTGACCAGCGATCCCCGCACACTCACGCTATCCTGCACACGAGAGACAATTTACATTTATACCAAGCCAATTAACCTACAAACCTGTACGTCTTTGGAGTTTGGGAGGAAGCCGGAGATCCTGGAGAAAACCCACCCAGGTCACGGGGAGAACGTACAAACTCCGTACAGACAAGCACCCGTCGTTAGGATCGAACCCTGGTCTCTGGAGCTGTACCGCTGCACCAACGTGCCGCCCCTTTGGGCTTCATTTTTGCACTAGTATTGGGGTTATGAATTCACTCACGCTGCCGCTGCACCACCGAAAGCATGCGCCTTTCAGCATGAATATCAAGCCGGACACTCGAGCGAGGGTCACTAAGAATAAAGGTATTCTTAGATCAGATGAACGTGTAGCACCGAGTCTGGTGTGAGCGGATGTCTCTGAGAGGTGGTGCAGAGGGAACGGCACCAGGATCAGGCATTGCTGCGTCTACATTGTGTGACAACAGGATTTATAAACCCAACGTTGGCCGACTCGGGGCTCTTTGATTTGAGTGTCACCAGAGCTGCGTACACCACCACCATCAGTGCAATAAGCAGCGTCGCACATCCACCACTGTTCCACAAATCTTGTCTAACCGTTGAAGCTTTGAGAATGAGCATTTATTGAACCTACACTTTGTTGTGAAGCAACTTAAGCAATGCTGTTGATTTGCTATGGTTAACCCTTCAGGAATCTCCCTGCAGCAGATAACGTTTACAAGGTTTCCCATTTCTGTGAGAAAACAAAGCTGATGATGAGTGTAGGAATTCTTTACGGGCTGGGGACCGTTTGAAGGGAATGTTCGCTGCAGCCGACTTCTTCATGGGCAGGTGCCACCTCAACGGTCTTATTCAAAACTGCTGCCCTTCGAGACTGTTCCATCTCCAACTTCCTCTTCCCACCCACCAAAGGCCGTGCCATTCCCTAACCTCCCCTCGGCTTCTGCAGAGAGTGTCGACCCACTGCTGTTGGTGTGGGCGACCAAGCCAGAGCCTGGCACTCCCTCCTTCAACGTTTGCAGACCTGAGTTTTTTCTCCGATCCTAGGAAGGATTGCCACACCCTCTGGGCCACCGTAGCCCGATCAATTGACATCACAAATTTCTCCTCTGATTAAGACGCAAAAGCAGAATTTGAGGAATGCCTGCTGTTGACAGCCAGTTAGAAACATTGGCTCTCGACCAACCGCTCCGCTCCGCTCCGCTCCTGAGGTTCTGTGGCAGACAAGATGGTTACTCAGCTTCCAGCTTCTTCACGGTCGGGTTGAGAATACAAAGTGTCCAATGGTGCTCCTCACTTTCAGAAGCCTGTCACTAGGCCCACATCCTTGCAGAGGCAATATTTCACAGTCCTCCAAAAAGGGGCAATGTCACTCACCCATTTAGTTTTAGTTTAGCTTAGAGATACACAGCATGGAAACAGGCCATCCAGCCCACACCGCCCAACAATTACCCCATACACTAGTTCTATCCTACACACAAGGAACAATTTACCGAACCCAATTAACCTACAAACCTGTACCTCTTTGGTATGTGGGAGGAAACCGGAGCAACTGGAGAAATCCCACGTGGTCACAGAGAGAACGTACAAACTCTGTACAGACAGCACCCGGGTTCAGGATCATACCCGTGCCTCTGGTGCTGTAAGGCAGGGTTCACAGTTTAAGAATAAGGGGCAGGCCATTTAGGACTGAGATGAGGAAAAACGTTTTCACCCAGAGAGTTGTGAATCTGTGGAACTCTCTGCCACAGAAGGCAATGGAGGCCAATTCACTGGATGTTTTTAAGAGAGAGTTAGATTTAGCTCTTAGGGCTAATGGAATCAGGGGATATGGGGAGAAAGCAGGAACGGGGTACTGATTTTGGATGATCAGCCGTGATCATATTGACTGGCGGTGGTGGCTCGAAGGGCCGAATGGCCTACTCCTGCACCTATTTTCTATGTTTCTAAGGCAGCAACTCTACCGCTGTGCAACACTGTTCCGCCTCTGTGCGACTTCATTTCTTGAAAATGAAGCTGTGTTTTCCTGTTTTGTGGGAGAGCTGTCTTGAAACTGATCGTTTCGCTGAACACCTCCGCTCAGTCCGCCTAAACCTACCTGATCTCCCGGTTGCCAAACACTTTAACTCCCCCTCCCATTCCCACACTGACCTTTCTGTCCTGGGCCTCCTTCATTGTCAGAGTCTGTGGAATTCTCTGCCTCAGACGGCAGTGGAGGCCAATTCTCTGAATACATTCAAGAGAGAGCTAGATAGAGCTCTTAAGGATAGCGGAGTCAGGGGGTATGGGGAGAAAGCAGGAACGGGGTACTGATTGAGAATGATCAGCCATGATCACATTGAATGGCGGTGCTGGCTCGAAGGGCCGAATGGCCTACTCCTGCACCTATTGTCTATTGTCTATAACAACACCTCATATTTTGCTTGGGTAGCTTACACCCCAGCGGTATGAACATTGACTTCTCTAACTTCAAGTAGCCCTTGCTTTCCCTCTCTCTCCATCCCCTCCCCCCTCCCAGTTCTCCCACCAGTTTTAATGTCTCCGGCAGCATTTTATCTCTGTCCCGCCCACTCCCCTGACATCAGTCTGAGGAAGGGTCTCGACCCGAAACGTCACCCATCCCTTCTCACCAGAGATGCTGCCTGTCCCGCTGAGTTACTCCAGCATTTTGTGTCTATCTTCGATTTAAACCAGGTTCTGCCGTTCTTTCCTACACACTGAAAATGTACGGTATGTTCTCTCCCTAACACTCATCCGAAGCACGCATCACTTTGGCTGCCGTGCCTCACTCACACTGGACCAGTGACGTTACATCTATATCGCTGTCGTCCACATTTACCAGGAGTATTGCAAATGGACTTTGCCAGACAATAATAGCTCTTTGGAGGGAAATGTTGCTTTACTTAAATTGGTTATGGTTATATATACTGTGCTTTTCCCACTTCGCAAATTAAAGGAAATAATTAGAATTCATTAAAAACTAAGTTCAGTTAAAACTCAAGTTTTTTTTAAATTTGGATACCATTTTCTTTTTCTTTGTTTGGTTGTGAAATTTGGTGCAAGTTTAGAGTAAATGAAGGATGTAATTTTCACGGCAAAGCGGCTAGATTTTTGAGCTGGATCTGAGCATTCGCAGATCAGGGGTTATGCATCATTAAACAGGACTGCTCATTACAGTGATGGATTCAACAGTTTACTTGCTTAGCGATTCCAGTGAAGCAGTCCTCTCTGCTCATCTCGCAATGTTACATTGTTCGTAGGTCAGACTCTCTGGCATTTTGCCATCAGCTCATGTGACTGCTTCTCGTTAGCCTTTGTGCTAGTCATTTTTAAAAATTCACATTTTATTACGCTTTGATTTTTCCAGCGCATTATAGACAATAGACAATAGGTGCAGGAGGAGGCCATTCGACCCTTCGAGCCAGCACCGCCATTCAATGTGATCATGGCTGATCATTCTCAATCAATACCCCGTTCCTGCCTTCTCCCCATACCCCCTGACTCCGCTATCCTTAAGAGCTCTATCTAGCTCTCTCTTGAATACATTCAGAGAATTGGCCTCCACTGCATTCTGAGGCAGAGAATTCCACAGATTCACAACTCTGACTGAAAAAGTTTTTCCTCATCTCCGTTCTAAACGGCCTACCCCTTATTCTTAAACTGTGGCCCATTGTTCTGGACTCCCCCAACATTGGGAACATGTTTCCTGCCTCTAACGTGTCCAACCCCTTAATAATCTTATACGTTTCGATAAGATCCTTAATAATCATATACGTTTCGATAAGCATTGCACCGTCCTTTGGTCGGAAAGAACCATGAGTTTGGAGCTGCTCAGAGTCCTGTCGTATTGCAAGTGCTCCATCTCTGCTGCAGGCTTTGTTTATGCCATCGTGACCTTCTCATTACTCGCAAGGCCAGTGACGATGGAACTGAGGCTGGTGACACAAACTCTCCCCTTCCTTCGGTGAGAATCAAGTGCCAACTCGGAGATTGTACCTAGGAAGGGTGCAGGGGAGACTCACCAGGATGCTATTTGCAGAGCTGGAGTTATAGGGTCATTTAAGTTCATAAGTGATAGGAGCAGAATTAGGCCATTCGACCCATCAATCATGGCTGATCTATCTTCATTTTCCTGCCTTCACCCCATAACCTCTGACACCCGTACTAATCAATAATCTATCTATCTCTGCCTAAAAAAATATCCATTGACGTGGTCTCCACAGCCTTCTGTGGCAATGAATTCCACAAATTCACCACCCTCTGACTAAAGAAATTCCTCCTCATCTCCTTCCTAAAGGAACGTCCTTTAATTCTGAGGCTCTGAGACCTCTGGTCCTAGACTTTCCCACTAGTGGAAACATCCTCCCCATTGGAGCTTGTGTGGGCAGGTGAGTTATAGAGAGAAGTTGGATAGGCTGGGCCCTTTTTCTTTGGAGCATTAGAGGCCGAGGGATGACCTTATTGAGATGTACAAGGTCACGAGGGGCATGGATAAAGTGAATGCTCATAGTCTTTTTCCCAGAGTAGAGGATTCTAAAACTAGAGGGCATAAGTTTATCCATTATCACCTTAAGTTTAAGGTGAGAGGAGATATTTAAGAGGGACCTCATGGGTAACTGTTTCATTCACAGGGTAGTTATCACATTTAAGGATGAGAGGGGATCTTATAGAAACATGTAATTTTATTAAGGGATTGGACAGGCTAGATGCAGGAAAGACTTTCCCGATGTTGGGGGAGTCCAGAACTCGAGGTCACTGTTTAAGAATAAGCACTGGGATGAGGAAAAACTTTTTCACCCAGTGAGTTGTGAATCTGTGGAATTCCTAGCGACAGAAGGCAGTGGAGGCCAATTCACTGGATGTATTCAAGGGAGAGTTGGATGTAGCTTTTAAGGCCAACGGAATCAAGGGATATGGGGAGAAAACATGAACGAGGTATTGATTCTGAATGATCAGCCATGACTTGGAGGGCCGAATGGCCTACTCCTGCACCTATTTTTCATGTATCTAGTTCATATCCGGATGAGCTATCAGGGAACACTGTAGAAGCGGATACTATTATGACTATTAAAATACAGATATATGGATTCGAAAGATTTAGAGGGCTATGGGCCAAATGGGATTGGCCCAGTATGCCATTTTGGTTGGCATGGACAAGGTGGGCCTCTGACTCTATTGGTCTCCAAGGTAGGTTAGCATTCTGCAGTCTAATATCAGAACTAAAAGGCTGCTCATCTGCCTTTGAACCTTTACAATTTCCCAACAAATGTTTTATCCAAGGACAATCTTGAGTAAAATATTCTGAGAACAAAAACAAATCAAACGGTAAGTTATTTCAGTCCCGATTTAAAAATCTTCAATAAATTATATCGCCTATTTAATTAGGAGGTAATAACTTTAATCGACATTACGGGCTGAAATTTGATGCATTTTTCCGTGGCCTGGAGGACTAAAATGACTTGAGGTGGCAAGGGAGCATCGTAAACCACTTTCACTGGTTTCATGGGTGGCATGGTGGTGCAGCAGTAGAGCTGCTGCCTTACAGCACTGGGTTTGATCACGACTACGGGTGCTGCCTGTACGGAGTTTGTACGTTCTCCTTGTGACCGCGTGGGTTTTCTCCGAGATCTTCGGTTTCCTCCCACACTCCGAAGACGTACAGCTTTGTAGGTTGATTGGCTTGGCGTAAATGTAAATTGTCCCGAGTGTGTGTAGGGTAGTGTTAATGTGTGGAGATCGCTGGTCGGTGTGGACTCAGTGGGCCGAAGGGCCTGTTTCCGCACTGTATCTCTAAACTAAACAAAACTAAACTGAACACTGGTGAAGAATGAACGCAGAGAAGACCAAATCTGTACTCACCCGATTAATAAGTTGTTCTCCTGTCTCTGAGGCCGAGATAAGTTTGCAGAGGGCCTGGAGAGCAGCGTGGGGTAACCCTTTAACACAAGAAGCAATGTCACAAGGAGTACAGCAGGCACCGTCATACATACGTATCAGTGATATGCATGGAATTATCATCGAGGCACACAATGCACAGACACATGCACCAAGTTATACAACCTGACAGTAATATTCAAACCTTCCTCGTGCAAGTATTTTAAGCACCTCATGCTGCATATGCCACATTATTTAATGTCATATTTATTTGCAACGTGCAGGGGAAAATATACCATCTAAGAATAAAAATAACTGAGCCACAATGTCTTCAGGCTATTCATTGACTTTCCCTCAAACAAAACCAGGATTTTGATCTCCAGTCTGAGTAGCAATTAACCTTCAAATGAACTCACTCTATGTAAAATTAATATTAATTAGACATCATAGCCTTAAAGGTGCACATGCCCACACTTTAGTCGCAGAATATGCATTGAGATTTTCCTGTAACAATATTCCTATTGTTAAAAACGCTCGTCATTGTGTAAGCACAACTAGCACAAGAGGAGGTATGAAGATGGGTCATTGACAGAGAAACAAGGTGCAGGAGTAGGCCATTCGGCCCTTCGAGCCAGCATCGCCATTCAATATGATCATGGCTGATCATCGAAAATCAGTACCCCGTTCCTGCTTTCTCCCCATATCCCTTGATTCCGTTAGCCCAAAGAGCTATATCTAACTCTCTCTTGAATATATCCAGTATCTAACTCTCTCTTGAATACATCCAGTCTCAACCTAAAACGTCACCTATTCCTTTTCTCCAGAGATACTGTCTGACCCGCTGACTTACTCCAGCTTCTTATGTCTATCTTAGCACAAGAGGTCAACTTATATAACTTTTATCTGTACATATATCCACAGCCATTGCAGACAGTGGAGTGTTGACATCTGGAAGAATGTATCAAGATTGGCTGCGGAGAGGCTGGTAAGCACTCATGGGCCAGTGGACTTGGGAAGAATTGTGTGGGAGAGAGAAGATGTTACACCAGCTTTGGAGAGCAGGATTGAGAAAATGATGGAGGGGAAATAAAACATGAAACAATACAGCACAGGAATGTCTTCAGGAATGCCCACAATGTCTGTGCCCAACATGATGCCAAGACCAACTTTTATCTGCCTGCACATAACCCATATCTCTCCATTCCCTGCATATCCATGTACCTTATCCAAAAGTCTCTCAAATGCCACTATCATATCTAAATGTGTAAGCAGGAGAGTTTGGGGGCTTGCTGGGCAGGTTGTGGTATCCAAATCTTTCAGAAGATTTTTGAGTTTTCAGAATACCTTCAGAAGCCACGTGGATAAGACAGGTTTGGAATGATATGGGCCAAAGGCAGGCAGGTGGGACTAGTGTAGCTGGGACGTGTTGGCGGGTGTGGGCAAGTGTGGGCCGGAGGGCCTGTTTCCACGCTGTATGATCTATCTATGACTCCAAGACATTGTTTGGGAAGAGTGAGGAACAGATCCCACGAGTTGTTGGGTGGTATGGATGGACATCCGTGTTTGGGAGTGTGGTGCTGGGCCTGGCAGCAATGGGGGTAAGATTCTGGTCACCGATAGACCTGACAACGTCTTGGAACATTCCGGAGGGAATGTACGGCACCTGTGACATCACGATAGATGCCGCTTCAGGTGTCTGGATCCAAATCTCTCCATCCCTTCTCTTTCTTTAACTCGCTCCTTAAAACCTACCTCTTCACCCAAGCTTAATGCTAGGCGTCAATTATTGGCTAATTGTTCGATAAATTTCAGCCAAGATCATACTTTTCAGAGACTTGAAAGTGGCAAGATGGCGCCAGAACATGGCGACTCTGCGTACTGTCCCATAAAAGGACCTATTTACAATAATTTCACTCTTTTACTAGTGTATGATTGTACTCATGTATTGTATTATTCAACCGGATAGCAAGCAGAAGAAGCTTTCCACTGTATCTCATTGCACGTAACAATAATATACTAAACAATATTAAATATTTTGGAGCTTTCTACTGCTACTGTAAAGATTAAAGTTGTTGCGTTAAGGTAGGGCTTGGTGTAAGCAATAAGGCATAGATAGTCACACAATGCTGGAGTAACTCAGCGGGACAGGCAGCATCGCTGGAGAGAAGGAATGGGTGACGTTTTGGGTCGAGACCCTTCTTAGGCAGAGGTCACAGCATAGCTGATGCTCTGAGAGTTCACTGCAATGTGGCGCAATAATAATTAGCTGTCTCTGTCAGCTGGACCATTGAACATGTGGAAGTCGAGAGTGGTATTGAGCATGGGAGCAGCAAAAGAACAATAAAATCTGGAGAATGTGCGTGTGAAGTTCATGTTGCTGTGGGAATAGTTTCTGGAAAGTTCCATGAAAACTGTGCTGGCAGCCTGGAGACAGCTTCTAAGATGTGCATTGACATGCCCTTCATAAGTTCATAAGTGATAGGAGCAGAATTAGGACACCCAGCCCATCAAGTCTACCCTGCCACTCAATCATGGCTGATTTACCTCTCCCTCTCAACCCCATTCTCCTGCCTTCTCCCCTTAAACCCTGACACCCGCACTAATCAAAACTCTATCTATCTCTGCCTAAAAATATCCATTGACGGCCTCCACAGCCTTCTGTGGCAATGAATTCCTCAGATTCGCCACCTTCCGACTAAAGAAATTCCTCCTCATCTCCTCCTCAACTTTGTAAATCATCATATCATATCATATCATATCATATCATATATCTACAGCCGGAAACAGGCCTTTTCGGCCCTCCAAGTCCGTGCCGCCCAGCGATCCCCGTACATTAACACTATCCTACACCCACTAGGGACAATTTTTACATTTACCCAGCCAATTAACCTACATACCTGTACATCTTTGGAGTGTGGGAGGAAACCGAAGATCTCGGAGAAAACCCACGCAGGTCACGGGGAGAACGTACAAACTCCTTACAGTGCAGCACCCGTAGTCAGGATCGAACCTGAGTCTCCGGCGCTGCATTCGCTGTAAAGCAGCAACTCTACCGCTGCGCTACCGTGCCGTGCCCTTTATGGGTGACTATTACATACCTTGGCAAGGCATGCAAGCATAGAGTTTCACTGCGACTTGTCACATGTGCCAATAACATTTTTTTTTCCATTCATTCCTAATCATCTCCACCTCTTCGATGCTATGAGATATTGTTGAGGGCCCAAGGCTGTTGGCATGGTGGGCCATGGAGTGAGCGTGTTTTGGGTGACCAAGGATATGAGGGGTTAAAGTGTTCTATGATTTGCCAGTGGTTAGGGAGGCGGAAGACGGGATGGTTGGGAGATCTGAAGAAACTAAAGGATCTGGATCGTTGGAAAAGAGGTAGGAATTCCATGGGCTGAGACCAGAGCGGAGGTCCCTGGGAATCTGGGACCAGTAGATGATGATCAGGAGATGTGAGGATACTCCAATGGAGCGATCCATTCAGACATCCAGCCAAGCGAGAAGGGAGGAAAGGACTGGGAGGGGGGGGGGGGGGGGTCTGAGGGGAAAGGTTGTAGAGGTGGAGGTTTACATAACAGGATGGGAGGTTGATTGAAGACAGCAGTGGCATGGGAGGAGCACGTAAACACAGGCCGTCCAATAAATGGGGCAAAAAATAAAAGTGGGTTAGAGATTTTAAACACATTAAAATGGCAGCAGGGGACCCAAGCCCATTTCCCTTGGGGTGACAGAGAGGCAATTTTCAAAAAATTTTAAGAAGGAACTGCAGATGCTAGTTTGTACTGCTGTGCGGGGTGCATTTGTTTTTACACAGAGGGTGGTTGGTGCCTGGAACGTGCTGCCAGGGGTGGAGGTGGATGCAGATACGTTGGTGGCAGTTAAAAAGCTTTTGGATAGGCACGTGAATATGTAGGGAGTGGAGGGATGTTGGTTCGGTGCAGACAGATAAGTGATGGTGTTGGTATCGCTGCTCCATCGAGAGTGTGCTGGTATACTGTATAACCACATGGTGTGCCAGCTGCTCAGAAAAGGACAGGAAGGCCCTTCAGAGGGTCATCACGATGGCACAGAAGATCATCGGCTGCTCACTGCCCTCCCTGGAGCACCTGTTCAGCCTACGCTGCCTCAGTAGAGCAGGCAAAATAATAAAAGACCCATCCCACCCCGGCCACCGTCTGTTTGTTCTTCTGCCCTCTGGTCGACGTTTCAGGTCGATCAAATCCCGAACAAACAGACTCAAGAACAGTTTTTACCCCAGGGCCATACGAGAACTGAACACTACTTTCTGCACTACGTCACCCTGTTAAAACTTTTGTATTTAATACATTTGTATTTATTTGTTTTGCATTTATTGCATATATGTTTTACTTTTCGTGTTACGCACTGTCAGGATTGCTATTTTTAAATTTCGTTGTACCTGTTGCAACGACAATAAAGGAATTCTAATTCTAATTCTAATTCTAATTATGTTGGGCACAGACATTGTGGGCCAAAGGGCCTGTTCCTGTGCTGTACTGTTCCATGTTCAATGTTCCATGATTGTTATCTGCAGTGACCACCCCAACACTGGTCAGTTAAGGACTGTTCCTTCGCCTCTTGTTTGAGCATCCTTGTGTTAAAGCCTGGGTTTGCAGTCCAGCTCCCCACAGTGGTGGAACGGTGGTGCTGGGCATGTATGGCAGACCCATTAATGTCACTGCTACCGATCCATAGATACGGCAGCCAGGGATTTGGACTGGACATAAAGCACTTGCGTACCGGTGGGTATTGGGGGTAGGGTACTGACATGGATAGAAAATTGGTTGACAGACAGAAAGCAAAGAGTGGGGATAAATGGGTCCCTTTCGGAATGGCAGGCAGTGACCAGTGGGGTACCGCAAGGTTCGGTGCTGGGACCCCAGCTATTTACGATATACATTAATGACTTAGACGAAGGGATTAAAAGTACCATTAGCAAATTTGCAGATGATACTAAGTTGGGGGGTAGTGTGAATTGTGAGGAAGATGCAATAAGGCTGCAGGGTGACTTGGACAGGTTGTGTGAGTGGGCGGATACATGGCAGATGCAGTTTAATGTAGATAAGTGTGAGGTTATTCACTTTGGAAGTAAGAATAGAAAGGCAGATTATTATCTGAATGGTGTCAAGTTAGGAGGAGGGGGAGTTCAACGAGATCTGGGTGTCCTAGTGCATCAGTCAATGAAAGGAAGCATGCAGGTTCAGCAGGCAGTGAAGAAAGCCAATGGAATGTTGGCCTTCGTAACAAGAGGAGTTGAGTATAGGAGCAAAGAGGTCCTTCTACAGTTGTACCGGGCCCTGGTGAGACCGCACCTGGAGTACTGTGTGCAGTTTTGGTCTCCAAATTTGAGGAAGGATATTCTTGCTATGGAGGGCGTGCAGCGAAGGTTCACTAGGTTAATTCCCGGAATGGCGGGACTGTCGTATGTTGAAAGGCTGGAGCGATTGGGCTTGTATACACTGGAATTTAGAAGGATGAGGGGGGATCTTATTGAAACATATAAGATAATTAGGGGATTGGACACATTAGAGGCAGATAACATGTTCCCAATGTTGGGGGAGTCCAGAACAAGGGGCCACAGTTTGAGAATAAGGGGTAGGCCATTTAGAACGGAGATGAGGAAGAACTTTTTCAGTCAGAGGGTGGTGAAGGTGTGGAATTCTCTGCCTCAGAAGGCAGTGGAGGCCAGTTCGTTGGATGCTTTCAAGAGAGAGCTGGATAGAGCTCTTAAGGATAGCGGAGTGAGGGGGTATGGGGAGAAGGCAGGAACGGGGTACTGATTGAGAGTGATCAGCCATGATCGCATTGAATGGCGGTGCTGGCTCGAAGGGCTGAATGGCCTACTCCTGCACCTATTGTCTATTGTCTATTGTCTATTCCGTGAACGATTCTGCTTTTCCACTCAATGGCATGGAGCCCAAAAGGCAATGGCAACAAAACGAAACTTGCCGACCAGTGAGGTTAAGCATGCAGCGGAACAATGTTTGAAAGGAGGGTGTTATACTTTCACCAAAGACAACATGACAGCAGGTAGAAAATTAGGGAGAAGAGCAAAGTATGTACGAGTATGCCGCTGAAACCAAGTGACACTGTAAGCTGCACCATACATCTAAAGATGGCGCACTGCAGGAGCACTGGAATACAGAATCAGTGACAAATTACAGCGTAAGGAAACACACCATCACATACATTAACACGGTGACACGGCAAAACAGCACATAAAACAACTCCCAGAAATGTGGCAAAAATAAAAAAGCAGCATACAGAAATAATAATATATAAGCTTGAAAGGAAAAATAAACAATAACCTTAGACACAGAGCAACACGTACATAAAGATGTACAAAAACAGAGTGCTTGCTTTTATCATTCATCTTTTTGTTACATCAGCTTGCTTCCGCGGTCCCTCGGGTGGGTGTATGAGATACCTCAGTCTCTCACAGTCTTATTTGGCTGCAAGAGTGATAGTTCGATCTCCAGACTATTCAATAACTGTCAGACCCACTCTGCTGGCAAGACACAGCGGGCAGAAGGAACAGTTCCAACATAAAATCTTATTTCGCTAGCTAATCTTTTTTTGGGGGGGGATTTTGGGCATAAAAGGGGCCAAAGAAGAAAATGTATTTCAAAGTCCCACGCACATACATTGCGGGGTTTTACAGATGTCCTCCGAAAGTCATTAATAATGAAGGGTTCTGTGTTATTGACTGAGATCCCGGCACACATCTCATTATTACCTACACTGTGACCTCCAAGGAATCCTCCACTGATGTAAATTTTAAGCTGCACGTTGTGTTTTCAAACTAAAGCACATTTTGAAAGCAATGAGAGGTAGGGCCTGTCAGCAATGTCGCAGAACACGACAGCCTGACGCATTTATAAATGTTTCATGCCACAGGCAGCATAATAACCAGCAACCATCGCAAAGGTTGGGATTTATTTTAACATATTTATAATTACAATGAAGTAATTCCTTCACACAGTGCTCGTCGCGAAAGGCTCTGTACCAGATCAGGCACAAATGCAATGCCGTCCCACAGCGAGACCCCGTCCTTTTGTGCTACCTGCTGTTCCTCAATTAAGGCCCCTCCGCAAAACCTAACGATGCGGCCGTAAGATCACATCCAGACACAGTAACGCAAACATCAAAGTTGCCTCCACGTCTGCAGAGTTTGGCACAGTAATGAGAGTTTGACGTGGCACCTCAACGTCAGCGACTAACATTGTAGTCCATAAGCCCCTGTGATGGGCCAGCTTAGCAAACTGGTGCAGAGCTTAAGGTATAAATGCTTGGAGGGCCTCAGCTTTGATCATGGGTCTTTACTAAGTTAACCTGATTTTTCCAAGGATCTAAGCTTAACAATTTATCCAAGCACTTGGTGAAGGAAAAGATCATCCTCTTGCTGGGACCGAGAGCTGAGGTGCAGGTCAGGCCACATTTGGAGTACGGAGAGCAAAATTGGACCCGCATATCTGAAGAAGGATGTGCTGGCTGTGAAGAGGTGCAGGGGAGGTTTACAAGAATGATTCCAGGAATGAGTGGGTTAGCAATATGATGAGAGTTTGATGGCACTGGGCCTGTACTCGCTGGAGTTTAGAAGGTTGAGGGGGGACCTCATTGAAATTCACAGAATAATGAAAGGCATAGATCGAGTGGATGTGGGAAGGTTGTTTCCACTGGTGGGAGAATCTAGGACCAGAGGTCATAGCCTCTGAATTAAAGGGCGCACTTTTAGAAAGGAGGCGAGGAGGAATTTATTTTGTCAGAGGGTAGTTAATCTGTGCAACTCATTGGCACAGATGGCTGTGGAGGCCAAGTCAGTGGATATTTTTAAGGCAGAGAGAGACAAATTCTTGATTAGAACAGGTGTCAAGGGTTATGGGGAGAAAGCAGGAAATTGGGATTGGGAGGTAGAGATTTTTGGCGAATGGCGGAGTAGACTCGATGGGCCGAATGGCCTAAATCTACTGCTATAACTTGTGACCTAGCTGGGAACAGCTGAGAGACGGGCACATGAGGATTACATCTGGTGACAACGGCTCCACCCAGAGACATCACTGATTGGCCCCGTGCCCACGGACACCTCCTTGGAGCAGGTCCCGTTGGAGCCCGTGGAGTGGCACCTCATCACGTACACAATGTCAAGTTCACATTCATTGTCCTGTGCATGGTGAGATGCAGCTGCAATGACCATGCTTGCAGCAGCATCACATGCACATGGACTCAGACAACACACACAAACAAGTGTGTAGGAAGGAGCTGCAGATGCTGCTTGACTCCGAAGATAGACACAAATAGACACAAATTGCTGGAGTAACTCAGCGGGTCAAACAGCATCTCTGGAGAAAAGGAATGGGTGGCGTTTCGGGTCAAGAATAAGGGTCTCGACCTGAAATGTCATCCATTCCTTCTCACCACCCAAAAACAAGTTATACATGAAGTACACATAAAATTCTGAAAGAAAACGGGCGGCACGGTGGCGCAGCGGTCGAGTTGCTGCCTTACAGAGCTTGAAGCGCCGGAGACCCGGGTTCGATCCCGACTACGGGTGCTGTCTGTACGGAGTTAGTACGTTCAACCCGTGACTGTGTGGGTTTTTTCCAAGATCTTTGGTTTCCTCCCACACTCCAGAGACGTACAGGTTTGTAGGTAAATTGGTTTGGTATGTTAAAACTGTCCCTAGTGTGTGCAGGGTAGTGTTAATGTGCGGGGATCACTGGTCCTTGTGGACTCGATGAGCCAAAGGGCCTATTTCTGCGCTGTATCTCTAAACTAAACTAAACCAAAAAAGACTGAGCAAAGGATGGAGACATTGGTGCAAAAACATATTTGGAATGTTGAGGTAGGGTTAGGGTTTTATAGGTTGATACAAGAGCCTGATGGTTGTAGGAACATGTGCAGGAAGGAACTGCAGATGCTGGTTATACACCAAAGATAGACACAAAGTGCTGGAGTAACTGAGCGGGACAGGCAGCATCTCTGCTGAGGAATGGGTGTCGAGACCCTTCTTCAGACCAAGGGGACTTGTTAAAAATTGTATTTACGCTACTGACCATATACTCCAAACAAAACGTCTTTTATCTGATGGAATATTTGGAATGAAATGTAATATGTTAGCTGAGAAATGGGATTGTACAAAGTTGGTTTATGCAGTCCTATTTCACCTGGACTGGACGGTGAAGCTGGTTACTCTGGGTTACGTCAGTTTTGAAACGCACAGCTCTGCATAAAACCAACCTTGTGCAATCCCATTTCTCAGATAACATTTCATTCCAAATATTCCATCAGATAAAAGATGTTTCGTTTGGAGTATATAATCAGTAGCATAAACACAATTTTTAACAAGTCCCCTCAGTCTGAAGAAGGTCTTGACCCAAAACATCACCCATTCCTTCTCTCCAGAGATGTTGCCTGTCCCACTGTTACTCCAACATTTTATGTCTATCTTCGGTTGTAGGAATATAGTTGTTCCTGAAAAAAAATGGCGGCACGGTGGCGCAGCGGTAAAGTTGTTGCCTCACAGCGCCAGAGACCCGGGTTCGATCCCGACTATGGGTGCTGTCTGTACAGTTTGTACATTCTCCCCGTGACCGCGTGTGTTTTCTCCGAGATCTTCGGATTCCTCCCACACTCCAATGACTCCAGGTTAATTGGCTTGGCATAAATGTAAATTGTCCCCAGTGTGTGTTGGATAGTGTTAGTGTGCGGGGAGCGCTGGTCGGTGTGGACTCGGTGGGCCACTGTTTCCACACTGTATCTTTAAACCAAAAGGTGGTGCTGCTGAAACAGGGAGGAGGACTAGGTTGAAGGTGGGGAGGGGAAGGCGGTAGTTACCTAGGAGTGCCTGGAGGGTGGTGCTGCACTGCTGGAGCCGATCCCCAGGGTCAGAGACTGGGAAGAAGACGGCCGCAGGGAGCCCGCTGGCGGGAGCATCAAGCCGGAATCCGACGGCCATCAGCAGCGACTGCCAGCCTGGGACGCCGCCCACCTTGTTCTCCACGCTGTGCTGGGACGTGTACATGGAGTTCCGCTGGCCGTTCTGGATCCGCTGCAGGGACTTCTCCACCTGAGAGAACACAACCACAGGGTGCCCTTCACAAACAGGCCCAACCAATACCACTCACAGCCAAGGCTGTGCCAAGCAAACCCCCTGCTTCGGAACAAGCACGTTACATTAAACAACACTATTAAAATGTATCGGTAGGAACTGCAGGTGCTGGTTTAAACCGAAGATAGACACAAAAAGCTGGAGTAACTCAGCGGGACAGGCGGCATCTCTGGAGAGAAGGAATGGGTGTCCATCCCTAACGAGTCTGAAGAAGGGACTCGACACGAAACGTCACCCATTCCTGCTCTTGAGATGCTGCCTGTTCTGCTGAGTTACTCCAGCGTTTTGTGCCTATCTACCATTAAAATGCATCCTGGCCCTGATGGCAATTGCACATGTGGTATTAAAAGATTGCACTTTAATATCACATGGAACAATTTCAATACAAATGTGTTTTTTATTATTTGAAGCTTGGAGACCAACACTCCCTCTGCCAACTAAACAAACTAGATATGAATGGGCGAAGGTGGAACTGGAGTGGACGGACCTAGAGGGAAATGATTTGCTTTGACTACTCAATATGAAAATGCATCAGCAGGTTCCAGGATCAATGAGGAGTTGTTCCTGCTCTGGGTCTGTGGATAATGAGGCCCGTGTGGGAAGCCCAGACTCTTTCACTGACAGCGCACAGTGGCTGGCTGGACAGGTGAATGGGTGTGCCCTTCGCTGTAGTCAGGGTTGATGATCCAACTGCTTCAAGAGTAACAACACCCTACCAACAGGCGGCACAGTGGCGCAGCGGTAGAGTTGCTGCCTTACAGCGCCAGAGACCCCGGTTCGATCCTGGCTATGGGTGCTGTCTGTACGGTGTTTGCACGTTCTCCCCGTGGCCGCGTGCGTTTTCTCCGGGTCCTCCCATGTTCCAAAGACGGAATTGAACTCCGGGGAAAGCAAGGGAACGCTGCATTCAAAGGGGGCCTGTGCGAGTTTGTAGGTTGAATGGTTTCTTTAAACTGTTCCTAGTGTGTGGGATAGAGTTAGAGCACGGGCGAAAGGTTGAAGAGTTGCGCGTTTCTTGCTCCTTGGACAAACTCCACACAGACAACACCACAGCTGAGCATTGAACCTGTGTCACTGGAGGTGTAAAGCAGCAGCACTGGCTACTGTGCCACCACACCGCCCATCAGACTGGCCCCTTTAAATGCAGCGTTCACTTGCTCGCCCTGGAGTTTCATTCTGTCTTTTGCCTTCCCACTTTGGCAAACGTCTGGGTTTCTGTTGCAAAGACGCCAATGTCCTGGGTTAAGGATCACAGACAAGTTTGTTCCACAGTGAACCACATAAAGTGCTGCCTTACATCCGTGGTGAAGCAGTGGCTTGTTCTGTGGACGATATGTGTGGACCTCCTTTATGCTGGCTCAGTTGAGCAGTGCTGTGTGAATTTTGGCTGGGAATTTCCACCTGATGTCCAGTGTAACAAGGGCTACTTTGTGCTGAGTTTTTCACGAAAAGTCATGCTAAACGGTTCCTGCACAGCTTCACAATGTGCAAAGCCCTGCGGCTGTTCCATGTTCATGCCCGTGTCTGAAGCAGAGGTTCAGGGGCCCAAATCAGCACTCAGGAGATTGTTGGAGTTTAAAAGCTATATTTTGGGGCGATGTTTAAAAGCCATTCTTATTGAGCATTGTACTAAATGTAACCAAAGTGCTCTCGGCCTCTTTACAGCTGGGTAGACACAGGGAACTGCAAATGCTGGGTCTGCAAAATATGGCACAAAGTGCTGGAGTAACTCGGCGGGTCAGGCAGCATCTCTGGAGAACGTAAAATGAACAGAACATGAAGAACATGGAAAGGTGACGATTTGGGTCGGGACCCTCAGGCTCGAAGGTCCGTCGGATGGCGGGACAGGGAGGGAGTCGCTGGAGACGTCGGACGCGAGGAGCAAGGGGCAGCACGAGGGTGAACTGAGGTAATGCCTCCAGCGCCTTCAAGATCAGCAGCAGGAGGCGTCCCTGGGATACAAAGATGGGTGAGGAGAGGAGAGCAATGCCAGTTCACGGGAACTGCTTCAGTAGACTGAGCTGAGGGGCCGACCAATCGCTGGACTTTGGAAATGGCGCCAAAACATGGCGGTGCCTGTGTGCGTAATATATGCAAAAAGAGTTTCACTGTGCAGTTGCACAGGTGGCAAATAAAGTACCATTGAAAGAATAGTCCCAACTCAAAACATTGCCAACCCACGTTCTCCAGAGATACTGCCTGAGCCGCTGAGTTACTGCAGCACTTTGTGCCTCTGCGGCTGGGCGTGTTTCAGACTCTGTGCATCCCCCCTGTTCTTTGGCTGAGGTTACTGGGGTGGTTTTCCAAATATGCATCCCGCCGCTCTGCGTGATATGCGAAACATAACAGCAAGAGGCAAGCACGCTGAGAGTGCGACACCATCGCTGCTTCTGGTTCAAGATCTCCCTGGAGATTTAATGATGAAACATTTGATCACTGGCACTCAGAGACGAGATGCTGCTCATTTGCTTTACTCACATGAGGTTCCGTCCTGACACATTTACCCACAATTTGTAATCCTTATTGCAAATGTTGCAGCGTGCACCTCAGTTTTATTATCATAAAGCATTGCATAAAATGCATAACTTAATATTTTATAATGGGAAAAATAACAGGTTAGAAATTGAATAATAATTTTAAAGGATTGAAATGATTTAAAGTATTTTCAAGTAACCATTGCTTTCCCTCTCCCTCTGTCCCTCCCCCACCCTAGTTCTCCGACTAGTTTCACTGTCCTCTTGAATAATTTTTCTGATTGCGTGCGTCATTGTCACCTTCCCCTCAGTTAACAATGAACCAGTCTACATTTCCTTAATCATCGTCTGGTTTGATCTCACAGGAAGGAACTGCAGATGCTGGTTTAAAGCGAAGATAGACACAAAAGGCTAGAGTAACTCAGCCGGACAGGCAGCTTCTCAGGAGAGAAGGAATGGCTGACGTTTCGGGTCGAGACCCTTCTTCAGACTGAACCAGGGAAGAGGGAGATACGGAGATAAGGGAATGTAAGGTGTGGAAATGAGACAAGGGGGATGACGATCAAGGGAAATGTAGAATATATCATTGTTAGCGAGGAGAGGGTAACAACAAAGCAAACGGAGATAAAATGTAAATGAGGACAGTCAGACTCGTCAGAGAACTAGGTAGGGGAGGGATGGAGGGAGAAGGAAGGCAAAGGTACTTGAAGTTAGAGAAGTCAATGTTCATACCGCTGGGGTGTAAGTTGCCCAAGCGAAATATGAGGTGCCGTTCCTCCAATTTGCACTGGGCCTCACTCTGACAATGGAGGAGGCATAGAACAGAAAGGTCAGTGTGGGAATGGGAGGGGGAGTTAAAGTGTTTGGAAACTGGGAGATCAGGTAGGTTTAGGCGGACTGAGCGGAGGTGTTCAGCGAAACAATCGCCGAGCCTGCGTTTAGTCACGCTGATATATAGGAGCCCACACCTGGAGCAGTGGGTACAGTAGATGAGGTTGGGGGAAGTACAAATGAACTTTTTTTCTTTAAAATTTTAAAATTGAAGCTATGTAAGAACTCTATAACCAGTTTGTCATTTATTATTATTTGTACATATGCTTTAAAAAATTTAAAATTAAAAAATAAAATTAAAAAATATATATATTTTTTTATGAATTCTTATTCTTTTATAATGAGTGTATGGCATTGTAACTCATTAAATAATTGTATCGCTTAAAAAAAAAATTTTTTTAAAGAACTTCTGCCTCACCTGAAAAGTCTTTTCATATCTTTCATATCCCTTTCACACGCTTACAAATCTCTTACGTCCCTCTCCCCTGACTCTCAGTCTGAAGAAGGGCCTCGTCCCAAAAGGTCACCCATTCCTTCTCTCCAGAGATGCTGCCTGACCTGCTGAGTTACTCCAGCGATCGACACAAAATGCTGAAAGAACTCAGCGTGACATGCAGCATCAGTGGGTCGTTTAGGGTCGAGACCCTTCTTCAGACTGTCAGGGGAGACGGGGACAAGGGTAAGGTGTAAAGTAAAATGACTGATCAAAGCAGAAGATAGGTACAAGTTGGAGTAACTCAGCGGGACAGGCAACATCTGTGGAGAGAAGAAATGGGTGACGTTTCGGGCAGATGTTGATCAAGGAAATGTAGAATGGTTCATTGTTAGCTGAGGGGAAGGTGATAACAAGGCATACAATCAGCAAAATTAATCAGGAGGACAGTGAAGCTAGTCAGAGAACTAGGGTGGGGGAGGGACGGAGAGTGAGGGAAAGCAAGGGTTACTTGGAATTAGAGAAATCGTTTTGTGTCTATCATTGGCCAAAGTACGCTGCTTTTGAGTCTATCTTCAATGTAAAGCAGCATCTGCAGTTCCTTCCTACACAGCTATTTCTTTTGGCCATTTTTTAAAAGCCTTTCTTATTGAGCATTGTACTAACTGTAACCAGAGTGATCTCAGCCACTTTCCCGCTGGTTAGACACAGGGAACTGCAGATGCTGACCTGCAAAATATGGCACAAAGTGCTGGAGTAACTCAGTGGGTCAGGCCAATTTCAGTTCCATTTTCCCAGGCGACTGTGGAATTCCCCTTTGTAAGTAGGACCTTGCCTTTGCTCAGGTACCCGCGCGCGGTTTGTGACCCTCTCAGCAAGGGCAGTGTTGTCACCGGTCGCCATGCTGCAGTCGCGGGCCCCATCTTGCCCCGCACGCGTGCTCTCCGCTATCGCCCTCCTCACGGGGTAGGGGTGGGGGGGGGGGGGGCCCAAGGTGCCACGTACCAGGTGGAGCAACACCCGCAGCGCGTCTCGAGCACGGTCGGCATGCTGCAGGATCTCAGACAGTGCTTGGCCGATGAGGGACGATGGGCTGTTCAGTTTAACATCATTCCCGATCAGTGTGAAGCCTGCAAGAGAGGAACCGGTGTGAAACAAGTGCACTTCACAAATGACCATCAATACTCATCACCGGATGTATGTAAGTGGGAGCTGGCATTCACGACCAGGCTCGAAGAAGAAACAATCGGAAAATCAGTGCATATGTTGTCACACCATCTATACCTTGAATGACCAGAGGCTCAAACTCAGAATAATTTACATTAACTATGATCCCTGTAATCTGAAAATAAATTGCATCGGTAATTTCCGCATGACAGTGACTATGCTGCAACTCCGATCACCACTTAAAACAGTGAGTGCAATCTTTGCATTAATGCTCGAGCTGTAAGAATCCATGCGCACTGACTGCGGCAGAACACACAGTACTGGAGGGGCTACTGGTGGGTCAGGCACCATCTGTGGAGGGAAAGGACTGACTATGTTTCGGAGTCGGGACTTCATTCCCTCTGCAGATGCTGCCCGACCCACTGGGTTCCTCCGGGACTTTGTCTTTTGCTCAAGATTCCAGCACCTGCAGTTCCTTGTGCTTTCATTCCACAATGTTTAGTCCGGCAGAATGGAGGGAATCTGTGGCAAAACACAAAGAGTTGGAGGAACGCAGCGGGTCAGGCAGCATCTGGGGAGTTAATGTGCAGGAAGGAGCTGCAGATGCTGGTTTACACAGAAGGTAGACAGAAAATGCCGGAGTAACTCAGCGGGACAGGTAGCATCTCTGGAGAGAAGGAATGGGTGACGTTTCGGGTCAAGACTATTCTTCAGTTCGAAGAAGGGTCTCGACACGAAACGTCACCCATTCCTTCTCTCCGGGGAGTCAATGGGCTGGTGATGTTTCGTGTCGGGACCCTTCTTCAGACCGTAATCTCTTGTTACATTCCCTATACAACATGACCTGAGTATAACATTTTTCTGTATAAAGATAACTAGTCTCTTTACATCATGATGGAACGGCAGGTGGGTCAGCCAGATCTCCCCCATCTCACCTCTGAGAGATAACATACTCCCTGCCTGATTGCCGTGCCTGGAGTACAAGCCTTGGCTGGTACAGCAGTACAGTGCGCATGGAGTGCCACACTCTCGCAGACCATGTCTTTTGGATGACTTGTTCAACTGATGGACAGGAGAGGATTGGAGGGATATGGGCCAAATACAGGCAAATGGGACGAGCTGAGAATGGGCATCTTGGTCAGCACGGACGTGTTGGGCTGTACAACAATGTGACTCTAAGCCACTGCCTCCTCTCTCAGATAAGCAAGAACGATAGTTTGCAGGGGCGAGCAAGGGAGCTCTCTCCGGTGTTTGACGCAACTGTTAACATTCAATCAACAGCACCACTACAGATTGTTGAGCCATTATCACAGTACAGTTTTGGAAGAGAGCTCACTGAGCTCAAACTGTTATGTTTTCCACACCAGTGCCCACTCTCGTGTTTAATTGCCTGCCGACCAGTGGGCAATGCCTTCAAGTTGTTAACAGTGCTACGTGAACACAGGGCTTTCTGCAGCTTCTCACAGGGCTACTGAGTTACGATACGATACGATATGATAGAACTTTATTTATCCCAGGGGGGAAATTGATCTGCCAACAGTCATAAAACACAAAATCCACAAAACGTGAAATTAAAGTGACGAGTGGAAAGGATTGGGGATGGGCAGGGGTACTTTGTGGATGGGTGGGGGTATTTTGAAGAAGGAAAGGAGTATTTTGAGTTTGGGCCAGTACTTTGAGACAAGGTGGGGTAATTTGAAGATAAGTGGGGTAGTCTGAGGTTGGCAATGGTACTTTGAGGCTGGTGGGTTTATTTTGAGGCTGGTGCCTGACTCCGCTATCCTTAAGAGCTCTATCTAGCTCTCTCTTGAATGCATTCAGAGGATTGGCCTCCACTGCCTTCTGAGGCAGAGAATTCCACAGATTCACAACTCTCTGACTGAAAAAGTTTTTCCTCATCTCAGTTCTAAATGGCCTACCCCTCATTCTTAAACTGTGTCCTGTTGCTTTTTATTGTTACGACTGTATGGCAAATGAAGTTCCTCGTATGTTGCAAAACATACCTGGCTAATAAAGTATTATTGTGACTGCGATTGTGATTGTGATTGTGGGGTTATTTCGAGGCTGGCCAGGGGATTTTGAGGCTGGTGAAGATATTCCGAGGCTGCTGGGGTTATTTTGAGGAGGGCCCAGGTTGTTTTGAGGATGGGTAAAGGTACTGTGAGGTTGGATGGAGGTATTTTGAGGCTGGCTGGTGAAATAAGCTGTTGGATAATCAAGGCTTCACCAGGACCAGGAGCAAACTTATCATATGGAAGGGCAAAGTGTAAAAATGACAGATCAAAGCAGAGCCCACGAGAGAAGGTGTTGCAGAACTCTCATCGGAGAGAGGAGGAGAACTTCTTCAAAGGAAGAACTTCTTCTGAGGAGATTTCGCAGTGGAGCAGACGAAATGTGTAGGAAGGAACTGCAGGTCCAACACCCTCTCGCTGCTTTGCTTTGATCTGTCGTTTTCACACCTTGCCCTTCCACATCTCTAGTTTCCCTCGCCCCTAACTCTCAGACCCGAAACGTCACCCATTCCTTCTCTCCAGAGATGCTGCCTGTCCCGCTGAGTTACTCCAGCATTTTGTGTCGAACTTCGGTGTAAACCAGCATCTGCAGTTCCTTCCTGCACAGTAATCAGCTGCTGGCTCGTTGTTTGCAATATGAATAAAGGACTTGAAAATAAATGAGTTGATAAGGAGACCAATTTCCTCCAGCACTCTGGCACTCTCAGTTTCCTTTCTCCCATTGCTCCCTGCTGTAATATCTTTGCCATTCCCTGATCCGCTAACAAGATATCAAGATATTGGACAATCAGAATGGGAAGGTATTTTTTATTTCATTTCACCCATTCTTAACAAATTCTGCATTTAATATAATCGCCTCAAATGTAATTGTAGATCTGGGATCAGTCAGCAATGTTTTCATGAAAATCGGTTTAACTTGGACTAGAACAATATTGACACAAACCTGTTGATTTTTGTAGTCTTTTTCGTTCCTTTATGTGTAATTTAGTTTAGTTTAGTTCAGAGATACAGTGCGGAAACAGGCCCTTTGGCCCACCAAGTCCGTGCCGACCAGCGATCCCCACACACTAACGCTATCGTACACACACTAGGGACAATTTAACATTTTTACCGAAGTCAATTAACCTACAAACCTGTACGTCTTTGGGGTGTCGGAGGGAACTGGAGATCCCTACACAGGTCATGGGGAGAATGTACAAACTCCGTACTACAAGCACCCGCGGTCAAGATCAAGCCAGGGTTTCTGGCGCTGTAAGGCAGCAGCTCTACCGCTACACCAATGTGCCGCTCGATTAGAAATTAAAACTGCTGGAAAACTCAACAAAAAAACAAAAATACTGGGTTATTTCACAGTTGAAGTTCTTAGACTTTATATGAGTGTCATCCTCGTCAGAGGTTATGGGGAGAAGGTAGGAGAATAGGGTTAGGAGGGAGAGATAGATCAGCCGGATGCTGCCTGACCCGCCGCGTTCCTCCAACTCTTTGTGTTTTGCCACAGAGTAGACTTGATGGGCCGAATGGCCTAATTCTGCTCCTATCACTTGTAATCTTATGATCTTATGAGCGTCACAGACAGCAGTGAGGTGATTCACACCACAACCTCTGACCCATGGCCCATCACATTCCCCCACTCCCACGATCCTATCAGTCAATCTTCAGCGCCGCACAGTCCGACGGACTAACCTGCCCAGTTTGAAGGATGTGCAAACAGCTTGCTGCTCTGGACAATCTTCATGGCTTCTCCGAGGGCAGCGCTGGACTTCATGCCGTTGAGCAGGGAGGAGTAGAAGGTGTGCACGAACATCTTGGATGCTGCCATGGGTACGGGCCAGAGGGAAACCAAAACGCACTGTGCCCCGGCGGCGAGGAAAGCCCGCGTCAGCCCGATGATGCCGTCCGCCGTCACCTTGTTGTTGGATTCCTGGTAGGAGCCCAGGACTATGAGCTTGGCCGGCAGGTGCAAGTCCAGTATGTCGGCGGCAGTCAACAGGAACTCCTGCAGCGGGGGGCTGTCCGTTATGCTCTCCACGTCACTGGCGTCGTCCTGCATCCTCAGCGACTCCGGGATGGTGTAACTGTTCCCCAGAGAGCTCTTCCCGCTCATGGCGCTCCCGTCGCTGTTGGGCGTGAGGACCAGGGCGGCGAGCTTCCAGGAGATGTGCGTGGCGAAGTGGACGCACTCGGCCTGCCCGAGCACGCTCGCCACCCGCTCCTTGGTGGCGGCTCCGCTGACCAGCGGCTGGCAGCCCAGCAGCTCCCCTACCATGTAGGCCTCCTCCTCCGCCGAGGGCATGGGCCCCCACAGCCAGCGGTCCATCACGGCCGTGGGCAGCTGTGGGTTACCCACCACCGCCGCCATCGAGCTGGACGAGCTGCACACCGACAGGCTCTTCCGGAGATGGGACTGCACAAAACACAACACAACACACGTCATTGACTAAAATTCCTCCTCATCCCCTTCCTAAAGGAACGTCCTTTAATTCTGAGGCAATGACTTGACTTGGCTTGGCCTCTGCAGCCATCTGTGGCAATGAATTCCACAGGTTCACCACCCTCTGACTAACATTTCTCCTCCTCATCTTCCTAAAGGAACGTCCTTTAATTCTGAGGCGGAGGATGGTAAATCTGTGTTATGTATTGCAGACGTGGTTATGGAGTGCTGTGTATTGGAGGAGTGGTGAAGTGGTGGTGTGTATTGGAGAGGTGGTGATGGGGCGGTGTGTATTGATGGTGATGGGGCGGTGTGTATTTGGGGAGGTGGTGATGGGGCGATGTCTATTGGTGGTATGTGTATTGGTGGTGATGGGGCGGTGGGTATTGGTGGTGATGGGGCAGTGTGTATTGGTGGTGATGGGGCAGTGTGTATTGGTGGTGATGGGGCAGTGTGTATTGGTGGTGATGGGGCGGTGGGTATTGGTGGTGATGGGGCGGTGGGTATTGGTGGTGATGGGGCGGTGGGTATTGGTGGTGATGGGGCGGTGTGTATTGGTGGTGATGGGGCGGTGTGTATTGGTGGTGATGGGGCGGTGGGTATTGGTGGTGATGGGGCGGTGGGTATTGGTGGTGATGGGGCGGTGGGTATTGGTGGTGATGGGGCGGTGGGTATTGGGGAGGTGGTGAAGGGGCGGTGTGTATTGGAGGAGTGGTGGTCAGGTGGTGAGAGTAGTGTGTATTGAAGGGGTGGGGGTTCGGAGGGGGGGTTCAGTTTGTTCTCGAGGGGTGGTGCCCGTATTGCAACCGCAGTGGAGAAGCTGGTGGGAGGAGAATGTTAACTGTCACATCCTATGGGACTCAAGGCCAGGGCAGTCTGGAAGGTAGACATGGCCATTTCCCAGAGCAGAAATCCGAGGAGAGTCTACGGACTGTTATGGACCTTGCAAAATGGTGAATCGGGCAAGGTTCATTGGCCTCTGTAAATTGTCCCTTGTGTGTAGGATAGAATTAGTGGCTGGGATGATTGTTGCTTGGCGATGATTGTCTCCACCCTGTATCTCGAAAACTAAACTAAACTAACTCGCACTTGTAGATGAATGGAGCTGTTTCACAAAGTGGAGAAACAAGGAACTACAGATATGTAAGAAGGAACTGCAGATGCTGGTTTAAACCGAAGATAGACACAAAATGCTGGAATAACTCAGCGGGTCACGCAGCATCTCTGGAGAGAAGGAATGGGTGACGTTTCAGGTCGAGACCCTTCTTCAGAGCCAAAACGTCACCCATTCCTTCTCTCCAGAGATGCTGCCTGCCCCGCTGCCACTCCAGCATTTGTGTCTGTCTTCGGTGTCAACCAGCATCTGCAGTTCCTTCCTACACAAGGTTGAGATTGGACTCCGCTCCTGATTGGGGATTGAGACGCATGACCAGTGTCTGTGCCGGGAGTAGAAGTACAAGCAGCGTGACGAGAGAGATACAGAACATGACCCAGGGACACAACAGGATCTATGGACATGATGTGGTGCAGGTGGGGGAAGAGGGATAATGAATCATTCAAGATCAGTATTTGTGTTCAAGGAAGGAACTGCAGATACTAGTTTAAACCGAAGATAGACACAGCTCTTAGATTTAGCTCAGGGCTAAAGGAACCAAGGGATATGGGGATAAAGCAGGAACAGGGTACTGATTTTAGACGATCATATTGAATGGCAGTGCTGACTCGTAGGGCTGAATGGCCTATTCCTGCACCTATTTTTCAATGAATATGTGACGCTTCAGACTGAAGAAGGATCTCGACCCGAAACGTCACCTAATCCTTTTTGTGTCTATCTTCAGTGTTCAAGGAGATGGGTGGGCAGGGGATGTCTGCCTCAGCAAAGTCTGGCATTATCATTAGGCTGATGGTAATCGTGGCTTGGAAGAATTAAATGAGAACTGAAACTTTTCGATCAAAAAACAGCTGACAGTAATCCGCTGGCGTGAAGCCTGTATAGAGGTGGTATTCTGGGGGAGCATCTCATTACCCAATGTGTACACAGCAAGCTTCATTGAAACCTCCCCCCACACGAGGTGGAGACACATTGTGGAGTTTTGATGAATTCTTACCCTGGGGCTTGCTTGAAGGGCCCGGATGGAGGGAACAGCAATGATACTGAACCGTTCGTAGAGGTACTCATTAGAGGAGCTTCCTTTCAGCAGCGCGAAGGGAATGAGATAGAGCTCCCCTTCTAGGACCAACACCAGCTGTCTGTGGCGACCGACAGGACCACTGGAATGCATCAGTCCCTGAAGAATCCATTTTAAAAAAAAGGTGTTATTTATACAAACTAACACAATGCGTTTCAGTCAGTGACACGCAGTGAAATTAGACAGTCACGATATTTCCCAGTTGTGTTAATCAAGGTGAACAGTCCCTTCCTCCACAGTTGTTGACTATACTCTGACCTGGGGCTCCCTGGAGGGCAGCAGAGCAATGTTCTGCCACTACTCACTGCATCTCTGTCACCCGGCCCCGACCACATCTGAACAGCTGCAACTCAGGTTCCAGATTCAGGGACAGTTTCTTCCCAGCTGTTATCAGGCAACTGGACCATCCTACGGCAATTAGAGAGCAGTCCTGAACTACTATCTAGTCACTATCGAACTACTGTCTATGATACAATAGAACTTTATTTATCCCAGTAGGGAAATTGATCTGCCAACAGTCATAAAACCCAAAATACATGAAGCGTGAAATTAAAGTGACAAGTGCAAAGGTTTGGGATGTGCAAAGATGGGCGGGGGGGGGAGTCAGACTACCCCAAGACAGAAGGGGGAGGAGTTGTACAGTTTGATAGCTGCAGGGAGGAAGGACCTCCTGTGGCGTTCTGCACTGCATCTTGGTGGAACCAGACTGTTGCTGAAGGTACTCCTCAGGTTGACTAGTGTGTCATCTAGTCTCATTGGCGACCCGAGGACTATCTTTGATCGGACTTTACTGGCTTTATCTTGCACTAAACGTTATTCCCTTCTCATGTATCTTCACACTGTGAATGGCTCGATTGTAATCATGCATTATCTTTCTGCTGACTGGTTAGCATGCAACAAAATCTTTTCACTGTACCTCGGTACATGTGACAATAAACTAAATTAAACTGAACTCAACTCAACTTAAAACCAGATATCTGCACCAGTTGTGTAGGAAGGAACTGCAGATGCTGGTTTAAACTGAAGATGGACACAAAATGCTGGAGTAACTCAGCGGGACAGGCTGGAGAGATGGAATGGGTGACGTATCGGGTCTTGACACGAAACGTCACCCATTCCTCCTCTCCTGCACCAGTTGTCCAGTGTCAGAAGATGTACATGCCACAGCGGCTTTATAGATCCTGAATCATTTGCTGGGCTTCAAGTAAAAACATAAAACACCAATTCTATCAAAGAGACCATCGAACAGTACAGCACAGGAACACAATGTCCGTGCCGAACACAATGCCAAGTTACACTAATCTCCTCGGCTGCCATGTGATCCATTTCCATGAATTCCCTGTATATCCATGTGCCTATCCAAAATCCTTTTAAACCCCACCACCATTATATCTGCCTCAACCACCAGCCCAGCCCAGCTACCCACCTCCCTCTGTAGGAAACTAGGCCCGAACATCTCGTTTAAACGTTGCCCCTCTCACCTCAAAGCTCCTGACCTCTCGCCTTTGACATTTTCACACGAGAAAAAAAACGTTCTGTCTACCCCATCTATGCTTCGCATAATTTCACACATTTTTATCAGGTCTCCGACGCTCCAGAGCTTGGCGTGCGCGTGCGCCAGGCTCTCACGGCAGGGCGAGGGTGAGGGGCAGGCACGGAGACCAAGTGGCGGGTTGAAACGTGGCACTGCAAACCCCCTTTGTGTTTACATCTGCAGTATCCGTCCCTTCTGTCTCAGCTCCATACATCAAATTATTTTCCCCGCTGCCTCGATGGCAAGGCACTCAAATAATTAAAGGAAAACACAACAGATGAGCACCTCAGCCATTCCAAACACAATCCACGCAGAAGGCTCTGAATCTCTCCCGGCTTCATTTGTCTGGTTAGCTGGTCACCGCGCTGCCATATATTTAGGCTAATTGTAACAGCTTGACATATTTACAGCCACAGTTATTACACACAGCCATTACATTGCATTAACACCTTGAGAGAATAGAAGCGTACTTAAAATAACATGGCAGATGGCTTTTTGCATACAATTTTCGTTATGGTGTGCAAAACCCTTGCATTTATTTATTGTTGTGAATTTATCACAATGATTTCCAAAAAAAAAATGACAAGGACAACATTTCTGGCACAATAAAGCAGGCGAGGTTTGCCTTGCTCCCCCCCCCCCGCCCAACCAACCACTCCGCAGCGTATTTTGCAGACCCCACACATCACCCTGGTGCGCTGTTTACAGGCTGAGACACCGGGGTCGGCAGCCTTGACAAATACCATGCCCTGGGAGACCAGCTTCCCGCACGACTTTTCTCCGTTTTGACATATCGTTTACAAGCACCAGCAATTACACTGGAGGGCTCCTCTCTTGCCAACTGCCCACAGATGCCAGACCCGTATGCTGTGCTGCTAAATATACCACCGTGGGCAGTCTCGGGTCTCTGCGCAGAGGCAGAGGCAGAGGTGACAGGCGGCGGCAGCAGCGCCTTACCGCAGGGCAGAGCCGCCCAGCAGAAGGCAGCAGGCATCACTGCAGCCCACGCTCCACGCTCCACGCCAACAGCAACAACCATCAGCTACATTCACGCCGCGTATTCCCTAAAACACACTGACATGTGCCTGCTAGATTTCCATGTGCTTTAGACGTCCCCACAGCTCCACATTTTCAATGATACTGTAATGCTCATAACCCATGAAGCAATGATACAGGCAATCTCCATTTATATTCAGCGTCAGACCACCTGACTTCAGCACACGGAGACACTCTGCTGCACTCGATGGCTGAATTAAATAAACAACATTATCATCTTTTCAACAGCTATGATACACTTAATTGCCCACAAATATTGAGGACACAGCAATTGGTTCAGGGCCTGTGCATTCCTTTTCTGCAAAAATAATACACAAAATGGACGGTAGATTGGCTCTATGGGTGTGCAGAGCCATGTAGTCGTGTTGCAGTCTGACACACAGGGTTGCAACAACTCTGTGAGCACCCACCTATCCTAGCACTTCCAACACATTGTAATCAAGCAATGTAGTTAGAACATGGAACAGTACAGCACAGGAACAGGCCCTTCGGCCCACATTGTCTGGGCAGGACATGGTGCCAAGATAAACTAGTCTCCTCTGCCTGCATGTGATCCATTTCCCTCTATTCCCTGCATATCAACGTGCCGATCCAAAATCATCTTAAGCACCATTATCTACATCTGCCTCCACCGCCACCCCTGGCACCCACCACTCTCTGTGCAAAACTTTCACCGTACAACTCCTTTAAACTTTGTCCTTCTCACCTTAAAGCTCTGCCCTCTAATCTACACCATTTCAAAGCTAATCCTTTATGTTGTACATATTTTTAACTGTTTATAGACACAAAATGCTGGAGTAACGCAGAGGGACAGGCTCTCTGGATGTCTCCAAAGACATCTCTGGACCGAAGGAATGGGTGACCCTTCTTCAGACTCAAACTGCTTTATCTGTTTTTAAACGGTTTGCTATTTAATTGCTGGTCTTGCAATCGTCTGCAAAGTTGCACCAATGAAGGTGATAACGATGTTGGCCAAAGACCTTTTAGTGGAGCGGCACTTGTGAAGGAAAAGCATTGTTGTAAATTGATCAGGTAATTAGTTTATTTGAGTTTCAGAGATACAGCATGGAAACATGCCCTTCACCCCACTGAGTCCATGCCAGCCATCGATCACCCATTCACACGAGTTCTATGTTATCCCACTCTCTCATCCACTCCCTACACACGACAGACATTTTTTTTTACACAGAGGCCAAATAACCTACAAACGTCTTCAGGGACGTGGGAGGAAACCGGAGCACCCGGAGGAAACCCACACGGTTACAGAGAGAGCGTGCAAACTCCACACAGACAGCACTCAAGATCAGGATTGAGCCTGTGTTTCTCGCATGGTGAGGCAGCAGCTCTACCAGCTCCGCCACAGTATGCTTGATACTAGTTAAGAGCAAACTGAGGGAATTAAGAGTGATGTGTGGAAAAAGAAAGGGACAAGGCTACAGAGACGGAGGAGGCAGGGTCTACTGTGGTTTTCAAGAGGGAATTGGATTAAGATATGCTGGAGAAGTGTGTGCTGATGGGTGGAACCAGACAGTTTCTCTGATAAAGAGCTCGCATAGACACGATGGCCCAAATGGCCTCCTACTTTGCTACATCCATTCTATTGTCATTCAGAAACCGGTGCTCCTACTCCTGTCCACAGACACAGTGTTCCTCTACGCTGTAATCCCGCTAACCTTATTGCAAACTCGGCGCTCCTCCTCTTCACTGTGGGCTGGGCTGAGTCTTCAGCCTTGCCATCAGGGTCCCAAACTGTTGGCCAAGTGGAAAATTGGTTCCCCCCGACTGAAATCATTTGGGACAGCCAAGATATAGTGAAGCCCGCACAAGATGGGATGGCTGATAAGCCTCGCCCCAAGATGGCAGCTACGCTCTAGCATGGAACTGTTGGGAGGGTCGCTTTGAGATGGAATGCAAAGCAGAGGTTTGAATCCACTGTACGCTGAACATGATGTTCTGGCACCACTTCCAAGACCACCATTGGGGTTCCTTTGGTGCTGTGGTCCACATTTATTCTTCGGCCAGTATAACCAAATATATTGTAATGTCACTTCTCATGCTTTTGCTGAGGAGTTTGCAGCTAGCAAATAAGCTGCCATGTTTCTTACACAGTGACTAATCTTCAAAGCAGTCATTCGCTTGTCAAGCTGGCCTGACACATCCTGACGTTTGAAAGGCAGGATAGAAAAGCAAATTAAAAAAAAACTACAACAGGTGCTGCCTTTCAGATCGAATCTTTAAATGCTGCTCCAGTAGAGGGCACCATGCCTGGCAGCATCACGGCCTGGCTCAGTAGCTCAAACGCCCAGGAGCAACGGAGACCACAGAGAGTGGTGGACACTGCCCAGCCCATCATGGGTACTGACCTCCCCACCATCAAAGGGATCTACAGGAGACACTGCCTTGAAACAGGGAGCCAATATTATCAAAGACCCACACCACCCTGGCCACGCTCTGGTCTCGCTATTGCCATTGGCAAGAAAATTTCAGGAGGCAGAAAACCGTGACCTGCAGGTTCAAGAACAGCTTCCTCTCAGCAAACACTGGACAGCACTGGACAACACTAACATCGGCAGCAATAAACATCCCTGGACTGTGCCTTTGCTTGCACTACACACTTTGGGTTGTTTTTGCACTAGTATGATGGTTATTAATTTATTGTATTTTTAATTATCATATATCTTTCTGTGTGTTGCATGGAGAGGCCTGTTAAGTTGCAGCAGTAGTTTCATTGTTCAGTTGTTGGCACATACGGCAATAAAACATTCTTGACTCTCGTGATAACTGTGAGCTGGGTGGATTACAAAAAATACTCAGAGAGCAATTCGGGATCCATACTGGCTCAATGTCCCTCAGTAACCAGCTCCACACACATGACCCTCAGTAACCAGCTCCACACACATGACCCTCAGTAACCAGCTCCACACACATGACCCTCAGTAACCAGCTCCACACACATGACCCTCAGTAACCAGCTCCACACACATGACCCTCAGTAACCAGCTCCACACACATGACCCTCAGTAACCAGCTCCACACACATGACCCTCAGTAACCAGCTCCACACACATGACCCTCAGTAACCATGTTCCTCAGTAACCAGCTCCACACACATGACCCTCAGTACCCAGCTTCACACACATGTCCCTCAGTAACTAAATCCACACACGACCCTCAGTAACCAGCTCCACACACATGACCCTCACTACCCAGCTCCACACACATGACCCTCAGTACCCAGCTCCACACACATGACCCTCAGTACCTAGCTTCACACACATGACCCTCAATACCCAGCTCCACACACATGACCCTCAGTAACCAGCTCCACACACATGACCCTCAGTAACCAGCTCCACACACATGACCCTCAGTAACCAGCTCCACACACATGACCCTCAGTAACCAGCTCCACACACATGTCCCTCAGTACCCAAATCAGCTCCACACAAAAAAAAAGTATTGATCGATCTTTTTACTGTTTGTGACACCCATTTTGCACTGATGAGTGTATGAATCTGCCGAATGGCTACTAACTTCTCAGAAATAACTTGAGAGCAAGCAGGAAACACTGTAAAAATACAAGTTATTTCTGTAAACATCACATTGAAAAGTGGCACTCTCATGCTCGATCAATAATATCTTTCCTGACATCTGTTCAGATTCAGGGACAGTTTCTTCCCAGCTGTTATCAGGCAACTAAACCATCCTATCGACAACCAGTGACCTACTACCTACCTCATTGGAGACCCCCTCCGCACTGTCTTTAATGGGACTTTGCTGGACTTTATCTTGTACTAAACGTTATTCCCTTTATCATGTGTCTGCACACTGTGGACGGCTCAATTGTAATTATGTCTAGGTTTTCCCTAGACTGGTTAGCATGCAACAAAAACTTTACACTGTACTGTAGTGCACGTGACAATGAACTAAACTAAACTAAATATAAAATCTCCCAATGCATTCACTGTGAAGATACATGTAACACTATGTTCTGCACTCGGTTTCCTTTTGCTTCTGCTGTTCTACTCATGTACAGTGTGATTTTCACCGTATCTCAGTAAACGTGACAATAAAACACCACCATCAATGCTAAGTTGCACATTGATGAGCAGAGTGACAACATCTGTTATTTTACTGGGCCGCACGGTGGCACAGCTGGAAGAACTGCCCCTCAGTGCCAGAGACCCGGGTTCAATCCTGACCTGGGGTGTTGTCTGTGTGGAGTTTGCACATTCTGTCTGAGGTGCTCCAGCTTCTTCCCACATTCCAAAGACGTGCAGGCTTGTAGGTTAATTGGCCCTCTGTAAATTGCCCCCCCCCCCTCCCCCCCGTGTGTAGGGAGTGGATGGGAAAGTGGATAACATAGAACTAGTGTCAACGGGTAATGGATGGTCGGCGTGGACTCAGTGGGCCGAAGGGCCTTTTCCCATGCTGTACCAGTCGATCAATTGATCTAGCTTCAAAATGTAAGCTGCAGCCATGGTATAGTGGGCCGTGAAGAAAGGATTACAACTGCTCATCCTATCTCAGTGTCTCTCTCACTTGAACGAGTGTTGTTGTTGGTGTTCATCACAGTTACATGGCTGGAATATTATTCAAGAACAAGTGTCACTTCAAAAAGCAGCAATCCTGTGGTCACTGTGTAAGGAAACCCTTCCAGCACCAGCAATGCCTACGTCCGTTCCAGATATCACTACAGTGTCCACAGCTTACCCCCTTGCTTGAGGAACCATGAAGGAGTTTTTACAATCTCCAACATACCTTGAAATCTTCAACAAACATTTCGAACAGACATACTCTACAAAACAAAGACTGTAGGTGCTGCAACCTTGAGCTCCATCAGTCCGAGGAAGGGTCCCAACCTGAAACGTCGTCTGCCCATTCCCCTCCACAGATGTTGCCTGACCCACTGAGTTCCTCCAGCAGTCTCAAGCTGATGGTCTTCAGTATCCCAGCTCCTGCTCTCTGGGAGACACGGCTTACTGCGTTTTTGATGCTTTCAAGAGAGAGTTCGATAGAGCTCTCAATGATAGCGGAGTCAAGGGGTATGGGGAGAGGGCAGGAACGGGGTACTGATTGTGGATGATCAGCCATGATCGCGGTGAATGGCGGTGCTGGCTCGAAGGGCCGGATGGCCTACTCCTGCACCTATTGTCTATTGTCTATCTGTCCGTGTTCCAATTGAGAACTGGATTACAGGAAAGGTCAAAGTGCCACAACAGAATGAACGGCCTCGGAGGAGAGACACAGGATGTGCAGTGGTTGCAGAGGCCAGGAGGTGCACAATGTAGAAATTAATATCTCAGGCGTAGGGATGACGAGAATAGAAGCAAAGGTTTGGAGGATTGGCTGTAACACTTCATCTGATCAACATGAAACACACCTTCTTTAACAAGCTACCGGGCTTCCTGATGAGAGGTTTAGAATGGGAATGGTGAATTCTGCGCTGATCTGACCAGGCAGCAAGTGTCCAATTCAAGTCAGAGAGTGGGCTAAGTAAGGCTCATGGAGGCAGGGAAGGCACCCATTCATCTCACAGCTCCCATACTCCTGATGCTCTTCCAAGCTGTCAGTGGCCTGAGTTAGTGGACTTCCTCATGCATTCACAGTCTGCTCCATCTCCAGTGATCTTCTGAGGTGTACAAAATCATGAAAGGAATAGATCAAGTAAACGCACAGTCTCTTGCCAAGAGAGTAGGGGAATGGAGAACCAGAGGACATAGGTTTAAGTCAAGTCAAGTCAAGTCAATTTTATTTGTATAGCACATTTAAAAACAACCCACGTTGACCAAAGTGCTGTACATCTGATTAGGTACTAAGGAAAAAAAATGAAACATACAGTAGCACGCAAACAGTTCACAGCGCCTCCTCAATGAGCCTCAAACGCTAGGGAGTAGAAATAGGTTTTGAGCCTAGACTTAAAGGAGTCGATGGAGGGGGCAGTTCTGATGGGGAGAGGGATGCTGTTCCACAGTCTAGGAGCTGCAACCGCAAAAGCGCGGTCACCCCTGAGCTTAAGCCTAGACTGCGGGATAGTGAGTAGCCCCAAGTCGGCCGACCTGAGGGACCTGGAGTTAGAGAAGGGGGTTAGAAGATTTTTGATGTAGGGGGGGGAATGTCCATTTAGGGCTTTATACATGAATAGGAGGAGCTTGAAGTTGATTCTGTACCGTACAGGGAGCCAGTGGAGAGAGGCCAGAATCGGGGTGATGTGGTCCCTTTTACGGGTACCCGTCAGGAGTCTCGCTGCGGCGTTTTGGACCAGTTGCAGGCGGGACAGGGAAGATTGGCTGATCCCAGTGTATAGGGAGTTGCAGTAGTCTAGGCGGGAGGAAATGAAAGCGTGAATGATTTTTTCTGTGTCGTCGAATTGGAGGAAAGGTTTGATTTTAGCTATGGTTCGAAGTTGGAAGAAGCTGGCTTTTACCACAGCGTTGACTTGCTTATCAAATTTTAATGCAGAGTCAAATATCATGCCGAGGTTTTTGACATGCTGTTTGACTAGGCAGGATAGACTTCCAAGACTGCCTGTTATCGATTTGATGGAGTCGGGGGGGGGGAAACATTTAAACAGGTGAGGGGGGAAACATTTAATAGGAACCTGAGGGGGTAACGTTTCTTTACACAAAGGGTGGTGGGTCTGTGGAACGAGCTGCCGGTGGAGGTAGTTGAGCCTGGTACTATCGCAACGTTAAAGAAACATTTAGACAGGCACATGGATTGGATAGGTTGAGAGGGCTATGGATCAAATGCAGTCAGGTGGGACCAGTGTTGGTTGGCGTGGGCAAGTTGGGGCCAAAGGGCCCGTTTCCACGCTGTAAGACTCTATGACTCTATGACAATGACCTTGCGATGAGTTGACTTTGACCACATGGTAAAGCATTCTTATATTATTAAAGCCACAAAATCATTGAAACTCTGGGAAGTATTTCAGTAACTAGGGGGGAAATTCTTGCCATCCACCATGGCCCTGTAGACAGACAGCTGGTGAGCAATTGTCTTCATTTTTCTGCACTTCAATCAGGTCTTGATATGCCTGGTGTCCTTGTTCGGCATTTGTCCTCATTTGAATATTGCTGCAGATGTCTCTATCATCGCTAAATGAGAAGACAGGCAAGTCACTTGCCATCCCCTTCATATCCACGACAAGCATCTCCCCATCTTTAATACAACCACGCACGCATTTGCATTGGAAGGAAGCCATGCCCTATATTCTAACAACTCAATCTGTTTGTATTAATTATAAAGGCAAATTTAAAACCAATATGCTCGACTGAGTCAAATTAGTGCATCATTTTGTTAATCGCTCTCATCTAAGATGCAGCTTTTCTTGTCTCCTTAAGGAAGAGTAATTTAACTTGCAAATTTCTCACTCGAAAATAAAAGTTAATTCTATCATGGCCTCTCATGCATGATATTGCACAGGCTTGGGTGCATTTCTTCAGGTGCTGCCCAGGACTCATCTGTTTTCATTTACTAATAGCACAGTTGGAGATGGCACTTGTGAGATTAAGGGCCCGCAAAGCACAGAAATGTAGCACGCAGTAATTATATCTGTTCATTACTGGGCTTCGTAAAGAACTTAGTGTTGTCCACAAACTAAAACTGCAGTTGGAAAACACAGAGGAACTTTACTAACACTCCGAGAATTACGATCTAATATTTTGTCATCAGTGTTGGATCTTATTAAGGACTGCATGCATACAGCAGCCAAACCTACTGAAGGGTGCATCACTTAGAAATTTACTTCACTTACACATCTTAACTTCCAATTCCTTAATCATTCCTCCGTAAATGCCTGACAAAACCATTTCAGACGAGTGTTTCGAAAAGAAGTTCTTTTTTCCACAAAAGAGCTGACATTAAGCACTTGAAAAGAAGCACAGTGATCTACTCGTTTAAGTATCATTAGTCCGATGCACTCCATCATTCTGCTGGCTCAGGGACCCAGGGTTACAGCCTAGGAGGCTACCTCTGCCTTTCAACCAGTCTGGGCTGTGAAGCCACAGACCAACGCACTCACAAGCTAGTTACTGTCAGCCTCATGAGTGTCGGCAAACTGAGAGTAAAATATTGCAAGGAGCCGTTACAAAGAAATATTACACTCCAGGGTGTAGTGAAGGAGAGGTGTGTGGTTTATTTTCATTATCGGAACCAAGCACATCAAAGCCTTGTAAACATCTCCAACCTCGTTTGTCTGTATTTTCTCAATGACTTTATCTCGTGTGTAGGGAGGACCTGCAGATGCTGGTTTACACCAAAGATAGACACAAGATGCACGGAGTAACTCAGCGGGTCAGACAGCACCTCCGGAGAGAAGGAATGGGTGACATTTTGAGTGGAGACCCTTCTTCAGACTGAGAGTCAGGGGAGAGGGACACAAGAGATGTGGAAGGGTAAGGTCCGAAAACGACAGATCAAAGCAGGCGACGATCAGGGAAACGTAGATTGGCTGAGGCAATGAGTGACAATGACGCATACAATCAGAAAAATTATTCAGGAGGACAGTGAGGACTAGTCGGGAGTAACTCAGCAGAGAAGGAATGGGTGACGTTTCGGGTCGAGACCCTTCTAGGGTGGGGGAGGGACAGAGAGAGAGCGAGAGGGAAACCAAGGGTTACTTGAAGTTAGAGATATCTCTTCCTTTCCTGCCTGAAACTGCCATCGCAGTAAAACCTCATCGACCTCCCCGCTCGCTCCATTTCTGCGTCCCGAACCACAAGTGTGGGGACACCCTTGGACTGGTAGCTTCTCAAACCCATGTATGCATTGTCCCAAAGATAGCCCAGCTGAGATTGAGAATGCCCACAATTACAGAATGGCACACCAGCTCCGTGCTGAACCATGCAGCAGCTCAGGCCACTGTAGGAGAACAAAATGGGCCACTCTAAAGGTGGGTGGGCTGCAGCACAATTCTACAGGTGGACACGTTTTGCATTGATTGAAAGACACAGCATGGAAACAGGCCCTTCGGCCCGCCGAGCCCATGCAAACCATCAATCACCCACTCACACTAGTTCTATATTATCCCACTTTCTCATCCACTCCCTAGGGGTAATTTTGCAGAGGCCAATGAATAGACAATAGACAATAGGTGCAGGAGTAGGCCATTCGGCCCTTCAAGCCAGTACCGCCATTCAATGTGATCATGGATGATCATTCTCAATCAGTACCCCGTTCCTGCCTTCTCCCCATACCCCCTGACTCCGCTATCCTTAAGAGCTCTATCTAACTCTCTCTTGAATGCATTCAGAGAATTGGCCTCCACTGCCTTCTGAGGCAGAGAATTCCACAGATTCACAACTCTGACTGAAAAAGTTTTTCCTCATCTCCGTTCTAAATGGCCTACCCCTTATTCTTAAACTGTGGCCCCTTGTTCTGGACTCCCCCAACGTTGGGAACATGTTTCCTGCCTCTAACGTGTCCAACCCCTTAATAATCTTATATGTTTCGATAAGATCCCCTCTCATCCTTCTAAATTCCAGTGTATACAGTGAACCTACGAACCTGCACGTCTTTGGGATGTGGGAGGAAACCAGAGCACCTGGATGACACAAACGTGGACACTGGGAGAACGTGCAGACGCCACAAAGACAGCATCCAAGGTCAGGATCGAACCTGGGTTCCTGGAACTGAGAGGCAGCAGCTCTACCAGCTGCGCCACTGTAACACTCTTCTTAAAATTTACTCCATCGAACGCCAAGACAACACATAAATACACCACACCAATAATGCCTGCTTTTGCAATATACATTTCAAGATTGGCGTGTTACATGTTTCTCATTTTATTTTAAAGTCAGAGTTCACATTCTCCAATTCCATCCATTTGTTAAATGCCATAATCATTCCGGAATTTTCTGAGCTGTCAGGTCACATGATAACGTTTTTTATTTATTGCCGTGTCAGAGCAGATCAGTTAACTTGGAAACGGGCTCCGCTATGAATATTTTACTCCACGCCATCAGGTTAAAACATTCTGCTACACGATGCAACAGGCTAGATTTTCACCCGGGCCCTCCTGCATAGTAATGAGGCAGCTTGCTATCACCTATCTGGTATCGAGCCGGGATAATATTCTGTTCACTGAAACAAAGGTACAAGCTTAATCAAAGTGACGTCCATGTTAAAGTAGTTGGAGCCGCACTATTTGTGTTCAAATACAACGAAGCAAGGAAAATACATCTCCCAAAATGTCATTGGAAATTTATCCAGTCTTTTACGGAAGATGTCCCCATGTTCATTGTCCATGCTGCATCAAGGCTGTGGACAATAAGTTAGTCGCAGAGAGAGAGAGTGCCCATGATATTAACGCTTTCAACTCTACTGGGGCGGCACGGTGGCGCAGTGGTACTGTCGCTGCCTTACAGCGCCAAAGACCCAGTTTTAATCCTGAGTACGGGTGCTGCCTGTACGGAGTCTGTATGGAGTCTGTACGTCCTCCCTGTGACCCTGTGGGCTTTCTCCGGGTGCTCGCTATGTTTCCTCTCACATAGGCTTACAAGCTCCACATAACTGTAAAGTTCCCAAATATCATTGTACTAAATCTCCTGGCGTCCCCTGTAACATCTGAGCATTATGTCTAAAACATGAAGCCCAGAAACAGGGGAGATACTTCTGCTATGGACCGAACGGTGGATGAAGGTGGTTTTGTACTAATTCTTGACCACTCTATATTCAATGTTTTGCCACAATGTCTCTATTGCTTTGTCCCAATGTTTGTTCAAGACCAGGAAGGAGGCTGGAGGTTGAGACATGTGCTCCTTGCACAGCTTGCTAAAGCTGACTTCAGAATGCCTTGGAAATTGGCAAGGTGGCTTCTTGAACAAAACAGAGTGAATGGCCTCAAACACAACGTGCTGGAGGAACTCAGCGGGTCCGGCAGCATCTGTGGGGGGAAAGGATAGGCAATGTTTTGGGTCAGGACCCTTCGTCAGGTGCTGCCTGACCCACTGTGTTCCTTGCAAAAAAAAAGTTAATCCTTGCGAGTAAAGGGAATATCAGTAACTTTGTCCACTCTGTAATTCACATTCCAAATCATAACATTTGTCTAAACTTTCAGTGTGTGAGTGGAACATCAATTACTTCCTGTTGACTGAAAAAGCTTAGAATTGTGTGAACTAATTATTTTTCTTTGTTTGCCTGATCATAATATAAATCATTTTCCAATCAAGTCACAATTTTAATTAAAAAGTATCACGGAGCTCTCTTATCTCGGTAAATAATGGTGCATGAGCTGAATTCTGGAACAGGCTGCCCAGGGACAGTACATGTAATTTATGCCTGGACCTACACTCTAACCATGCCTCAGTAACTTCCACTTTCATAACACCTTGTGATTCCTCATATTCATCTCCGCTGCCTCCAGTTCTCACTACTCTTGCACTCTCCTTCTCAAACTTCCATCTTAGCTCTTCCATCTTCCATCTACAGTTGTACCGGGCCCTGGTGAGACCGCACCTGGAGTACTGTGTGCAGTTTTGGTCTCCAAATTTGAGGAAGGATATTCTTGCTATGGAGGGCGTGCAACGTAGGTTCACTAGGTTAATTCCCGGAATGGCGGGACTGTCGTATGTTGAAAGGCTGGAGTGATTGGGCTTGTATACACTGGAATTTAGAAGGATGAGGGGGGATCTTATTGAAACATATAAGATAATTAGGGGATTGGACACATTAGAGGCAGGAAACATGTTCCCAATGTTGGGGGAGTCCAGAACAAGGGGCCACAGTTTAAGAATAAGGGGTAGGCCATTTAGAACGGAGATGAGGAAGAACTTTTTCAGTCAGAGAGTGGTGAAGGTGTGGAATTCTCTGCCTCAGAAGGCAGTGGAGGCCAGTTCGTTGGATGCTTTCAAGAGAGAGCTGGATAGAGCTCTTAAGGATAGCGGAGTGAGGGGGTATGGGGAGAAGGCAGGAACGGGGTACTGATTGAGAGTGATCAGCCATGATCGCATTGAATGGCGGTGCTGGCTCGAAGGGCTGAATGGCCTACTCCTGCACCTATTGTCTATTGTCTATTGTCTATTGTCTATTGTCTACCTCTTCCATGGACTGAAGCACCTCTGAAACTCATATCTCCACTTCTTCACAGCGTGGGCAGCTTACTCAGTGGTATGAACATTGACTTCTCTAACTTCATTAGCCCTTGCTTTCCCTCTCTCTCCACCCCCCTCCCCCTTCCCAGTTCTCCGACCAGTCATAATGTCTCCGACTACATTTTATCTCCGTTTGCTTTGTTGTTACCTTCTCCCAACTAACAATGAACTATAATACATTTTCCTCGATCTCCATTCCCTTTGTCCCGTTTTCACACCATACACGTCCTTACCTATGTACCACCCACTCCCCTGACATCAGTCTGAAGAAGGGTCTCGACCCGAAATGTCACCCATTCCTTCTCTCCAGAGATGCTGCCTGTCCTGCTGAGTTACTCCAGCATTTTGTGTCCGTCTACATCTTCGCACCAAGTCCGATACATCCTTCACCAACCTGCTCACTCACCGGCACTCATCAGGGCTTCGAGGTTAAAGCTGCTGGTCATGTTTCAAAGCTTCCTATTGCATAGCTCCTGCTGTTTGCATAACCTCTTCCAGCCACACAATGCTCTGTCGTCTCTTTGTCTACATTCACGTAGGAAGGAACTGCAGATGCTGGTTTACATTGAAGATGGGCAATATTTGTGGTCATTTGCAATTTCCCAACGTTGATCACTTCAGCGCACAACTCCAACAACTCAGTCTGGAATTCTCTTTCTAAACCTCTCTTCATTTCTGCTCTCCTTTAATTCAGTTTTGTCCCCTTGTTCATAAGATCATAAGAGTAGAATTGGACCATCAAGTCTACTCCGCCATTCAATCATGGCTGTGTAGGAAAGAACTGCAGATTGTGTACTACATCCTATCTTTGTCTCGCCCCCTCCCCTGACATCAGTCTGAAGAAGGGTCCCGACCCGAAACGTCAGCCATTCCTTCTCTCCTGAGATGCTGCCTGACCCGCTGAGTTACTCCAGCATTTTGTGATACCAAAGAACTGCAGATGCTGGTTTAAATCGAAGGTAGACACAAAATGCTGGAGTAACTCAGTGGGACAGGCAGCATCTCTGGAGAAGGAATGGGTGATGTTTCGGGTCGAGTCTGAAGAAGGTTCTCGAACCAAAAAAGTCACCCAAAAGTCACCCATTCAATCATGGCTGATCTATCTCTCCCTCCTAACCCCATTCTCCTGTCTTCACCCCATAACCTCTGACACCCGTACTAATCAAGAATGGTTCAGTGTTGTTCACTTGTTCCATGTTAAATGATAAAGTCTTCAGGTCATAAGTGATAGGAGCAGAATTAGAGCATTCGGCCCATCAGGCCTACTCCGCCATTCAATCATGGCTGATCTATCTCTCTCTCCTAACCCCATTCTCCTGCCTCCTCCCCATAACCCCTGACACCCCTGTTAAACGATGTGTGTAAGCACAACCCAAAAACACCAAAGGATGTACTACAATGTTAAAAGTGCTACTTAAATGCAAGCTGTTGTTGTAGTGGTTCAAAAATTACAGACAATCTTTTAACGATTGAACGTTAAAGCAAGCAAAGCTGATGTTTATTTTAAATTCTCTCTCCTTAACCAAGACTTAGATTTTGGCTTACAGATAAATCCTTTGTTGATCAGATATTCCAGTCTGCTTGGAGTCCACGTCTTGAAGTCCCGGAAAATGGCGCAAAAGTAGACAGAGTGGTAAAGAAGGCATGTGGTGACCTTCGTTAGTTTAGTTTACTGTCACGTGTACCAAGGTAGTGAAAGGCTTTTGTTGTGTGTGTGTTAACCCGTCAGCAGACAGGACATTGAATATAAGAGTCAGGAAGTCATGATGCAGCTCTTAGTCTGCATTTGAAACATTGTGTGCAGTTCTGGTCACCCAATTACAGGAAAGATGTGGAGGCTTTGGAGGGGGTTGCAAAGGAGGTTTACCAGAATGCTGCCTGGATTACAAGGTATCAGCTACAAGGAGAGATTGGATGAACTTGGATTGTTTCTCTGGGACGTCGGAGGGTGAGGGGAGAGATCTGATAGAAGGATATAAAATTATGAGAGGCATAGGATAGGGTAGACAGTCAGAATCTGTTCCCCAGGGTGTAAATGTCAAATACTAGAGGGCATAGCTTGAAGGTGGGAGGGGGAAGGTTTAATGTAGACTAGACCAAGTGGACCCGTTGGGCTCAAACCTCTCCTCCATTGGTGCAGCATCCTCTCCTACCCCCTCCCTCCCCTCCCCACTTCCCCCTCAACCCCTCTTCCACCCTCCTCCACCCTCCTCCACCCTCCCTCCCTCCCCCGCACCTCCCTCCCTAGGAGATAGATTTAAACTTTAAAATGTGAATAACTTTAAATATATAACTCCGATTTCAATAAAACTACTTGCTTTACCATTAAAGCGACAACGGTGAGTAAGGTGGGCCTAAAATTGTCACGCTATCGTGTACCGTTTTGGCTGTAGTTCGATCACAAATAAATAAACAAACGAGAGTTTTAGTATATAGATGTGCGGGGCAAGTTTTTTTTACACAGAGGGTGTTGGGGGCTTGGAATGCCAGGGGTGGTGGTGGTGGGGGTAGATGTAATAGTGGTGTTTAAGAGGCTTTTAGATGCACATGGAAGTGCAGGGAATGGAGGGGTATGGATCATGTCCAGGCAGAGGAGATTATTTTAAAGGCATCATGTTGATCACAGACATTGTGGCCTGCTCCTGTGCTGTAACTGTGCCATGATCAATAGCATTGTTGTGAAACTGAAAGCTCCTTAAGAAGGAATTTTCTGAATGGCCTGCAGGATTTAACGACTGGACTGAGATCTTCATGGCTCTGAAATCTTCAAAAGCAGCAGATATTCTGGCAGCGGGGTCAGGTGGAGGGAATCAAAAGATCGCAAAAAAGTGGTAGATTTCTCAAGGCTGCTCCACCGTTCAATAAGTTCACATCTGATCCTGACGTCAACTTTCCTCGTAATCATCGACTTGCTTCAGGTCCAGAAATTCACCACTGTCACCATTGCATCCATTCATTGTCTGACTCTCCGTGCCTCTCTGGGCTGGAGAAGTGAGGGCAAAGGGAGAAAGATCATTGATGGGAAAGGATAAGTGTGAGGTTATTCACTTTGGAAGTAAGAATAAAAAGGCAGATTATTATCTGAATGGTGTCAAGTTAGGAGGAGGGGGAGTTCAACGAGATCTGGGTGTCCTAGTGCATCAGTCAATGAAAGGAAGCATGCAGGTAGAGCAGGCAGTGAAGAAAGCCAATGGAATGTTGGCCTTCATAACAAGAGGAGTTGAGTATAGGAGCAAAGAGGTCCTTCTACAGTTGTACCGGGCCCTGGTGAGACCGCACCTGGAGTACTGTGTGCAGTTTTGGTCTCCAAATTTGAGGAAGGATATTCTTGCTATGGAGGGCGTGCAGCGTAGGTTCACTAGGTTAATTCCCGGAATGGCGGGACTGTCGTATGTTGAAAGGCTGGAGCGATTGGGCTTGTATACACTGGAATTTAGAAGGATGAGGGGGGATCTTATTGAAACATATAAGATAATTAGGGGATTGGACACATTAGAGGCAGGAAACATGTTCCCAATGTTGGGGGAGTCCAGAACAAGGGGCCACAGTTTAAGAATAAGGGGTAGGCCATTTAGAACGGAGATGAGGAGGAACTTTTTCAGTCAGAGAGTGGTGAAGGTGTGGAATTCTCTGCCTCAGAAGGCAGTGGAGGCCAGTTCGTTGGATGCTTTCAAGAGAGAGCTGGATAGAGCTCTTAAGGATAGCGGAGTGAGGGGGTATGGGGAGAAGGCAGGAACGGGGTACTGATTGAGAGTGATCAGCCATGATCGCATTGAATGGCGGTGCTGGCTCGAAGGGCTGAATGGCCTACTCCTGCACCTATTGTCTATTGTCTATTGTCTATTGATAAAGGACGTCCTGGAGTTGTTTGGAGCTGAGTTGGATGGAGGATGAAGGATGGAGTTGTTCCCGGAGGAGATGGGTTCCAAAGGTGTTCAGGGAGTGTTGGATACAATGACTCATGGAACAGCACCTCATATTTCACTTGGGCAGCTTACAACCCAACGGTATGAATATTGGGTTCTCTAACTTCAAGTAATCCTTGCTTTCCCTCTCTTTCCATCCCTCCCCCTTCCTTGTTCTCAGACTAGTTTGACTGTCCTCCTGATTAACATTTACTTGGTATGCCTCATTGTCACCTTCCCCTGAGCTAACAATGATCTATTCTACATTTTCCTTGAGCTTCATCCACTTTGATCTCTCGTATTCACACCTTACCCTTCCATATCTCACGTTTCCCTCTCCCCTGACTCTCGGTCTGAAGAAGGGTCTCGACCCGAAGGGTCACCCATTCCTTCTCTCCAGAGATGCGGCCTGTCCCGCTGAGTTACTCCAGCTTTTTGTGTCTATCTCATGGAAGATGAGTCGGGGTTGAACCTGGTGGTTACTGAGCACGGAGTAAACACTCACACTCCTCCTGCCGTCAGCTGCCAGATCTCTCCAGGACTGGAAAAGCACGGCTGAGTTTGGTTGATAGTAGGCTGACAATCACGTGAAGGTTTTTAACTCATTCTAAAACACACAAAGGTCCAATCTGCAGGCCACATGTGTTTGACTGCCAATCTCTCCTCCTCCCTTTGTTAAGACTACAATGATGTGTTTGAAAGGGTTTTGACTCCAGACCTCATCACCAGCTTGGTGTAAACATGGACTGATTTCCAGGGGCAAGACGAAAGTGACTGCTACCCACATCAGGGCAGCTTTTGAACAAAAGCATCTCAGTAAAAGAGTTGTTCAGGGCAGTACCCTGGGCCCAACAATCTTCAGTTGCTTCATCCATGACCTTCCTTCCACCGGAACATCTGAAGTGAGGATGTGCATGCTTTTGTGTCTAATTTCAACCCCAGACAGAGGCGGCATTAAGTGGTGTGATTATATCTACTGGCACTATTCCTCATATGATTACTCATTTAAAGAATCCTAGTGCCATTCATGCCAGAAAGGAAATATAGATCAAATTGGGAAGACCAAAGCCAAGGCAACTTGGCCATATCCCTCTAAACATTTCCTATATTGGCCATATCCCTCTAAACCTTGCCTCAACTACCTCCTCTGGCAGCTCATTCCATATACCCACCACCCACTGCATGAAAACGTTGCTCCTCAGGTTCCTCTGAAGCCTTTCCCTCTCACCTTGAACCTATGTCCTCTGGTTCTTGATTTCCCCTCTCCTGGGAAAAAGACTGTGCATTCGCCCTATCTACTCCCCTCATGATTTTATACACTTCTGGGTGATCCCACCCCTCGGCCTCCTGTGCTCGAAAGAATAAAGTTGTCGCCTGTCCCAACCTCTCCCTGTACCTCAGGCTCCCGAGACCTGGGATGGCTCTGCACTCTTTCCAGATTAAAAACAAAACTGAACACAGTACTCCATCAGCGGCTTCACCAATGTCTTATACAACTGTAAAATACAATGTCCCAACTTCTGATCTCAAGTACCTGGCTGGTGAAGTCCAGTGTACCAAAAGCCTTCTCTGCCACCGTGTCTACCTGTGATAGCACTTTCAATGAAGTAACTGTTAATATTGTCTTTCTTTCCATGGACGCTGTAAAACTTTCCCCAGCATTTTCATGTAGTGTGCCTGGCCTCAGCGCTCCCCCTTGTACCAAAGTGGAGGATAATGCAGAATAATCACACCGCGGGAGCCATTTGCATGCACTTTCTATTGACTGATGAGAAAGTGGTGTCAACAGGTCTTCAGGAGCTTGTTTACTCTCTCCTCCATACGGATATTTCATGTGGTTCAGGGATACTCATACCATGAATAAAAATACATTTATAGATTAGCACATTGCTGTGAGAATACCCTGTGGTTCAAAAGATAAATTCACCACAACCGACTGCACAAAATTCACAACACATTACAACATGAGATAAATGTGCTTTTGAAAATCAAGCAGAGCACAATCTGTATACCACGGCACCACGCTGCCCTCTACTGAAACTGGCACTCTCTCAACTCCCAGGCACAAAGAACCTGGACCAAGATACTTCACGAGGATAAGGCTGAAAGTCTACCTTCCCAGAGTGAAACATCACGATGAATCTTGAGACACAAGATGCTGGAAACTTCAGCAAAACAACAAAACGGCTGGTGGAGTGTAGGACAGAACTGCAGATGCTAGTTTAAACCGAACATGTGCAGTTTGAAAATCTATAAACACAGGACATGTGTCAGTTGAAGATGTTCTACGATACGATACGATAGAACTTTATTTATCCCAGGAGGGAAATTGATCTGCCAACAGTCATAAAAACACAAAATAAGAATACATATTGAATTATTGTGAGATTTACACAGGCAGAGAATGTTTCCCACTGTGCTGCCCTGCACACTGTCCACTTGCATTCAGCAGATACTAAATTGCTAAATTCCCCAGCAACTCTCCCCTTGGTGGACCACATCGATATTAGTGCTCAGTATGTGTAGGAAGGAACTGCAGATGCTGGTTTAAACCGAAGACAGACACAAAAAGCTGGAGTGACTCAGCAGGTCAGACAGCATCTCTGGGGAAAAGGAATAGGTGACATTTTGGGTCTGAAGAGGGGTCTCGACCCGAAACGTCCCTTATCATCATATCATATCATATCATATACATACAGCCGGAAACAGGCCTTTTTTCGGCCCTCCAAGTCCGTGCCGCCCAGTGATCCCCGTACATTAACACTATCCTACACCCACTAGGGACAATTTTTACATTTACCCAGCCAATTAACCTACATACCTGTACGTCTTTGGAGTGTGGGAGGAAACCGAAGATCTCGGAGAAAACCCACGCAGGTCACGGGGAGAACGTACAAACTCCTTACAGTGCAGCACCCGTAGTCAGGATCGAACCTGAGTCTCCGGCGCTGCATTCGCTGTAAAGCAGCAACTCTACCGCTGCGCTACCGGCTTATCTCTTTTCTCCGGAGACGTGTGTCTGACCGGCTGAGTTACTCCAGCGTTTTGTGCCTTTAAACTGCTGGAGGAACTCAGCGGGTCAGGCAGTGGAGACAGTGGCCAAACGGTGTTTTGGCTCTGGAACATTCTTCAGATTGAGGATGGGTCCCGACCCAAAAAGTCGTCTGTCCCTTCACTCCACAGATGCAGCCTGCCGAGTTCCACCAGCACTTTATTTTTTGTATAATAATTTTTCTGTCTTATTTTGCAGCACTAAAGAAAACCATCTAGGTACATCCCAGTCTGATTCAACCTTGTGAGACTGAATGGGGTGGGAGTCGAGGAACAAGAGGGTCAAGTTGAGCAAGGCATTTACTTACTCAGTCAAACAGGAATACCCTGGGAGTGCCAAGGTAACACAATATTCCTCAACATGGGTGGAGGTTCCCAACCCTTCCTGGTCCCAGTGAAGATCTCACATCTATTCTTCTCCTGGGTCCAAACATTAATGAACAGCACCTCATATTTTGCTTCGGCAGCTTACAACCCAGTGGTATGAATATTGATTTCTCTAACTTCAAGCAACCTTTCCATTCCTTCTCTCTCCATCCCTCCCTCTTCCTAGTTCACTGTCCTCCTGATTAAATTTTACTGATTGTATGCCTTGTTGTCACCTTCCCCTCAGCTAACAATGAACCACTCTACACATCCTACCATCCTTCCCATTCCACCAGGTGGCGACGTCAGCGATGGCTATGTTAAAATGTCTTTTGTGTGTTTTGTTGCTTTATATTGGTATGGCTGTATGGCAAATCAAATTCCTCATATGTTGCAAAACATACTTGGCTAATAAAGTATGATTATGATTATGATCTGTCGTGTTCACACCTTACCCTTCCATATCGCTAGACCTGTCCCTAAATACCACCAAGACCAAGGAGCTGATCATCAACTTCCGTAGGTCACATAACGGGGAATATGCCCCGATCTCTATCAACGGGGACAGTGTGGAGAGAGTGTCCAGCTTCAAGTTTCTGGGCACTCACATTTCGGAGGACCTAACATGGTCCAATAACACTGCTGCGCTGGTCAAGAAGGCACAACAAAGACTGTTCTACTTAAGAACACTGAAAAAGTCTGGTCTACCCCAACAGCTGCTGACGACCTTCTACCGCTGCACCATAGAGAGCATCCTAACGCATGGCATCCCTGTGTGGTACCTCAGCTGCACGGAGGCAGAAAGGAAAGCTCTACAGCGGGTAGTCCATAGAGCTCAGAGGGCCATCGGAACACAGCTACCAGACTTGGAGGGCATCTACAACACACGATGCCTCAGAAAAGCCACCAGCATCCACAAAGACTCTTCACACCCCTGCAACAGTCTGTTCGAACTCCTTCCATCGGGCAGACGATACAAGGCCTTCTACGCCCGCACCTCCAGACTCAGGAACAGCTTCATCCCCAGGGCCATAGCTTATGTAGGTTAATTGGCTGGGTTAATGTAAAAATTGTCCCTAGTGGGTGTGGGATAGTGTTAATGTACGGGGATCGCTGGGCGGCACGGACTTGGAGGGCCGAAAAGGCCTGTTTCCGGCTGTATATATATGATATATGATATGCTATGAACCGGTCCTGCTGAGCCGGATGGCCACAACGCATAGATCAACTTGCACTTTACCCTGTCCAAAACTGTTACAACTGTTTCGTTTCGTTGGGTTGCTGCTGTCTAAATTACTTAAATTATTGCATCGTATGGGAGGCGCATTCCCAATCTCGTTGTACCCCTCGGTACAATGACAATAAAGATATATTGTATTGTATTGTATTGTATTGTACTTGCTCTCCCCTGACTCTCAGTCTGAAGAAGGGTCTCGACACAAAACGTCACCCATTCTTTCTCTCCAGAGATGCGACCTGTCCCGCTGAGTTATTCCAGCATTTTGTGTCTATCTTCATACATGATTCTCCTCCTGTTCCCCAACTATTCCTGAAAACCCTTCAACACTGACCATTTCCCATCCTCATACCCCAATCCCCACCAACGGCCCCAACCATGGTGCTCATGCAGTCAGCTCTCCCTCTCTCTTGCCCTGCCTTTCCTGCCCTCTGTGCAGAGGATCGCCACACTACCTCAGCGACTAATTACACATCTCTGCCGTAAGAAGGCCAGGACTAAACACTCGCTCGCTCCCAGCGAGTGGAGTGCACTTGTGTGCATGAAGACTTCTGCTTTCAGAAACTCAAACACAAACTTGCACTAATATGCAGACAGCTAACTCCCTCTCCCAGAGAATGGCAAACCAATCACAGTTCCCTAATGTGACTGGGAAAGATCTGTGTTTGTGCAGTTTTGATCTCAGCTTGCACGCTCCGACGTCAGGGTTCAAACCAAAGAGAGCCTGCAAATGTGAACACTGTCCTCAACTGAAAACAAAAGGGGAAGTTTGGAAGGAAATAGATAGCCCGCATGAAAGGATATTATAGACAATAGACAATAGGTGCAGGAGGAGGCCATTCGGCCCTTCGAGCCAGCACCGCCATTCAATGTGATCATGGCTGATCATTCTCAATCAGTACCCCTTTCCTGCCTTCTCCCCATTCTGGGGCAGCTTACACCCCAGCGGTATGAATATTGACTTTTCTAACATCAACTAACCTTTGCCTTCCCTCTCTCTCCATCCCTCCTCCCCCCTTCCCAGTTCTCCGACTAGTCTGACTGTCCTCGTTAACATTTTATCTCTGTTTGCTTTGTTGGTGCCTTTTCCTAGCTAACAATGATCTATTCTACATTTTCCTTGATCGCATCCCCTTTGTCTCATTTTCACGCCTCACACCTCCTTATCTCTGTATCTCCCTCTCCACTGATTCAGTCTGAAGAAGGGTCTTGACCCGAAACGTCACCCATTCCTTCTCTCCAGAGATGCTGCCTGTCCCGCTGAGTGACTCCAGCATTTTGTGTCTATCTGGACCTCATTTATTTGACACATTCTTCTGCTGGAAATGTTATTTCTGATCGCGCCGTTGAAAGGTATGATAAAAACATGGACCTCTGGCACCATCTGCTGGTCTGAACCGGAATGTAAATTAATTTGAAAGCTTCACTTATCCATATTCTCCAGGGATGCTGCCCGACCCGCTGAGTTGCTTCAGCACTGTGTGCTTCCTCTGAAATGAACTACCAGGCTGTTCTGAACAATGACAAAAGCCAAGCGTGTTTAACTGTCATCTGTTCCAACAACTGAACAATGAGATTCTTACTTGCAGCAGCTTATCAGGCCCATAAATACAATGCACATTGGCGATATATAATAAACAAATCGGAGGTATCACAAAATGCTGGAGTAACTCAGCAGGTCAGGCAGCATCTAGAAGAGAGGGAATGGTCTCGACCCGAAACGTCACCCATACCCTCTCTCCCAGATGCTGCCTGACCTGCTGAGTTACTCCAGCATTTTGTGATACCTTCGATTTATACCAGCATCTGCAGTTATTTTCCTACACTATAATAAACAAATATTTTTTAAAGTTATGACCACAATACTACATTGGCACTGTGAAATGAGATACCATGGAGAGGGTGAGTCTTTGATGATATTGCTGTCTTTCTGAGGACTATAAATTAGCCACCCATGTAAAAATAGTACAAGAGTTTCTTGTTTATCAGCGCGATGAGTCAGACACACTTTAACTCTTTGCTCACCATTACATCCACAGAGGTTCATGTTTCTTCACAATATCGTATGCAACAATCAAAGAATTTACAGACTGTCAGTTCCACATTTATATACCAGCCCACGGCATGGGTTGTCCTTGGTCAAGTGTCCACTGTAATAAAACCAGGCACTTTGGCCCACTACGCCAATGCCGACCATCACACCCATCTATACTAATCCCACCTGCCTGCGTGAATTCCATATCCCCTCTGCCTCGCTCATTCAAGGACCTTGCACGGTGGCGCAGCGGTAGAGTTCCTGCCTTACAGCGCCAAAGACCCGGGTTCAATCCTGACTCCGGATGCTGTCTGTACAGAGTTCGTACGTTCTCCCCATGACCTGCGTGGGTTTTCTCTGGGATCTCCGGTTTCCTCACGTAACCCAAATTCATACAGATTTGTAAGTTAAATGGCTCGGTACAATTGCAAATTTGTAAATTGCTCCTAGTGTGTAGAATAGTGTTAATGTGCAGGGATCACTGGTCAGTGCAGTGTTGATGGGCCGAAAGGCCTGTTTCCATGCTGTATCTCTAAACTAAATTAAACCAAACCTGTCCAGGCGCCTTTTCTTCAGTCTGAAGAAGGGTCTCGACCCAAAACGTCACCCATTCCTTCTCTCCAGAGATGCTGCCTGTCCCGCTGAGTTACTCCAGCATCTTGTGTCCACCAGGTACCTTTTAAATGCCGTTGCTGTTCCTGCCTCCACCACCTCATTCCTGACACCAACTACTGCATCTGTGAAAAATATACCCCTCAGCTCCCCCTTAAACCTCCTCTCTGTCATCGTAACTCTCTGCCTTCTACTTTTGGACACCTCTACCAGGGAAACAGACGCCGGCTCTCCATCCCATCAACGCCTCTCGTAATTTTCCACACCTCGGTCACGTCCCCTCTCGGCCTCCGTCGCACCAGGGTAGACGCTCCCAGACGACCCAATCTCTCCTCGTAACTCAAACCCTCCGCTCCAGCCCGCTGGGGAAGTTATTCACTAACTCGTGTTCACACGTCAACCTAAAGAGTAATTTTACAAAACTAGTGATTAACTAGTGATATGCTGGCACGAAAATGATAAACCACCTCCTTTCCTCACCAAGGGCAGTGCTAAAGTGAAGTTGGTGATCAACTTGCAGTAGTCCTGGCACTGAGATAGTTGAGTTGAGTATAGTTTAGAGATACAGCATTGAAACAGACTCTCCGGCCCACGCACACTAGCACACTAGCACTACCCGACACACTGGGGACAGTTTTACACTTATACCACGCCAATTATCCTACCAACCTGCACGTCTTTGGAGTGTGGGAGGAAACCGAAGATCTCAGAGAAAACCTACGTGGTCACAGGGAGAATGTACAAAACTCCCTGTGTTGACAGCACCCATAGTCGGGATCGAACCCAGGTCTCTAGCGCTGTAAGCGCTTTAAGGCGGCAACTCTACCGTTGCGCCACCATGCCGCCCACAAACGTTCTTCATCAGGATAATCCCTAGCACACTAACCAATTCTGATACCTCCAATAAAAATATCTCTGTGATATATCCTCTAGTGTGCGTCTTCTCTCTCCCCTTTACATAATCGTCAGCATAACTGCATTGCCCACTGGTACCCAGCATTGCAGATGAATGGCAGACAGCAAGAGCGTTTCCAGACAAGAGGAGGATGCATGTGGGAGAGAGAGCAGTGTGGACGCAGGCTGAGAAAGCGCTGGACATTTGTTCAGGCACGTAGATCTGTCACGGTCTCTGCAAACCCTACTGATTGGTACTGTGTACACGGCACTCACCTTGCATTCCAACTTAAACTGATGTCCTCTGCCTGCACATCATCCATATTCCCTGCATATCCACGTGCCCATCTAAAAGCTTCTTAAATGCCATTATCGTATCTGCCTCCACCACCACTTCTGGCAGCATGTTCCAGGCACCCACCACCCTCCATGTTTAATAAAACTTGCCCTGCTCATCTCCTTTAAACTTTGCCCCTCACACCTTCAAGCTGTGCCCTCTAGTCTTTGTCATTCCCACCCTTCCGACTGTTTACCCTATCTACGATACTCATGCCTCAGAATTCTCTGCCTCAGAAGGCAGTGGAGGCCAATTCTCTGAATGCATTCAAGAGAGAGCTGGATAGAGCTCTTAAGGATAGCGGAGTCAGGGGGTATGGGGAGAAGGCAGGAACGGGGTGCTGGTTGAGAATGATCAGCCATAATCACATTGAATGGCGGAGCTGGCTCGAAGGGCCGAATGGCCTCCTCTTGCACCTATTGTCTATTGTCTATTGTCATCATTTTAGATACTTCTATCAGGCCTCCCCTCAACCATCGGTGCTCCAGAGGAAACAATCCCAGTCTGTCCAAGCTCTCCCTGTGGCTAATACCCACTAATCCTGGGAGCATTCTGGTAAACCTCCTCTGCACCCTCGACAAATCCTCCATATCCTTTCTGTGAGGGGGCGATCAGGATTGCACACAATAAACTGAATGAAAAAGTAGTCCCTCAGGTTCCTATTAAATCTTTCCCCTCTCACCATAAACCTATGACCTCTGGTTCTTGATTCCCCTACTCTGTGTAAAAGACTGTGTACATTTACCCTTTCCATTCCCTTCATGATCTTATACACCTCGATAAGATCACCCCTCATCCTCCTGCGCTCCAAGGAATAGAGTCCTAGCCTGCTCAATCTCTACCTGAAGCTCAGGCCCTCAGGTACAATCTTCTCTGTACTCTGGTCTACAGTGTACCGTTTACTTCTTAGACTGTACCCTTTCTATGGAGCATATCGTTCCCCCGGCATCCGAATGCAAACCTTCCTCGTTCTACAGTTGTTCACGTTAAACTTTGGAAAATGACTGCAGCTTGTTCCGCAGGGTCTGGTGCCACCAACGACTGCAGACAGCTTGTTGCTGATGTATGGATGATTGGGAGCTTCACAAGGTGACAACAACAATGCGTTCAGGCTGGTGCGGGGCTCACTTACCCCTTCCATGGGAGAGATGAGGATGTCGTAGAGGGCACGGAGAGGCTGTTTACTGGAAGAGCCCAACTTTCGGGGTAGGGACGAGGTGGAATCCTGGAGACTCGACGTGTTGCTGCTGAACAGACTGCTCATACTCTGGCAGCTTCTGAAGGGACAGAACAATCAGATGGTCAGAACAAGCCTGTCATGGACACCTCTGACAAGTCCGTGGAGGACACCACCGAGGCAAACATTGTCTCTCGAGTGAGTGAAAACATTCTTCACGCGTCACGCATATGGGCACAAAAAGCTGGAGTAACTCAGCGGGACAAGCAGCATCTCTGGAGAGAAGGAAAGACTTGTCACTTCTCAAAGACTTCTTTTCCAGTCTGAAGAAGGGTCTTGACCCGAAACGTCACCCATATACGGAGAGATATGGATCACGTGCACAGTTATGAAAGTTAAGCACCTCATATTTCCCTTGGGTAGTTTACACCCCAGCGGTATGAACATTGACTTCTCTAACTTCAGATAGTCCCTGCTTTCCCTCTCTAACCCCTCCCCCTTCCCAGTTCTCCCATTAGTCTTCCTGTCTCCGACTACATCCTATCTTTGTCCCGCCCCCTCCCCTGACATCAGTCTGAAGAAGGGTCTCGACCTGAAACGTCACCCATTCCTTCTCTCCAGAGATGCTGCCTGACCCGCTGAGTTACTCCAGCATTTTGTGTCTACCTTCGATTTAAACCAGCATCTGCAGGGGTTTTTTCCTGCAAAGTAATGAAATTAGTTTAACTTGACATTGTGGCGACTCTCATTCCCTTTTGGAGTTCCAGAGATACAGTAAACACACTTTCGTTAACCTTGACTACTTGTCGTTATTTCGGCCTACTTGGCCCACTACAACATCATGTTCGGCACAGACATTATGGGCCAAAGGGCCTGCTCCTGTGCTGTACTATTCTATGTTCCATGCATTAGATATTCACATAATGAAGGAAAAAGGTCAAGTCACTTTTCTGCAGCATCTGATACATTGCACACAGTCACTGATACCTGTTCCTGAATGTATGACCATGAAGGACACACTGCAATACCGCACTTAGCTTGGAAGGTATTTATTCACAAAATGCTGGAGTAACTCAGCAGGTCAGGCAGCATCTCGGGAGAGAAGGAATGGGTGACGTTTCGGGTCGATAACTGCAGATGCTGGTACAAATCGAAGGTATTTATTCACAAAATGCTGGAGTAACTCAACAGGTCAGGCAGCATCTCGACCCGAAACGTCACCTATTCCTTCTCTCCCGAGATGCTGCCTGACCTGTTGAGTTACTCCAGCATTTTGTGAATAAATACCTTCGATTTGTACCAGCATCTGCAGTTATTTTCTTATAGCACTTAGCTTTGAGACCAGCATGTTTTTTCTTCACACATATGCACGACTTAAATTAGCCCACTGAGAGATGTATTTGGCCCCTCTCTCCCAGCTGACAGAGTTTAAAGTGATGCTTTAACCTTCCCCTTCCTTCTCTAATCTCCGTCACGTGTATTGTTCTGAAGTCGTCCGTCCCTCCCCCCCCCCCCCCCCCCCCCCCCCACGCCATTTCTACTCGAGGTTCAGAGGTCCATGTCTTTTCTGGTCTTGTGTCATAACTCAGATCCACGATGCTGGAGATGTGCTCCAGTCCTCTTCAGCACGTCTTCCTCAGCTGTGGTTCCGCAGCCTCGCGTCACCTCTCCGTGAGACCGCCCGCCGCGTTTTCACACAGCCACTGCCGAGATCAGCACTTGGCGATTGATACTGGCACTCCGCACAACACCGAGATACCACCCCACCGTCGGAAACACAGCCTCCGGATGGCTCAATAATGTGCCTTGATGGTGCTGGCTGAGGGGGTAAACATTGGTGGGAGAGCAGGGTCACTCCCTGACTTTTCTTCCAGACTGGGGCATGCAGTATTATTATCCAGCTGAGGGCAAATGCGGCCTCTGCTGTAAAACGCACCCAGAAGCTGCGTTTCCGGCGGGCGGTGCAGTGGTATCTCTGTGGTGTGCGGCGTGCCAGTGCAAATCGCTAGGTAGTTTATTGTCACGTGTACCGAGGTACAGTGAAAAGCTTTTGTTGTGTGCCAACCAGTCAGCGGAAAGACAATACATGATTACAATCGAGCCATTCACAGTTTTACATGTACTTGATAAGGGAATAACGTTTAGTGCAAGGTAAAGCCAGTAAAGTCCGATCAAAGATAGTCCGAGGGTCACCAATGAGGTAGACAGTAGTTCAGGACTGTGTAGGAAGGAACTGCAGACGCTGGTTTAAACCGTAGACACAAAAAGCTGAAGTAACTCAGCGGGACTGGCAGCATCTCTGGAGAGAAAGAATGGGTGACGTTTTGGGTCTGAAGAAGGGTCTCGATCACCTGCAGAGATGCTGCCTTTCCCGCTGAGTTACTCCAGCTTTTTGTGTTTGTCTTTAGTAGTTCAGGACTGCTCTCTAGTTGCGGTAGGAAGGTTGGTTTGGTGCAGCACTGGTCGTCCCATCACAGGGAAGGTGCAGAACAGGTTTACTAAAATGCTGCCTAAACTAACTAAACTACGAAGTTTAATCCATTGCTAAGCCTGAGGCGGCCACTGGTGTCTCTGTCACCAGCAGGGGGTGCCACTGTACTGTACGGTACTGCAATCCAAATGTGGCTTCACCACGCAGTCTCACTTAGCTAAATCACCAGGACATTGATGGATCTTTGTTCACAAAAGCTGGAGTAACTCAGCAGGTCAGGCAGCATCTCAGGAGAGAAGGAATGGATGACGTTTCGGGTCGAGACCCTTCTTCAGACTGATGTCAGGGGGGCGGGACAAAGGAAGGATATAGGTGGAGACAGGAAGATAGAGGGAGAACTGACCCGAAACGTTACCCATTCCTTCTCTCCTGAGATGCTGCTGAGTTACTCCAGCATTTTGTGAAATAAATACCTTCGATTTGTACCAGCGTCTGCAGTTATTTTCTTACAGGACATTGGTGGAAGTCTTTTGTCATCATCTGATCAGTGCATCCATTCCTTCTGTGAATGCACAGAGTTGGACAGTGGAAATTATAGATTTCGTTTGACATTTTACCATCAATTAGAAATAAATTCAAGTGATGATAATTCACTGGCTCGATGAATAAGGGAAACTTTCACAAAGTTGTAATATTCCTCACCATTCTGATCACTATGATTGCTTGCTACATGCTCATCAAACAACGCGGTCACAGCAGAACACTCCACCCAGTTCGATTATCAAGAATACAACGGATTATTTCTACTCCATAGCCGATGTAACATCCACACCCCCAAACAAGGCAGCAGAGTCAATGATAGACACAAAAAGCTGGAGTAACACAGCGGGTCAGACAGCATCTCTGGAGAAAAGGAATAGGTGACGTTTTGGGTCATCAACTATTCTTTTTCTCGAGATACTGTCTATGACCCGCTGAGTTACTCCAGCTTTCTGTGTCTGTCGTCGGTTTAAACCAGCATCTGCAGTTCCTTCCCACACAAGCAGAATCAATGACATGTTTACAATACAGAGGACCGATTGATGCTGTCCCATCACCATCCCCACACTAGGTGGCACTGGCGAGTAAGGAATGAACAAGGCAGCCAAAAGAAATCCAATCACCTGCCATCACCAAAGATAGACACAAAATGCTGGAGTAACCCAGCGGGACAGGCAGCATCGCTGGAGGGAAGGAACGGGTGACATTTCGGGTCGAGACCCTTCTTCAGATTGTGCCTCAGGGGAGAGGGGGGTCTAGAGATATGGAGGGGTAAGATGTGAAAACGAAAGATCAAAGCAGGGTGATACGGAAATGTCGAATGGTCCATTGTTAGCTGAGGGGACGGTGACAAGGATGCCTACGATCAGTAAAATTAATCAGAAGGACAGTGAAACTAGTCGGCTGAAAGCAGCTCTCAGTGTGTGCATGACTATGGATATAGGGTCACATATTATTGCTTTCAATAAAACCAAATTCTGATCAGTCTGTCTTCATTGATTGCAATGGCGTTATCTAGCCAAGACTGGCTGATCCTGCATTAATTACGAATGGAAAATAGCTATCCTTTAATAACAATGAAGCAGTCTTCATTTGACATGGAAGATTTTTTTAATTTATTCATTTTCCAGGATGTGGGCATCATTGGGAAGGTCAGGGTACATCCCTATCCCTGGAGGCCAGCGAAAGAGTCATACAGTGATACAGTGTGGAAACAGGGCCTTCAGCCCAACATGCCCACACCGGCCAACATGTCCCAGCTACATTAGTCCCACCTGCCTGCGTTTTTGGTCCATATCCCTCCAAACCTGTCCTATCCATGTACCTATCTAACTGTTTCTTAAACGTTGGGATAGTCCCAGCCTCAACGACCTCCTCTGGCAGCTTGTTCCATACACCCACCACCCTTTGTGTGAAAAGGTTACCCCTCAGATTCCTATGAAATCTCAATCCCAGTGTACACCCATATCCCTGGACAAGACCAGTGTACAGACCTATCCTGGACAAGACCAGTGTACAGACCTATCCTGGACAAGACCAGTGTACACACCTATCCTGGACAAGGCCAGAGTACACACCTATCCTGGACAAGACCAGTGTACAGACCTATCCTGGACAAGCCCAGTGTACACACCTATCCCTGGGCAAGGTGAGTGAACACATGTATCTCTGGACAAGACCAGCCTACACACCTATCCTGGACAAGACCAGTGTACACACCTATCCTGGACAAGCCCAGTGTACACACCTATCCCTGGGCAAGGTGAGTGAACACATGTATCTCTGGACAAAATCAGTGGATGTAACGGACTTGGTGCGCCGAAGGGTCTGTTTCCACGCTGTATCTCTAAAGTATAAAGACAGCCTTCAGTAAATGGGATTGATATTTCTAGAAAGTAGGCAGTCCCCAGTGTATGATGTCTGATGACATTATGGTCCTTCAGACAGTTTAGCAAAAGTGGGACCATCAGTGAGTGATTATAGTAAACTATTTAAGACACAAAGTGTTGGAGTAACTCAGTGTGTCAGGCAGCATCTCTGGAGAACATGGATAGGTGACGTTTCGGGTCAGGGCTTTCTTCAGACTGATTGTCTGAAAAAGGCTACCGACCCAAAACGTCCCCTATCCATGTTCTCCTGAGATGCTTACCTGACACACTGAGTTACTCCAACACTTTGTGTCTTTTTTTGTAAACCAGTATCTGCAGTTCCTTGTTTTTATGCAGAGTAAACTAACTTATTGGGGTGGCGGAATTTTAGGATAAGCAATTGGCAGGTGATGTAATGTGACCCTGCCTCATGCACTGAATCAAAAACTCTGCAGGTTTAACCAAAGGGACACCAGAGACACTGGAGACCTCTGATTGTGAGGTCAATCAGGTGGATACAGAGTAGTTTTGGTTCTTGTTTCTCTGAGAAAGGCAGACTGTACAATCAGACTTAAGCTATAATTTGTAGCACAGTGGCACGTCTGCAGTAATGCATGTGAATGTTGTGGAAACTCTGGAAGGTTAAAGTGATCCCAAAAGGCATTTCATACCATAAGAATTCAATAAAGAGCAATATCGTTATTGATATATAAATATACATATATCTTTGAATCCTGGTTACAGATATTCAAAAGGAAAGATGAATCGGTCCGTAAACCTAAGAGAGTGGCTAATGAAATTGGGATTCATTCCAAGATGAAAGTATGACAAGCAAAACACCTTCTCTTCCCAAAACAATAATTCTGCAAAATCAACCGGATTGAAAAGTCATTGCAATGGAATAAAGAGACCACATTAGTTATTTAAATGGTGGAGTGTTAAACGTAATTTTACTACTAATTATATAGCCGGCAGTGCCAAAGTAATGCAGAGGCTGACTGATGAGATTGGATTAGACGATGGGGTAATTCCAACAGATTTCTTTATAAAACGTTATATGGAGAAAAAACACAAGCCCTCTGAATGACTTAATGGAGATGTGATTTTAAATATTTAATTGACTTTAAAGTGCATTGACAATTTGCGGGTCAAAAAGGAACCACATAAATACAATTTATTTCTTTAAGTGGCGGAACAATAATGAGCTTGCAGAGATTTTGAGCTTCACCCGGCTAACGTTATGCTAACACATTTGAGATACAACGCTGAGAACTACATAAGTCTGCACTCTCTACCTTCCCCTTTGCTCCACCTATTGTACCTGGATTTGGCTTGATTGCATTCATTGTCTGGTTTGATTAGATAGCATGCAAAACAAAGCTTTTTACTGTAGCTCGGTACACATGGCAATAGTATACCAATAGACAATAGGTGCAGGAGTAGGCCATTCGGCCCTTCGAGCCAGCACCACCATTTAATGTGATCATGGCTGATCATTCTCAATCATAACCATACATCAACAAATTCAAGTTTTTCAATATCAAATTGTTACTTATTTCAAATCTCAGTTTCTCTCAAATAATACCTACCGGAAGCCGATAAAGTAGCCCCAAAAAAGGGTCGTTAAAAAAAGTCACTTTACAATGCACACGTACATATGATTTTCAAGACAGCCTATATTTTATCCGAGCTCTTTTTCTACGCTCGATTCAAATTGCAGTGCACAATATTAATAATTCATCCCCATCGCAGTGCTTTGTCCACTCTTTGAACAATGGTGTTGCTGATGAAGGTATCCCCAGGAGCGCAATACTCCACACGACCCACCCACAGTGACTCAGGGTACACATCGTTCTTGCCGCGCCATCCGCAATATCTCACACTGTTCGCTGCCCAGTCCTCCTGATTTACAGTACCTCCGTTCACACTCCTCTCACGCGTCACATCACCTCCAAGTACATTGGAAAATTCTCCCGCCCACTGATTGTATGCAAATGTCCACATCGGTCATCCAAGTACTTGGTCAACACTGACCTGTCAGTTCCATCAACATTTTTCTTGCCCACTCAGGGTACTTCATACAGGGTACTTCATACATCCCTCATGAACCCATGCCGTCGTTGATATATGCAGCCCTTCCACCCAGAGCACTCTCAAATCCACTGGCTTATCCTGAAGATGAATATCAGGAATATTTCCAGGCTCTGGAATCTTGAGCAAGAAAACAAAGTGCTGGAGGCCACATCAAAGAGCCACACGACCCTGGCCACGCCCTCATCCCACTACTGCCATCAGGAAGTGACTGACGAAGCACAAGGCCGACGGTGCCTCGGTCCGCGGAGTCCATGGCCGAGTCGACGGAGCCCACGGCTGGGGCATGGGTCGGCGCCACGGCGAGGACCCGGCAGCGTTAATGGAGAGGTCGATGAGGGCGCGGACCGTGGACTAGGAAGTGAGGACACCACTGACGAGGGAAGGAACAAAGGAGGATAAGGCGTGGGGGGACCGCCGTGAAGGTAGGGGGGGGGAGCAACGAGGACCCAGCTTGGGGGCACAGCCGTGAGGGCGGGGGAGAGGAGCAACGAGGACCCAGCTTGGGGGCACAGCCGTGAGGGCGGGGGAGAGGAGCAACGAGGACCCAGCTTGGGGGGACCGCGTGAGGGAGAAAGAAGAACAATTGATAATGGAGGACCCGGCATGTGGGAACGCCATGAGGGAGGTGGGAGGGGAAGAGTAAAGGGGGAACTGGCGCGGGAGGGGGAGGGGGAGGGGTAGGAGAAGGGGGGGGGGATTTGTAACTTTGTAAGTATCGGGCGGCACGGTAGCGCAGCGGTAGAGTTGCTGCTTTACAGCGAATGCAGCGCCGGAGACTCAGGTTCGATCCTGACTACGGGTGCTGCACTGTAAGGAGTTTGTACGTTCTCCCCGTGACCTGCGTGGGTTTTCTCCGAGATCTTCGGTTTCCTCCCACACTCCAAAGACGTACAGGTATGTAGGTTAATTGGCTGGGTAAATGTAAAAATTGTCCCTAGTGGGTGTAGGATAGTGTTAATGTACGGGGATCGCTGGGCGGCACGGACTTGGAGGGCCGAAAAGGCCTGTTTCCGGCTGTATATATATGATATGATATGATATGATAAGCGCCCTTTATGGGTGACTGGTTGCATACTTTGGCAAGGAATGCAAGCAAAGAATTGCACTGTGACTTGTCATGTGACAATAAAGTATTCAATTTAATTCAATCAATTCATTTCAAATAGGTGCAGGAGCCTGAGAACCATGATCAAAATGTTTAAGAACAGCTTCTTCCCAATAATCATTTGTCCGTTAAACAGAATACTACATCAACCTCAACTATGAACTTCTACGGACTGTCACTGGTTACACTTTGGGATTCTTTCTGCACTAGTATTGTGATTATTAATTTATTGAGTTTTTATTTTTTATACATTTATCTGTGTGTTATTGTGTTTACAAGTCTATAAAGTTGCAGTGAGTAAGAATGTCAATGTTCCTCTGTTGGTACATACGAAATTAAACACTCCTGACTATCTTCTTTAGGTACTGCGCTAAACACTGCTGAGGTAGAAAATAAAATGTTTAGGGATTTTCGGGTTCCTTCCCATGATGTTTGGCTGTTTCAATACACAAGCGGAACAGCAAGACGCAGGTTAGATTCTTTGTGTGGACAATATTCACTTCACGTCTCTGGCGTAACTCAGTAACCAAGAGAAAAGTTCAACAATCGCAGTGAAACGTAAGCCTCCCTGCAGAGCCGACACAGCCGGCTGCAAATCATGGAGCCGGCTCTCTCTGCCACTAAGTGGCTGAAATATAATGCTGATAGGTTACTACTGCAGAGCGCGTATGATTGGCAATTGTGCAAAGCATTCACGGGATGGGACCCGCTTGCATTGAAAAGTTCATCAGCAAAATTCACACATTCTCCAGCAGCAGCACCAAACTTGCCAGAGGTACTGATGGACTTGCAAAACAGCTTGGAGTAGCACAGGGGCGCATCTTCTTCCCAGATTCCCACTGGGAATAGCTTCTTCACGGCAACCATCAGGCTTTGGAAACACTGCCCAACATTAAGCTCAGCAACTATGATTCTCGGTTGACTGTTTTTGGGTTGCACTACCGACTTTGGTTTTTGCGCTATTAGAGTCTGGTTACCTAGTATTACTGATTATTTATTATATTGCTCTATTGATTATTGTACTTTTATATGTGTGATAGGCCTGTAAAGCTGCGGCAAGTAAGGATTTATTTGTTCCACTGCCGGGTACATATGATAATTGGGTCCGGACCTGAAACATGGTATGTCCATTCTCTCCACTGAGTTCCTCCAGTACTTTGTGTTTCGTTCAAGATTCCAGCATCTGCCATTCCTTATGTCTTCATTCATGACTTGCTTGAGTGATAGGATTGCCAACTTCCTTACTCCAATTACGGGACAAAGTGATGTCACCGCCCTGCGCCCCACGTGACCTCACCCAGCCAGTGGCCATGTGCAGCCAGGGAGGCCGCCGTTGGTGGAGCAGGAGCACGTGGCTGCTGGCTGGGTGAGGTCACGTGGGGCACGGGGCGGTGACGTCACCTTTGTCCCTTATTTGGGAGTGAGGAAATTGGCAACCCTACTAATACGAGACAAGGGCGGTCCCGTACGGGACAAACTAATTTAGCCCAAATCATATCATATCATATCATATATATACAGCCGGAAACAGGCCTTTTCGGCCCTCCAAGTCCGTGCCGCCCAGCGATCCCCGTACATTAACACTATCCTACACCCACTAGGGACAATTTTTTTTACATTTACCCAGTCAATTAACCTACATACCTGTACATCTTTGGAGTATATCATGGGATATACCAGCTAATACGGGACAGTTGGCAACCCTATTGAGAGACCCTTCACATCAAGGCAACCCAACATTAACCCTCGGTCATCTACCCTATGGATTCACTGGAAAACTGCAAAAGCCTACTTGTCTTCAGACAGACCAGAAATCAGTTGGGGAATTCCTCGATAATTAGCTATAGATTGAAAGCTGCCGTTAACAGAGCTCCACATGACTCCCACTCTGAGAAGAGTTCCAACATTATTGTGCTCAAAGTTGAGAAATCTCTTTTGGAATAAGGTCAGCTAAACAAAATGTAAGGAAACAAATCCCGCACGATAGCTTTAGGGGATTTTAGGAAAAGAGTGTTTTGCAAAACCCAAGCCAAAATATTTACAGAAATAAATTAGGAAAGAATTTTTGAACCACGTCCAATTTGGCACCGCTTATTTATTTATCAGTTGAAAATATTTTTTACTGAGATGAACAGATACGACCTTACTTGGCAGAACAGTCGATTCAAATGGCACTGAGGACAAAGATGCTAGTCCATTTTTAGTTGAATTAACCCCTATGGGGTCCTAGCTGTCAGAAAAGGTTAACAATTACTTTAGAACAATGCAGGCTGTTATTTTGCACCAGCGGGCAAATTATTGTGCTGAAGGTAGTTACTGAGAAGAGCATCACGTGTTTCACAGGACTTCTCAAGGCCTTGACAGAACTACGCCTGCCAGACAACTCTTAGATGGAGGGTGAAGATTTGGATGAGTGGACAAAAGGTTGCCCCTGTGTAATCAACGTCAGAGTGAGGAGGTGGAGAGGACAAACATTTTAAAAATACTGATGAATAAAGAGTGCAACACCTCAGTGATTCAAACACAAATGGAAATGAGAAAGGAGGGAGTTTATTCCAGCAGAGGGCAGCGCAGTATAGACACGGGTCTCTGCAAAGTTGTTGGGCCCGCTCCATCTCCACAAAACAGGCAGCCCATGCCCACTCCACTTCCAAAACAGAGGCAAAACCAAGAAGACCCTGTACGGAGTTTTAACATCAAAGTGAGAAAGAAATGGAGAGAGTGGGAAAAAAGTGAACGAGAGAGATAAAAAGCAGGAATTTGAGGGGATAAGGTGAATTAGATAAACGAAAATATTTTCAATCTGACTCAGGAAACAAACCAATGACCGTGGTAGGATTAGAAACTGTCAAACAATTCATGGGATAAAACTACCTTCAAACTACTCCTGATTTGAAGGTGGTTTTGGTTGGAGGCAGTGCAGAGGACACAAGTTGCAATTTTGTCAAGCAAATCAAAGCCATTCCAAGTTTAAAACTGTTCCAATTTGTTTCATTGGGTTGTTTAAATTAATACTGACTAGCTAATTAATTTATTGCATCGTATGGGAGGCGCATTCCCAATCTCGTTGTACCCCTGTACAATGACAATAAAGATATATTGTATTGTGTTGTATTGTATTGTCACACCACCACACAATCCTTTTCTTCAATGTTGTTGGCCCCGTGCAATCTACAAGCCTTTGCAATTCAAATGATCATTCACCGTGTTACCTTGGCCTTGTTATTTTCAGTCTGGGTCCTGTCTTAGATTGTGGATCCCAGTTTCTTAGTTTTTAACTTCTAAAGCCAATATGTTTCAATCGCTTGATAATAAAGTGACCAAAACACGGGCCCTCCATCTTAGTGCAAACTAAAACACAAGTTACGAAAAAGCAACAGAAATACTTTTATTTCACAGCACCGGAGATAGGAATACTTCATCAATATAAAAGTTCATTGAAAGGTTCATCAATATAAAAGCTGCTCATAAAAGGCCGAGTCATCACCCAAACTGGCAGCACTTCAGTCCCACCATCCTCATCTTTGGCCATCCAGTGCGAAAGGGGGGTGGGTTAGAGCAGAGGATGTCCCGGTTGGTTTGCTCCGAGGCCTGGCCAAGCTGGCCATTTGTGGGTCAGGGCGCCAGGCAGAAGAGGCCTCCGCACGAGCCGACTGCCTACCCCTTACGTCCGGGGTTACGTCCGTGCCAGGGTGTTCCTCAAAAAGGAACATGCGGGCACCATGGGGGATTCCCAGGACCGCTGGGCACCACGGGGGATTGAATGCATCCTAGACCAGGATCGTAATATAGTCATTTAAAATGTAGTATTAAGAATATTTTGTACGTTTTGTGTTTTGGTGGTGGGTGGGTTGGTATTGTCTGTTTTGTAAATGTTATTGTTGTAAATAATTGAATACATTTATTTTTGGAAAGAAAAAAAAGGGGAAAAAAACCAACAGGTTGATATGATTTTGCCACAGCTTTAGGTTTGTCGAGCAGGTAGCTGTACTTCTCCATGGATTGTCACCTTGTCGTGGTGGAGAAGCTTGTGTGGTCCTGAGATCCAGAGAGCGATGCCGTCTAGAGCTATGCTCCTGGTAGGGTCACCCATGGCGGTAAGGTCGAGGGGGAGGTCCCTGACAAAGAGCAATCCAACCAAGACCTCAACGGTGAAATAGGCGGAGGATGATGGCTGGCTTTAGTGGAGCGTCACAACGGCTGGGAAGGCGGATGAAGGCTGCAGATAGACCGTCCTATAGATGGGAAGGTAGACGCTCCTGCCCCCACGAGTCTCGGGCAGATGAGGCTCGTCAAGTCAAGTCAAGTCAATTTTATTTGTATAGCACATTTAAAAACAACCCACGTTGACCAAAGTGCTGTACATTTGATTAGGTTCCAATAGAAAAAAAATGAAAACATACAGTAGCACGCAAACAGTTCACAGCGCCTCCTCAATGAGCCTCAAACGCTAGGGAGTAGAAATATGTTTTGAGCCTGGACTTAAAGGAGTCGATGGAGGGGGCAGTTCTGATGGGGAGAGGGATGCTGTTCCACAGTCTAGGAGCTGCAACCGCAAAAGCGCGGTCACCCCTGAGTTTAAGCCTAGACCGCGGGATAGTGAATAGCCCCAAGTCGGCCGATCTGAGGGACCTGGAGTTAGAGAGGGGGGTTAGAAGATTTTTGATGTAGGGGGGGGAGTGTCCATTTAGGGCTTTATACGTGAATAGGAGGAGCTTGAAGTTGATTCTGTACCGTACAGGGAGCCAGTGGAGAGAGCCTGGGAAGGCAGTCCATCTAGGAGAGGGAAAACTCTGATCTAAAACCTCCACTGCCTTGTGGCCATATCCAGTCATGGAAAAGGCTCCAGGAGTAAACCTCAAGAAAAATCCGGAGTGGGAGTCCCTAAGGCAGTTGGTCGTTGTCTACAACCTCGTTCTGGCAGCTCCTGCGATGGCGCTGGTGCCAAACTGTAACGGCTCTGCTGTTCCTTTGGATCGATCAGCGACGTGGAGAGGGAGGACGTGCTGCACGGGCAACAGCCTGTCCTTCATATGACATCGCCCAGCCTTGCATCCGACCGCACATCCACGCCGCTCTCGCTGAGGTTTGGAGCGGGCAACCAACAACCAGGATGCATCACCCATGGTCAACCATGACCGAGAGGGGCCTTAGATTAGATTAGCTGTCTCTCTCATGGGACACCACCTGCATGGCATCCCAGTCCTGTTATGCTCCCAATCTTCAGGGTGAGCCAGGGTTGGAAAGGAGCCTGTAAACTGAAATAGAAACACCGTTCTTTTCGCCCCTTCTTTAAAATTCTATAAAGTCTGGCGCTAACATAATAAGCTTCACCATAACTCCAAAATCACATTGAAGAAGGTGAATGGCTATTTAACAGTTGTGGGTTTGTTCAGAGTTTGGGTTTCGCACTCTGACCATTTCCCAGCAGAACAATGTGGCTGGGCCGATACGTGGTTTACATTGCAAATCGAACGGCCGTTTGTCACAATGACACCTGGAGAATGGAAGGAAGCAAGGAAGGACAGCACAGAATGCTGAGGAGCTGGGATAGAACGCTCCACTCATTCCACACTGCCGGGCCAATATAACTGGCACCGAGCTGAGACGCAGAGGGTAAACTGGAAGTGATAACAGCACCGTTTGTAGTCGATGAAATATAGACCTCCCTTGAAACAGACCCAAGATCGAACCACTTTCAACACATTGTCATTCAGACTGCATCCATCGTTCTTCGTACACATTGTTTGCTTTTTGTGTCGTTCTGATTTTCATTCTTGCTGTAATTTACTCCTCTGCACAGGGTGAACTCCCACAAATAACGTAGCGCCTTTAGTACTGTTGCCAACTGGCCAAATGAGAACTAGCACAGCTATTCAATCACAAAAGCCAGCAGAGCCAATCCAACCCTTTGCATTCCACAAATAGCCAGAAGCAGTCAATAAAAAAAACTTATTTCTGCCCCCTCACCATTGTTCTTTAATCAATTGCTTTCACACCGGTCGGTATCAGCTGAGTGCGGGCTACAGATCAGGGGGACATTTGGTGAGTCCCACAAATAAAACAAAGCTGCACAGTACCGACACAGCAGGTCGACTTGTGCCTCTGTGACCATCGGAATAATTCCACAGAGTCGTGCTGAAGAAACACACACACACACACACACCAAACACAGTACACTGTATGAACATAATAGGTCTATGTTATAATATAGGCAAACATTATTCACAAGAGAAAACACTCTACAGGCATTCAGTATAGAGCATATTGACTAGTTTCTTCACAGCCTGGTTTAGTAATTGAAATCCCCAGAATGAAGGAGACGACAGCGAGCAGTGGACACGACCCAGTCCCTCACAGGTACTGTCCTCCCCACCATCGAAGGTCCATCACGGGTACTGACCTCCCCACCATCGGTCCCTCACAGGTACTGACATCCCCACCATCCAAGGTCCATCATGGGTACTGACCTCCCCACCATCGATGGTCCCTCACGGGTACTGACCTCCCCACCATCGGTCCCTCACAGGTACTGACATCCCCACCATCCAAGGTCCATCATGGGTACTGACCTCCCCACCATCGAAGGTCCATCATGGGTACTGACATCCCCACCATCCAAGGACAATCACGTACTGACCTCCCCACCATCCAAGGTCCATCACGTGTACTGACCTCCCCACCATCCAAGGGATCTACAGGAGGTGCTGCTTCAAAAATCATCAAAGATCCACACCATCTTGGCCACGCTCTGATCTCGCTGCTACCATCGGGAAGAATGTACAGGAGTTCAAGAACAGTTTCTTCCCAACAATTATCAGGCTCTTGAATACTGTATAACACTAACCTCAGCAACTGTGATCTTCTATGGACTGTGTTTCGGTTGCACTATGGACTCTGGTTCTGCATGATTATGATCTGGGTACCTAGTATTACTGATTATTCATTTATTGTATTATTCATTATTATATCTTTATCTGTGTGTTATTGCATTAATCGGCATGTAAAGTTGCACTAAGAAAGAATTCCATTGTTCCCCTATTGGTACATATGACATTTAAACAGTCTTGTCTCTTAAAGAATCTTGCCCCTGCAGTAAGCCTTTAGATCGGTTAGAAATACATAAACTTTCTTTGGATTACTGATCTAAATAAAAATAAAAGTCAAATAGGTACAACCTTTAAAAATCCAGAACTGTGATAAAGATAATAACAATAGTTAGATTAGACAATCACATTTTGCCAGGGCACTAAAGTGTCGTGTTCTAGCCTGCCATTAATTGCTATCTGAAGGCATTCTGAGTTACTGTGAATGGCGTTAAAACGTTGAATTGAACTTAATAAACGCATTAGGAGACACACAAAAATGCAAAAAATGCTTCATTCCCCAAGGGATGTGTAAATGCACCTAAATAAACGGCTACTCTGCCAACCAGAGTAGTTACTTATGTAATCAGGTTAATTTAAAAATAACTTTTAAAAAAACACAAAACCCTCTTTTATATATTAAAACAATAAATTGATCGGAAGCAGCGCAATCTGTCTTGTGCGGTACAATTGCTCAGTTAAGTGCACATCATTAGAAACTGCATAAAATGATAAACATTTTGGAACCGTAATTAGAACGGTGCAATTAATTTCCTTGACATCTGGAATTATACACACTGTCAATGAAGGGGTCAGCCCAGGCGGCTTGGGGAGTGATTTACTGCATTCGTGTACAGGCATTAACTTTGAAAACTGTGCACCACCTTCTCTGCACTGCCATGGAGTTGTGGCGCATCCCATTCTGTTCTCTGATCCTGGTTATCCCACAGAAAATAGAACTTCTTAAATTAACAACGGCAAATGGAGTTTAGTTTAGGTTAGTTTAGAGATAGAGCTTGGAAACAGGCCCTTCGGACCACCGAGTCCACGCCAACCATCGATCACCTGTTCACGCTAGTTCCACTTTCCCATCCACTGCCTACACACTAGGGGCAATTTACAGAGGGCCAATTAACCTACTAATCCGCACGTCTTTGGGATATGGGATGGAACCGGAACACCCGGAGGAAACTCACACGGTCACAGGAGAGAATATGCAAACTCCCCACAGACAGCACCCGAGGTCAGGATCAAACGCGTCTCTGGCGCGGCGAGACAGCGGCTCTATCAGCTGCACCACTGTGCCTTTGGATCACAGCAATGAGAAGGTGGTGTAGAGAGCAGGTGATGCTCAGCTCCACATGGGCAGGTACCGCAACAGAGTGTGACACAATGTGGGCGAGCATTGGCCCAAGGGACTGTTCAGTCTAAAGCCATACTTGGCAATGCCAGGGCATTCGCAGCATGCCAAATGTGCAGACTCAACACAAGTTGGCCTGGTTCCCGTAAGTAGTCCGTCTGGGTTAAGGGCGACTTGAGCATCGAAGCAGGCCCTTTGGCTCACCTTTTCTATGCTGACCAAGGTGGCCTGCTGGGCTCGTCCCATTTGCCTGCATTTGGCCCTTCGCCCTCGAAACCCTTCCTGTCCATGCCTCCTCTGTCAAGGTGATGGCTTGTTCACACCTGACCAGCAGTGTGCTTTCTACCTTTAATATTGGGGACTCCATTTTCTTGGCCAACTTGGTTTAATCAGGAGAGCTTTTTTAATGAAAGGGAGCGTACGAAAGGCTTTGCTGAATATTACTTCATTTTTTCCTGTTAATAGGTCTGCATATGGGGCTGTGGTCTTCTGTTTTATTTCCCTGTATTTTCTAGTGAAACAGACCAGGACACATAATGGAGAACACAGGTCATTTATCAAGGGCAGAACATTTACACAGCATTGAGCATCAGATTAATTCCTAAATTAAGTGAAGGTGAATACAATGCACTGCTCCACATTTACTAATAGAGCAACAACTCTATGATGCTATGGCTTGAGTTTTAAGTAGTTCAGTCCTTAAAGCCACTGACGATGAAACTGATATTTATTTATGTTCATAAGTGATAGGAGCAGAATTAGGCCATTCAGCCCATCAAGTCTCTGATCTATCTTTCCCTCTTAATAACATTCTCCTGCCTTCTCCCCTTAAACCCTGACACCAGTACTAATCAAGAATCTATCTATCTCTGCCTTAAAAATATCCATTGACTATTCAATGCAAGGACGAATAGATTGGGTGAATACACCCAATTTGTTTTCAGGGTAGGAACAAGGTTAAGGTGAGGTTAACATAGGTTCAAGGTGAGAGGGGAAAAATTTAATAGGAAACTGAGGGGCAACTTTTTTACACAGGTGGTGGGTATATGAAATAGACTGCCAGAGGAGGTAGTTGAGACATGTACTATATTACTATACAAGTAAGCATTTAAAAGACATTTGGACTGGTACACGAATAGAGAAGGTTTAGAGGGATATGGGCGAAACGCAGCCAGGTGGGGCTAGCGTAGATGGGGCACCTTGGTCAGTGTGAGGGAGGTGGGCTGAAGGGCCTGTTTCCGTGCTGTACGACTCCCCCACATGGAGGGGGGCGATGGCCAGTAAAGATACAATGAAGGGGAGGGTCAACCAGCACTTAAGGCGGACAGAAATGGAGGGCTATGCCCGCAGCTGAAGACTGTAGGTGGGGGCTGAAGGTAAACGCTGGCTTGTGTCTGTGCTGGATATTCATGCAGATCTGTGTCAACAGAGGCGAGATGCAGTGATCGGTGACAGTCAGTGCCACACGAGAGAACCAGAGCAAGGAAGCACAGAAACATCCTTCCCCTGAAAATAACAACAGCTGCAGTTGTGAACTAAAGAGTCGACATCATCGCCATATGGTTATGGGGCGAAGGCAGGAGAATGATAGGTGAGAGGGAAAAATACATCAGCCATGATTGAATGGCGGAGTAGACTTGATGGGCTGAATGGCCTAATTCTGATCCTGGAACGTATGAACCTATCGCTGTGGGAAAGAGACGACAACTCACACATCCTGCAAGGTTGTCCAACTACAATTCTGTAGGGCCAGCGAACGAATGCTTTAGCAAGATGCCAGAAGCATTTGAGAGCCAATTGGCCGTCTTCTACGCTGATTCTGTGCACCTGTTTAAAAAAAAAAAAATCTGCCTTGCCAAAATGCTAATCCTATCCAAATCAACATGCAAAGGGAACATACAGAAGGGCCCTGGCACAGCAGTGACGGGGCTGGGCGAACACTGGCTTGAATAAAACGTGGGCAGGATTGTACATGCCAACCTGTGCAGACTCAGCTCTAAGATAGACACAAAAAGCTGGAGTAACTCAGCGGGTCAGACAGCATCTCTGGAGAAAAAAAACGCCAGCTCTGAGTTACTCCAGCTTTTTGTGTCTCCCTTTGGTTTAAACCAGCATCTGCAGTTCCTTCCTGCACATACTGAGCTCTAATATCTACGTGGTTCACCGAGGGGAGAGTTGCCAGGGAATTTAACAATTTAATATCTGCTGAAGGGAAGTGGGCAGTGTGCAGGGCAGCAAAGTGGGAAACATTCCCTGCCTGAGTAAACCTCACAATAATTCTATACTGGATGTAGAACATCTTCAACCAACACAAGTCCTGTGCTTATAGGTTTTCAAACTGCATGTCTGAAGAAGGCACCTGACCCAAAATGTCACCTATCCATGTTCTCCAGAGACGCAGCCTCACCCGCTGAGTTACTCCAGAATGTTGTGTCTTTTGTTTTGGAAACCAGTGTCTGCAGTTTCGTGTTTCACCATGTCTTTGACCACATTTGAGAAGGGAATCCCAAACAGTCAGAAGACAAGTGTTTAATTGTCATCTGAACCAACAACACAACAATGGTATTCTTTCTTGCTGCAGCTTAACAGGCCGGTAAATGCAATAACACAGAAATAAATATATATGTTATATATATATATATATATATGTATATATATATCAGACTTCCGAGACAAAGTCTTCACTCAAGCTCGAAGCTGGTGCCATTAACAAGTAACTTTTCCCTGTGGAGGAACAACTTCCACGGCCAAAAAGTGCATTTAAGTGATGTGACAGAGAACAAAAAACTGACAGATTAGACCTGAGCTGCAGATTATTGAAGGAACACCTGGAAATGTTATCATTTATCAAATCTCAGAGCTATGGACAATCAGAGACTTCCGGAAGCACCAGGCCAACTCCTTTTACACCTCACGCTGCTTTGGCAAGGCCAGTAGCATTATCAAGGATGAGTCACACCCTGGCCACTCCCTCTCCTCCCCTCTCCCATCAGGCAAAAGGCATAGAAGTATGAAAACACACTTCAGACTCCAAACCTTCAGATTCAGGGACAGTTTCTTCCCAGCTGTTATTAGGCAACTAAATCATCCTACCACAACAAGAGAGTGGTGTTGAGCTGCTATCGACCTCATTGGTGACCTTCGGACTATTCTTGATCGGCCTTTGCTGGCTTTACCTTGCACTAAACATTATTCCCTTAACATGCATATGCACACTGTAATAGCCCGATTGTAATCATGTGTTATCTTTCTGCTGACTGGATAGCGCGCAACAAAGGCTTTTCTCTGTACCTCGGCGCACACGATCATAAACTAAAATGAAACTGAAATGTACACACCAGGAGATGGAACGGTGGGTGAAACACAAAATGAGTGAGAGAGCGGAGGGATAGCACCAGTCATCTCCAGCCAGGCACTTCACCGAGGCTGTGGCACCACCTGGGCTCAAAATGGCAGCGTAGAACTGAACACTGTGGGTTCAGGAGGACTTATAACACGCTACTCTGCTCAGGAAAACACAATGCAAGGTCTTGAGGAAGATGGAGGAACAGAAGAAAGGACATTTATATTGTGCCTTATCACATCCTCAACATCCCGAAGTTCTTCACAACCAATTTGTTATTTTTGAAGGGCAATAATTCATCGGGACAGCCCCCTTCCATAAGATAATACAATGAATTACGAGTTAATCTGCTTTTGGTAATGTTGATTAAGGGAAGAATATTAAGAGAGAAATTCCCGGCTGTTATTTGGAAGATTCTTTAATTAACACCGCGGTAAACTGCACATCCACTGATCCACACAACCAGGTGCTGAAGTCCTTACTGCCCTGGAGTTCTGAGAGAGGTTTTCATTCACGTGGCCGTGTGCACAAGTTGTGGAGGGGGTTGGAACCCACACCATACTGATTCAGAAATGAGTGAAACCAATTTATGAGGCACTCTTAGTTTGAAGAAGGGTCCCGAAAATAAAACGTCGCCTATCAATGTCCTCCACAGATGCGACCTGACCCGCTGAGTTCCTCCAGCACTTTGTGCTCTGCACAGGATTCCAACGTCTGCAGATCTTTGTGTCTCCATTGTGAGACACTCTTTCTGGATTCACAGTTAGAATATAGAAACTAGAACAGTAAAGCTTAGAAATAGGCCCTTCGGCCCACAATGTCTTTGCCGAAAAAATCTAATCTCCTCTGCCTACACATGATCCATATCCCTACATTCCCTGAATATCCATGTGTTCAGAGGAAAAGCTTGTCCATTTACTCCACTGACATATTTTATTAATCTAAGTACCACCATAAGGTCAATCCAGGCCTTTTAAATGCAAACAAGTCAAATGGATGCAACATGCCCTTCCATTCTATTTGTCTTAAATATAAGCCACAGGACATCACACTTTCCTCACAACGAATCTCCACTGTAGTTCTGTCTATTCCTCACCTAATCTAAATCCTTTACAAGTTCCTCTTTCAAATCGCACAAATTATTGTGCTTCAATAGACAATAGGTGCAGGAGTAGGCCATTCGGCCCTACGAGTAATCTGCAAACAACAATCTTCTTTCACACAATTCATTTTTAAATGCTAAGGATTGAGAACTCAATACAGATCGCCCGGGGAAACAATAAATGTCATATTCGCTCATCCAGAGAACACTTTATTCCCCCAATCCAGATTTCCATTCCTGGCGAATTGTCACCCATTCCTTCTCTCCAGAGATGCTGCCTGTCCTCCTGAGTTACTGAAGAGGGTCGAAACTCTTCTTCAGACTGATGTCAGGGGAGAGGGTGATACATAGATATGGAAGTGTAAGGTGTGAAAACAGGACAAAAGGGGATGGAGATCGATGAAAATGTAGAGCAGATCATTGTTAACTGGGAGAAGGTAACAACAAAGCAGAGATAAAATGTAGTCGGAGACAGTCAGACTGGTCGGAGAACTGGGTAGGAGGAGGAATGGAGAGAGTGGGAAAGCAAGCGTTACTTGACGTTAGAGAGGTCAATGTTCATACCGCTGGGCTGTAAGCTGCCCATGCGAAATATGAGGTGCTGTTCCTCCAATTTGCGCTGGGCCTCACTCTGACAATGTAGGAGGCCCAGGAAAGAAAGGTCAGTGCGGGAATGGGAGTGGTAGTTAAAGTGTTGAGAAACCATTTGTTGAAAAGTGTTGGGTTAGTGCCTGATATTTGAATGTGCCTCAATGGTTCACGGATTTATTCCTCGTATTAATTTTGTTTTCTGCGTCTTTCAGGAGGATGGACACGTCACTGATGCTACAACTTCCCAGTGAGTAACCAGATGCGAGGTCAGTCCACAGGCATGACAAATACTGAAGCATTTTCACCAATTCCTCCACAACTACACTCCCTCGTCCAATTCATTGCAAAGTAAATATTTGTTTTTGTGCAAAAAAGTGCTCCTTTGAAATCTTTTCCTCTCTCACCTTAAACCAATGCCCTCTAGTTTTGGACTCTGTTTCCCAGGGAAAAAATATATTTGAAAGCTGTTCCAACAGTCTCAAGCTGAGAAAATGTAATCAAGAGTGCCCAGCAAACTCTTGGAAGTGCAGTGGAAAATTGGGTCATAATGATATTGTACCAGCTAAGCTAATAGTGTACTCTTTTACTGTCTTCTCACTTTTGTTCAAATCCACTCATTTTCAGCCAGATAAACTCTGCACATGCCGCATGGCACGCACCATGTTTTCATTGGAGTTCTTTCCAAAGTACTCTTGTGCTTTGGCCAACAATGGTTCCTTTTGATTTTGCGTGGAGGCCTCCATGATGAAGTGTCTCAGGAATCCAAGACTCAAGGGGGAGTCAAAGAGTCCAGAGAGAGTAAACGACTCCCAAAGAACGTTGTTAGTTTGTGACCAGCAGCATGCAAGGAAGGGATGAACTACAACTTTGGTACGACCCCACAATGCTCGTTCAACACCATCAGGCCAAATGGGCACGTGACTTCACAAAGAAAATCCTGCTGCAATAGTTGGCGAGACCATTTGAATGAGTCTCTTTATCTACATTCTTGCAGAGAATTATGTAGGAAGGAACTGCAGACGCTGGTTTAGACCAAAGATAGACACAAAAAGCTGGAGTAACTCGGCGGGACAGGCAGCATCTCTGGAGAGAAGGAACGGGTGACGTTTCGGGTCGAGACCCTTCTTCAGTCCCAGTCCCAGATCCAGACTGGGTCTGAAGAAGGGTCTCGTCCCGAAACGTCACCCATTCCTTCTCTCCAGAGATGCTGCCTGGCCCGCTGAGTTACTCCAGCTTTTTGTGTCTATCTTCCTGTAGAGAATTGTTGGGAATGTCACTTTGAAGCAACAACAAAGAAGCCTCTAAAGTGCAGCCTCCGAGTTATTTTAATTTACCTGAAACGATTAGCGGTCGTTTAGCTTATTATTAATGGAGAACACACATGTGGTGACACAGGGGGGGGGGGCATGTGAGTGGTTAAAGTACCCCGCTTTGTTTTGGAGGACATATTGGAGCTGGCCATACTGTTCATGTTCATAAGTTATCGGAGCATAATTAGAATTCATGCCATTAGACTGGAAGATACCTGCAGAGGGAGAAAGGAATGGGACTGCGGAGAAAGATCGCTTCAAGAAACTAACCTCACCTCAGAGAAAACAGACAGGATTCGTCATGCGACTGAAAGCGTGGAATTTTGATTCAAAGCAATTGGCAATTCACCAGGACAGAATGTGAGTGTGGTTCACTGCCCCAGGGGAGACGAACATACCCACCATGCAAGTTGACAGAAACCCCAGCTTCATGCAAGCAACAGAACGGTTGGAGAGTACACGAGTTTCACAAAAGACAATGGTGTCCCAATTTTGGTTAAAAGTTAAAAAACACAGGAAGATCAATCATTTTGGAAACGCCCTGGGGAATAATCACGTGAGCAGATGGCCAGAGCAACTGGTGGTGAACCAGGAATCATCAGCTCGTGAGCTGTGGGAGCAGAATTAGGTAATTTGGCCCATCAAGTCAATTAAATCACATCTGATCTATCTCTCCCTCTCAACCCCATTCTCCTGCCTTCTCCCCATAATCCCTGACACCTGTACTAATCAAGAATCTGTCAATGTCTGCCTTATAAATATCCATTGACTTGGTCTCCACAGCCCTCTGTGGTTGTTGGATTCAGTGGCGAATCCCTTGATAATGAGCTCATGCTTTTGGTCTGGATAATGAGGGCAGATTTAGATATAGATTACAGTTAGACAATTATTACCTGAGATTTCAAATAATTATGTGAGTCCATGTTTTGCAATTCCATGTTACAAAAGCCACAGTCAAAGTCCTACAGCACAGAAACAGGTCCTTTGGCCCAACTCGTCCATGCTGACCCGATGCCCCATCTAAACTAGTCCCATTTGCCTGTGTTTGGCCTTTGCTCTGAACTTTTCCTATCCATATACCTGTCCAAAAGTGTTTTTTTTCATGTTGTTATGGTACTTACCTCAATTACTTCCTCTGGCAGCTCGTTCTGTATACCCATCACCCTCTGTGTGGAAAAAGTTACCCCTCAGGTTCCTATTAAATCTTTCCTCTTTCAGCTTCAACCTATGGCCTTTGGTTCTTGATTGCTTTACCCTTGGAAGAAGACTCTGTGCATTCACCCTACAAATTCCCCTCATGACGTTCTGAACATCCCTCAGCCTCCTGCGTCCAAGGAATAAAGTCCTCGCCTGCCCAACCTCTCCCAGAAAGCAACAGAAGCTTTGCACTCACAAAGGTGTAACCGCAAACAGCCAAGGACTACTTCAGGCAGCAATGTCCTCAGGTGTACAATGATAGCACAGGGAAACTACAGTACTGAAACGGGTTTGTGCGAGTTGGGCCGAAGGGCCTGTCTCTATGCTGTACGCTTCTGTGGAGGTCCAGTTCCTGAATCGCCATTCCTGACACCACGCTCCCCACATTCCCTTGCAAGCAACGCCATAATCCAAGAATAGATTAGAAACACAAATGTACCTTGAAGAACTCAATTTGGACAGGTCAGAAAAACAGTGTTCAGCTGTGCCAATGTGACGTTTTCAAAGGCAGAATGTAAGAGGTTTGCTGATGGGATTAAACTATGAGCTGTGAGGAAGGTCACATTGCCCAGTGAAGTCTGGCACGCTCACCATGCTGCTAGATGGTGCAGGCTTGTCCACGCAGTGCTCCGTCCTGCAGGGTCTCCTCTTAGCTTAATAGTTAAACACCGTACCACAAATGGGATGGTAATGATAATGAAATATCTGCAACCCTCATTTCCATGCCAATGTATTTATTATGGTCTTCATACTCCATTGTGTTTATTCCTGATACAACATGCAAATCACTTACTTTTATACAGCAGACACATTGCAATACATTGTATTTTAATCAGGATATTATAACTGTACAACCAAGCATGTATCGACACATTGCAGACACCTTGAAGAAGGTTCCTGACCCTAAATGTCACCTATTGAGTCTCTGAAGGGTTCCTGACCCGAAATGGTCCTGACCCTGATCTCACCTATCCACGTTCCCCAGTGATGCTGCCTGACCCGCTGAGTTACTCCAGCATTTTGTGTATGTTTTTGTTGTCGGAGTCTTGCATCAGGGAAACAGGCCCTTCGGTCCAACTGGTCCGTGCCAACCAAGATGCCTCAACCCACGTTCTTCCCATTTGCCCCCGCTTGACCCATCTCCCTGTAACCCGTTCCTGGTCCATGCACCTGCCCCAATTACATTTTAGGAAAAAAGCCTTTGCAAACGGTCCTTACCTATTGAAGAGGTTGTTCCTGTTGACCATTCTGAGGAACCCTGTGGGGTCAGTGACGGAAGTCAGCTTGTTGTTCATGTCCTCAAACTGCTGGTCGAGTAGGTCCCCAGCCTCGCTCTCTGTTTCACTGTTTGAACACATCCTGCTGAGACAAAATAAAAAGCCAGACCCCATCAGCAGGAAGCAACACAAACACCTCCGAAATAGTTTGCAAAAGTGAAGCACATAAATCCTGCATAAAACAGTGAACCTGTCCGAACAAAAGGATTGATGTGCATAACAAATCTATTTCTGAGAGCCGCTCTTGCGGCATTGTAGGTAGAAGAATTGCTGCCTTCTTGTTGCAAGGTCAGAGAGTGCTGATGACCACTGCCTTCATGTCAATGTACATCCCACCGACCGACCGGCAGCATCATTTATCACCTCTTTTGACACCCTTACTATCTCTCAACTGTCGGACGGGATGAACAGAAAGTTCTGCCAAATAACTAAATAGATTAGAAACACAAATGTACCTTGAGGAACTCAGTTTTGACAGGTCAGAAAAACTGTGTTCAGTTGTGCCAATGTGGTGCTTTCAAAGGCAGAATGAAAGATGTTTGCGAATGGGATTAAACAGTGAGCTGTGAGGAAGGTCACATTGCCTGGTGAAGGCCTGGCTCGCTAACCATGCTGCTAGATGGGGCAGGCTTGTCCATGCAGTGCTCCGTCCCGCAGAGTCTCCTCTTAGCTTAATAGTTAAACACCAGACCACATATGGGATGGTAATGATAATGAAATATTTGCAATGCTCATTTCTATGCCAATGTATTTTTTATGGTATCCACACTCCATTGTATTAATTCCTAAATAAGGGCGGTGTGGTGGCTCAGCGGCAGAGTTGCTGCCTTACAATGCTTGCAGCGCCAGAGATCTGGGTTTGATCCCGACTACGGGTGCTGTCTATACAGAGTTTGTACGTTCTCCCCGTGACCGCGTGGGTTTTCTTCGAGATCTTCGGTTTCCTACCACGCTCCAAAGACGTACAAGTTTGTAGGTTAATTGGCTTGGAGGATGTTTAAATTGTCCCTAGTGTCTAGGATAGTGTTAATGTGCGGGGATCGCTGGTCGGCATGGACCCGATGGGCTGAAGGGCCTGTTTCCTTGCTGTATCTCTAAACTAAACTAAACTATTGGGAAGAATGTAACAGATCCATGTGACAAACTCAATTCTCTGACTGAGACCTGGTTCATTTCCCTCACAACAATCTAAAACTGTCAGACTGCTTACAATTCAATTGTCATTAATCAATTCCAAATCTGACATATCCCTGCCATTATTAGGACTAATTATTCCCATTTCAACCATGCCTCCTAATTGCCCCTGCACAACACCTCAGCTGCTGAGCTCAACACCTGACCTTCACATGCCTCACACTTGACTATTTCATACCATCCCTGCTGCCGAACCACAACCCCGGTCTCCATAAACCAAGGGTCGTCCAATGTTCTCCCCACTCTGTCGCCAAATACAACAACACCACCGCCCCATTACCCCCTGTGCTCAATGACTCACACCTGCTCCGAGATTAAACAATATCCCTTTTAAAATTTCTTATCACTTCTTTCAACTAGTTTAGTTTAGCGATACTGCATGGAAACAGGCCCTTTGGCCAATTGGGTCCATACCGACCATCGATCACCCGTTCATAAGAGTTCGATGTTATCCCACTTTCTCATCAAATCCCTACACATTCGGGGCAATTTTACAGAGGCCAGTTACCCTACAAACCCGCAAGTCTTTGGGATGTGGGAGGAAACCGGGACACCCAGTGGAAACCCATGCGGTCACTGGGAGAACGTGCAAACTCCACACGGGCAGACTGCACCCAAGGTCAGGATGGAACTCATATTTCTGGCTCTGTGAGGCAGCAGCTCTCTGTCACCATGCTGCCCTAATTGTATAGATCCCAGGAATCTTTCTCTTACCAACAACAGTCCAAGTTTCCATGTTCCTGGCCTCCTGAATTTAACTGCACCGTCCACACCTTCTGTTGTCAAATTCCCAAATCCCATAATCTCTCCCCTAAATCTCTCCCATATTCTGAAGAAAGATCTCGACCCGAAACATGAGTCTCAAGAAGGGTATCGACCCAAAACGTCACCCATTCCTTCTCTCCAGAGTTGCTGCCTGTCCCGCTGAGTTACTCCAGCTTTTTGTGTCTCTCTCCTATATTCATTAATCCTTTAAGATCATTCTGAAAATGTACTGATTTGTTAAACCAGACTTTTGATCATCTGGCAAAATATTTCCTTATCTGCTGTGACATCAACAATAAAAATTTGTAACGAAGCAATGATAAATTTTAACTCGTCTACCAATTCTGTTTTTGACTTTGTTTGTTTGGGTTTGTGCTTGTTATTGAAGGCCACGAAAGCATGAGGTCATTTGCCTGTGTTTATTTATTTATTTATTTGTGTGTCCTGGTGACTGCTCTGCTCTTGTCATGATGTGTGTATTATGTGTGTGTGTGCGCGCGCGTGTGCGTGCATGTGTACTTGCGTGTGTATGTTAGTCAATAACTGTTGCAAAGAACAGCTGCAATTTCTCCATTACATGGACAGAATTCAGCAAACTGTTACACAAACATAAACAAAGATCAAATTCACATTTTGAAAGGAGCTGGCACTGGGAAGAGCAAACAATAAAAATGTTGAAAGTGGTCACCATTAGCTGACATGAGCATTATGGTGTCACAGAACTCTTCTCAGACTCAACTACAGAAATGCAAGAGGTAAAGATGCTCAATATCACTGCTCTACTGATGCACATCTGCACTGAGTCCAATCCATTTACCATCACGCTGTGAGATCCGCTCAGAACAGACCTGCCGTCTCAAACGTCGGCATGTCAGACGCTGTGGACCATTATCACCAGTGGAATTGTATTCGCGCATTCTGCAATCTGATATCCTGCCATCCCCATCAATCTACCCTCACAGTAGGACCAGAGGATTAGTCTCCAGACCCAAAACGTCACCTATCCATATTCTCCACAGAGGCTGTCTGACCTGCTGAGTTACTCCGGCACTTTGTGTTTTTTTTTGTAAACCAGCTAATCTAAACCAAATTAAACTAAACAATAGACAATAGACAATAGACAATAGGTGCAGGAGTAGGCCATTCGGCCCTTCGAGCCAGCACCGCCATTCAATGTGATCATGGCTGATCATTCTCAAACAGTATCTACAGTTCCTTGTGTCTGCCAAAGGATTAATGCTGGTTCAATAGGAAATGCAGAAGGAACGTACTCCCCAAATACCATCAGGTAGACCACTGTCATCTATTGCATATTTATCTGTGTGTTATTGAGTTAACCGGCCTGTTAAGCTGCAGCGTGTAAGAACTTCATTGCCGGTAGATACGACAATTGACTCTTGACTCTCAAATCTTCCTGTTGAAGCGATTAGGTCAAGGCTTCAAAAAACCTTCCAATATTCGAACTAGATTTCCTTACTTGACCATCAAAAGGAAATAAACGGTACATTACTTTGCTGGCTGTGCGTATGCTTCAGGCTACAAATGGTTATTATATACGCCCAGAAAGGAGAGATTAAAACAGAATTATTTTAATGTCACATGGGTAGTGTCCTGTTAGGGACGGCCATCTTGCCCATTTGGCTCATCTGCACAGATAGTTCCTCTGTTCCTCTCTTCCCCTCCTCCTTCCCAGATCTCCCTCTATCTTCCTGTCTCCACCTATATCCTTCCTTTGTCCCGCCCCCCCTGACATCAGTCTGAAGAAGGGTCTCGACCCGAAACCTCACCCATTCCTTCTCTACCGAGATGCTGCCTGACCTGCTGAGTTACCCCAGCATTTTGTGAATAAATACCATCTGCACAGATACATTCACAGCTGCTAACGTCCACTTCAATCATTCTCGTCTTTTGCATTCAGAGTTTTTACTTTGCAGACAATCCAAGGAGACATTTGAGGAAGAGGTGAGGTTGGGAAGAAGGGAGTCAGGGAGGGTTGTGGAGGAACTGACTGAAAACCAGGAGGTTGGTGTTTTAGAGGATTTTGGACACACAGTGAAGCTTAAAAAGCTGGCACAAGATGAGAGATGTCCACTGAGCTGTGAGCTTTTGATGCAGGAGTGATGGTATTAATTCATCTCTGTGAGAGGAAATACTCTATGACATAAGCCCTGAATTTGCTTCACTGTTTGTACACATCTTCTTGATGTGGAATTATGGCTGAACTCAAAATGTCATTCAGGATTGTAAATTTCTACACCACTTAAAATCTCCTGCACCTCAAAAGGTCTGTTCAAGATTTTTTTTTTTAACGAAGATCAAGCCCAGGTTTTTCAACTCTTCCCTCATTATTTTTCCATGGCAAAAGTGATTAACTTAGCGGATCTTCTCTGGAATGTTTCGAGAGCCCTGAGGGTTTGTGATATTGAGTAAGAACGAGGGCCAGTGGAACATCTCTTTACGAATACATTCAAGTAGAATAATCCCATTCCCTTAAGCTTGCATTTGCGAAAAACAGAGAAAATGATTTTTCCAAGTTATTAACTAATGTGAGAGTATTAGTCACAACCAATTGATCATACTGATTGTGGCCACTCCAGTTGTCATGTTAAATCAACCAAATTAGAATAAAGCGGCAAAACACAGTTAATGAGCTCAATGCTTTATCAATTTTGGGAAGCAATATTGTAAAATTCAATTTGGAACAATGAAAATTAATGAAACCCAGTGAAAACATTAGAATAAACCCATTTGAATGTGTCTCTTGCTGATCATTTTTATCTGAAGCCCCAAATCCAAGTGCTCAGGAAAGCTTCATCTCACAGCTAACCGAATTGGAAGAATTCATTTAAAATTTCTCTAGAATAAAAGCACAAGATTGAAACTACGCAATCTAAATTATCTCCTCTGCCCCTATGAATAAAATATAACCAGAATTTGATATATGGTCTTTATTTTACTGGTATAATCACATTTAATAACACGGGAAGAATTTCTGTCTTTCAGGAACAGTTGATCTTTGCTGTGCTTCGATGTTAGGTGTCAAACAGTGTTAAGATGCACCATTTGTACAATTCCTTAAGGGTTGAGATATTAATCTTTGCACTTTTGCAAACAAACATTATTTTCATCCCATTGTAGAAATTAAATACAACAGCCCAGTTTACATTGGGTATTTTTCTTATGTTTAGTTTAGCTTAGTTTAGAGATACAGCACGGAAACAGGCCCTTCGGCCCACCGAGTCTGTGCCGACCTGCAATCCCCGCATACTAACATTATCCTACATGCACTAGGGACAATTTTTACATTTACTAAGCCGAATTACCAATAAACCTGTACGTCTTTGGAGTGTGGGAGGAAACCAAAGTTCTCGGAAAAAACCCACGCGGTCAAGGGGAGAGCGTACAAACTCTGCACAGACAGCACCCGTAGTCAGGAACGAACCCGGGCCTGCGGTGCTGCAAGCGCTGTAAGGCAGCAACTCTACCGCTGTGCCACCATGCTGCCCATTGTTGCCACAGGAATTGTGAAGCCAGAGGAATGAATATAGGTGGAATGGGAGAAATGGGTGTGAATCCAAGTGCACAGGGAAGAGAGGGGGAAGGGGGGGGGGCAGGGAGAAGGGATGGGTGTTTGTAGGTTGGTTACCTAAAATTAGAGAATTCAATGTTTCTACTATCAGTCTGAAGAAGGGTCCTGACCCAAAATGTCACCTATTGATGTTCTCCAGAGATGCTGCTTGAGGTTCTAAGTTACTCCAGTGCTTTTTTAATGTTCATTCCATTAGGCGGTACCATACACATACATATACAAGCCTATGGGTGTAACCCTGTCTGAAGATAGCACTTGATAAAATTGGAATGCACACTGATATTCTATGTAACAAGTATTGCTTTTATTTCACAACCTTCACATAATAAAATGCCTCAAAGCATTTCCCTCGAAAGATTATCAAACAAAATTCGACACTGAGCCATATAGGAAGTTATCACAGTAGTAGAAAAACACTGAAAGGGATTGTTTCTAGATATTTCAAAGGATGCAAATGAACAAGTGAGGTGGCAAGGGTTCAAGGGCATTGATGTTCATCAGTGATGGGACATCTAGAATACCAGTCCCTGGGGCATTGTTTAGGAAGGAACTGCAGATGTTGGATGACAATGAAGATAGACACAAAATGCTGGAGCAACTCAGCGGAACAGGCAGCATCTCTGGAGAGAAGGGATGGGTGAGGTTTTGGGTCGAGACCCTTCTTCAGACTGAGTCAGAGGAGAGGGAAACGAGAGATTTGGAAGGGTAAGGTGTGAAAACGAGAGATCACGCATTCCTACTCTCCAGAGATGCTGCCTGTTCCGCTGAGTTGCTCCAGCGTTTTGTGTCTATCCTGGGGCATTGTTATTCACCAGTGATGGGACAACTAGAATTGGTGCTCGGCCACAGATTTGGAGGAGCATGGATATCTGAGAGGGTTGCACGGCAAGAGGAAATTAGAGTTAGGAAGGAACTAGGTCAGAAAGCAATTTGTAAACATAGAAAAGAGTTTTACTACGAAGGCACTACTAAAACAGGAGTTAATGTGGTGTACCAAAACCCCCCCCAACAAATCCAGGAGTAACTCGGCAGGGCTGGTGGCATCTCTGGAGGACATGCATAGGTGACGTTTCTGGTCAGGACCCTCCTGTGGGTGAGCAGGCACTGACTCGATGGGTGAACAAATCTTGGTGCAGGTTAGGATATAGGCAGCAGAATGTTACATGGATTTCCACATTCCATAGACACTAAGTAGTTCCAGATTTGGTATAACTCACACTTATTACATATAATATGCCTTTAGCCTGTACAACATCTCCTGTACCTGAACCCTGGAGGTTTCTCAATCCTACACCCACATCTGCCTGGGGAAGATTATATACAGCTGCACGATTTGGCAATTTGTCAAATGATAGACAGTTATGTTATTGGTCTATCTGCAGCCCATCTTGAAAAACTTCTGCTTTTAAGTCATTCTTTTACAGTAGTTTGAAAGGTTCACTGCATCAGATCAAATAGATAAGCTTCTCATCTGGTGGGGAATAAAACGCCAAGTAACACTGGCACAAATCTGCCAGAAAGCATCCAAACTGAAATGTGTTTCAGGCCATCCCAACCTTAATCATGAGCATTAATTGGCATTTGTGCAAAACCACCTTTAATTTAAAACCAAATTGGGAACTTTCCTCAGAGAAATTAGAGGCTGCCTTCTGGGAAACTGAACGATGACAGTGTGGGTCCAGGACTAAAGCACAAAGCTGGAACAAAATAAAGAGCGCACTGTTCTTTATCTATCTGATGTGGTACCCTCTGGAAAGCTTGCCAGAGCAGCAGAGCAGGCAGCTAGTCTTGCCACAGCTTAGAGCGTTGGTTACTAACACTGAGGAAGTAAGTGTAGGAAGGAAATGCTGATGCTGGTTTACAGCAAAGATAGACACAAAATGCTGGAGTATCTCAGCGGGACAGGCAGCATCTCTGGAGAGAAGGAACGGGTGACGTTTGGGGTCAAGACCATTCCTCAGACTCAGTCAGTCTGAGGAAGTAAGAATGTGTTCCAAGAGAGCCAAGAGTGTTTAATTGTGATATGTACCAACAGTGGAAGAATGGAATTGCTGCAGATGAACAAATGCAGTAACACACTGATTGCTGCAGAATGTGGCACGGTGGCGCAGCGGTCGAGTTGCTGCCTTACAGAGAATGCAGCGCCGGAGACTCAGGTTCGATCCTGACTACGGGTGCTGTACTGTACGGAGTTTGTAAGTTCTCCCCGTGACCTGCGTGGGTTTTCTCCGAGATCTTCGGTTTCCTCCCACTCCAAGGACGTACAGGTTTGTAGGTTAATTGGCTGGGCAAATGTAAAAATTGACCCTAGTGGGTGTAGGATAGTGTTAATGTGCGGGGATCGCTGGGCGGCACGGACCCGATGGGCCGAAGGGCCTGTTTCTGCGCTGTATCTCTAAATCTGAAAAATCTAAAAAACTTAAATCTAATAATAAAATAAACAATACATTAATAACCATAGCACTAAACTTGCAAAACTTCCTAGAACTGAACATTGATAACTACCAGGTTTTGCACTTTTGTAAATCTAATCAGGATAGAACCTTCACAGTGGAGAATGCTGCAGAGCAGTATGGATCTTAGAGGACAGGTGCACAGTGAAAGTGGCATCGCAGGTAGAAGGAGGCTTTTGGGGCGCTGGCCTTCATCAGTCAGGACACTGAGTAGAAAAGTTGGGACATAATATTACAGCTGTAACATTACGACCGAGTATTGTGTTCAGTTTTGGTCACCCTGCCACAAGAAGGACGTTGTTAAGCTGCAAGTCTGCAGAGAAGATGTATGAGATGTTCCCAGGACTTGAGGGTCTGAGCCGTAGGAGAGATTGGGCAGGCTGGGACTTTATTCCAAGGAGTGCAGAGGCCCAACTCATCCATGCCAACCAAGATGCCCCATCTAAACTAATCCCATTTGCCAGTGTCTGAGCCATATCACTCCAAACCTTTCCTTTGCATGTTCCTGTCCAAATGTTTTGAAAATGTTGTTACTGTACCTGCCTCAACTACTTCATCTGGCAGCTCTGAAAGCAAGCATGCAGGTGCAGCAGGCAGTGAAGAAAGCGAATGGTATGTTGGCATTCATAGCAAGAGGATTTGAGTTTAGGAGCAGGGAGGTTCTGCTGCAGTTGTACAGGGCCTTGGTGAGACCGCACCTGGAGTATTGTGTGCAGTTTTGGTCTCCTAACCTGAGGAAAGACGTTCTTGCCTTAGAGGGAGTACAGAGAAGGTTCACCAGATTGATCCCTGGGATGGCGGGACTTTCATATGAGGAAAGACTGGATAGACTGGGCTTGTACTCGCTGGAATTTAGAAGACTGAGGGGGGATCTTATAGAAACATATAAAATTCTTAAGGGGTTGGAGAGGCTAGATGCGGGAAGATTGTTCCCGATGTTGGGGGAGTCCAGAACCAGGGGTCACAGCTTAAGGATAAGGGGGAAGTCTTTTAGGACCGAGATGAGAAAACATTTCTTCACACAGAGAGTGGTGAGTCTGTGGAATTCTCTGCCACAGAAGGTAGTTGAGGCCAGTTCATTGGCTATATTTAAGAGGGAGTTAGATGTGGCCCTTGTTGCTAAAGGGATCAGGGGGTATGGAGAGAAGGCAGGTACAGGTTACTGAGCTGGGTGATCAGCCATGATCATATTGAATGGCGGTGCAGGCTCGAAGGGCCGAATGGCCTACTCCTGCACCTATTTTCTATGTTTCTATGTTTCATTGCGTATACCCACTACCCTGAAAATGTTGCCCCGCATGTTCCTATTAAACCTTTCGCCTCTCACCTTAAACCTATGCCCTCAAATTACATTGTTCCCCTACTCTGGGGAAAATAATCTGTGCATTCACCTTATCTTTTGAAAACTCGCAAGATTTTATACAACTCTATAAGATCTAAGGAATAAAGTTCATAAGCGATAGGAGCAGAATTAGGCCATTCGGCCCATCAAGTCTCCTCCGCTATTCAATCGTGGCTGATCTATCTTTCCCTCTAAATCCCATTCTCCGACCTACTCCCTATAATCCCTGACACCCGAATTAATCAAGAATCTATCTCTGCCTTAAAAATATCCATTGACGGCCACCACAGCCTTCTGTGGCAATTAATTCCACAGATTCAACACCATCTGACTACAGAAATTCCTCATCTCCTTCCTAAAGAAATGTCCTTTCATTCTGAGCCTATGACCTCTGGTCATTGACTTGCACTTCACACAACATGCTGCTAAATCTCAGAAACCTTAAAAAGGTGTAGGAAGGAAATGCAGATGCTGGTTTACACCAAAGATAGACACAAAATGCTGGAGTAACTCAGCGGGACAGGCAGCATCTCTGGAGAGAAGGTATAGGTGACATTTCGGGCCGAGACCCTTCTTCGTACCTAAAAAAGGTGCAGGTCTTCAATAGGTTAACTGATTTCAGCAGCATTCAGCCTGACTGTCCATAAACTAAAGGGGACAGTGGGAATTAGACCTAATTTTGAATCCTAATCACTGTGCAACATTCCAACTGGTAAGTGTGCATGTATAAATATCAAATGAGAATGCAAGCAGACCCTGCCTCTAGCCCAAACAGCTGAGCTCACCAACGATTTGGATGAGGCACTACGGAGATTATGTTTCACCGCGCAGTCATTCTGCATCTGTCAGTACACACAAGACAATTTCATCTTTGCAAGATGCCTGCCCCTTTTCCAAGGCTGGATCAGAAGGGAAAAGCCACAACAGCCTGAACAAAACAAAAAACTTCTTTCACTGAGAGCGAAGAGATGGAGATGAATGGACAAAGGTTCACTCAAGACACATTTTAATGGTGCAACTTCAGCTGTAGTTGCATAAAGATTATAAATGCTCTCACATCCTCGAACAGACAAAAGAATTATCCTTTAATACCAGAGGATTAGAGTGATCGTTATTTTGAAATTCAACCACTTTGATTAATGTGCGTGGAAGTGCCCTTTGAAGAATTCTCATGCATGGCAGACTATAACTTCTTGGATGCCACATGTGTGCATAAGACAGGAGAGACCATTAAATCAAAGGAATCTTCAGAGCCAATAAAAGTAATCTGCTTTCAAGTCAGGTTCTGTGAAGTGCAGACACAAGGTCCAGTGAATTTCTATCTCCACAATTTTTTTGACAATTACTCCTTCCTCCCCTCCGACTGTAAATTAAGTTCAGAGATATAGCATGGAAACAAGCCCTTTGGCCCACCGTCCGCACCGACCATCGATCAATCATTCACGCTAGTTCTACGCCATCCCACTTTGCCACCCACTAGGAGCAATATACAGAGCAGGGCCATTTAACCTACAAACCCACCCGTTTTTGGGATGTGGGAGGAAACCGGAGCATCCGGACGAAACAACACAGTCACAGGGAGAGCATGCAAACTCCACACAGACAGCACCCGAGGTCAGGGTCGAACCCGGGTCTCTGGCGCTGTGAGGCAGCAGCTCTACCAGCTGTGGCGCTGAGATGCAGCGGCTCTACCAGCTGTGCCACTGTAAGTGCAGATGGCTGCTTGATCATGGGTTCAGTGGTATCAGACCAGTGGAGCGGCACTCAATCTGTGGAACTGAATGCTGTCAGACCTATCCACTGTGTTAAATAACACAGCAAAACGTGATTACAGCGCCATTCATGATTCAGCATCTTTTGTTGACCAAACCAAGATTTGTTTCCCAATCACAAACCCTTACCTTACTCTGACCTGCCAATGGTTCGATTCTTGTCACTGTCTTTTACCCTCCAGCGTAAGAATTACCAACGGTCAGTGTTTATGTTATGGATGTACATGTACACATATCAATTAAAAATAAGCTACATTTATCAACAGCTTTTTTCTATCAATATACCTCCCCTCATCTGTTTTGATTTTGTGACCATTCTACTTCTGATTTTAAAAAACGATAACTAAAAAGTATAGAAGTCCCAGCCTATCCAAGCTCTCCCTGTACCTCAAGCCCGCAAGCCCAGGTAACATCCTGGCGAACGCAGAACACGGAAGGGTCTCGACCCGAAAAGTCACCTATTCCTTCTCTCCAGAGATGCTGCCTGTCCCGCTGAGTTACTCCAGCTTTTTGTGTCTACCTTCGATTTAAACCAGCAGCTGCAGTTCTTTCCTACACCTAACATCCTGGTGAATCTGCTCTACGCGCTTTCCGATTGAATGGCATCTTTCCCAGTGGCTGGCCATCTACGAGAGGAAGGGTCCCGACACAAAACATCGCCTGTCTATTCCCTGCACAGATGCCGCCAGATCCACTGGGTTACTCCAGCACTTTGTGCTCTGCTCAAGATTCCAGCATCTCCAGTCTCTTGTGTCTCCAGTGGATTTTTTACGAAGACAAGTACTTCATGCAAAGCTCTTCAGCGGGTAGTCCATAGAGCTCAGAAGACTATCGGAACACAGCTACCAGCCTTGGAGGGCATCTACAACACACGATGCCTCAGAAAAGCCGCCAGCATCCACAAGGACTCTTCACACCCCTGCAACAGTCTGTTCGAACTTCTACCATCAGGCAGACGATACAAGGCCTTCTACGCCCGCACCTCCAGACTCAGGAACAGCTTCATCCCCAAGGCCATAGCTGCTATGAACCGGTCCTGCTGAGCCGGATGGTCACATCGCACAGCGAACCGGCACAGATCTACTTCCACTTTATTCTGTTTTAAAACTGTTCTAATTTGTTTCATTGGGTTGTTTAAATTAATACTGACTAGCTAATTGATTTATTGCATCGCATGGGAGGCGCATTCCCAATCTCGTTGTACCCCTGTACAATGACAATAAAGATATATTGTATTGTATTGTACAGCTGCTCAATTGATGCATTTTGGGGTTTGGGATTAGGATGGGGTGGCGGGGTCAAAGAGGTGGAGTGGCGCTTGGGGTACTGTAAGTGAGACGGGCAGTACAGAAGAGCAGTGCAGGTTTTATCTCAGCTAAAGCGAGAAGGAGTCTGTTGTCCCGGCACACTGCACAGCGGCATTTTCCAGCTGAGGATTCATGTATATTTATTAAGCATCTGAAATGTACAGCACAAAGAACCTTCATCTGAGTGATACCAATAAACATGACAGAGCTGCCAGTTATCAGATTATCTAAAAATCTCTTTGTATTCTGTACTTTATAATTCATCAACTTGACTTGTATTTAAAAAATGATTTTTAAGCTCTCCAAGTGTCAGCTTATGCAGTGCACCGTCATATTTTCTACACGCAAAGGCAAGGCACCATAAAACATTGACAATGCGTTACTGCACAGCCACTGACAGCAGTCGCTGGCTCTCTGGCTGAGCGTTGCACACCTTGTACTTTTAAGCAGCCCACAGTCCCTTGTTCCTCTTGTATTAAATGCAGTGGAAATTGAAGCCAAGCCATTAATAGATTTATCCTCTGCAATAATGCTGTCAAATTCATGTGGCATTGTTCTACTGTGGCACTCAATCACAGCTAGTACTCACTGCAATGTCAATCATTAACGCACCAGGCAAGAAGCACTACAAATCGGAGCTACACTACAAATTGCCCCATTAAGCTAACACAAATGGCAAACAATAACACTGATACATAACGGGATCATCAAATATGCATTTGCGATATATATATATTTCAGATGGTCAAAATGGAGAATTCAGTGGGTCTGGCCATCCTGGCTGCAGCCCACTGCGTGAACCTGTCACTTACTCACATCTCCTGTCGGAAGTAACTGCAGATGCTGTTTTAAACCGAAGATATACACAAAATGCTGGAGTAACACAGTGGGACAGGCAGCATCTCTGGAGAGAATGGGTGACGTTTCGGGTCGAGACCCAAGGGACCCAAACGTCACCTATTCCTTCTCTCCAGAGATGCTGCTCATCCTGCTGACTTACTCCAGCATTTTGTGTCTATCTTCTACTAAACACATCTCTCCCATCTCCACCCCTTTCCGCCTTCCATGGAGACCACTTCCTCTACAACTCCTTGGTTCACTCAGGTTTAGGTTTTAGGTTTAGGTTTATTATTGTCACGTGTACCAAGGTACAGTGACAAGCTCGGCTTTGCATGCTATCCAATCAGATCTGATAATACTGTACTTAAATACAAGCAAGCCAAACTCAAGTACAATAGAGCAAAGAGGAAGATACAGCAGAATATAGTTCTCAGCATTGTAGCGCATCAGTTCCAGAGACAAAGGCAATGTCCGCAATGGGGTAGAGGTGAATCAGACAGTACCCTAGCTTGTGGAAGGACTGTTCAGAAGGCTGATAACAGAGGGGAAGAAGGCCAGGACAGGAAGGCCCTGCAGAGAGTAGTGTGTTCGGCAGAACGCACCATGGGAACTACACTCGCCCCCCCCTGCAGGACCTATACATCAGGAGGTGTAGATCGAGAGCAAGCAAGATTATGAGGGACCCATGCCACCCCAGCAACGGACTGTTCCAGCTGCTACGGTCAGGCAAACGCCTCCGCTGTCACGCTGTGAAAACGGAGAGGATGAGACGGAGTTTCTTCCAACAGGCCATCAGGACTGTTAACTATTATAACTCCAGGGACTAAATTTTGTCTTCTCTGTATTAACTTTAATTTATATGCTGTAACTGTAATTCTTTGTTTTGCACAATCCGCAGGCATTGCCACTTTCATTTCACTGCACATCGTGTATGTGTATGTGACAAATAAACTTGACTTGATCTTGGTTGTGTGTGCTTTCAATAACTAATTAGAGCAGGTAATAGTGAACCTTTTCAAATTTGAGCCCAAAATTTACCTTATCATGGTCAATTAATCACTACTGGCCCAATGATTTGTTTTGTGGAGAAAAAGGCCTGAAAAGCTTTGTTTTGCATGTTATCCAATCAAATCAGATAATACCTTACACAAATACAATCAAGTCAAGCTCAAGTACAATACATTTAGTTTAGTCCAGTTTAAAGATACAACCCAGAAACAGGCCCTTCAGCCCATCGAGTCCACACTGACCTGTAACCCCCACACATTAACACTACCCTACACATACTAGGGACAATTTTACATTTTACTAGACCAAGTGGACCCGTTGGGCCCAAACCTCTCCTGCATTGGTGCAGCACCTTGTCCTCCCCCCCCCTCCCCTCTCTCTTCAACCCCCCTCCCCTCTCCCTTCTCCCCCCTCCCCTCTCCCTTCTCCCCCACTCCCCCTCCCCCCCTCCCTCCCTCCTCCCCTCCCCCTCCCCTCCTTTTAAACTTAAAAATGTGAATAACTTAAAAAATATAACACCGATTTCAATAAAACTACTTGCATTATCACTAAAGTGACAATGGTGAGTAAGGTGGGCCTAAAATTGCCACGCTATCGTGTACCGTGTTGGCTGAAGTTCAGTCACAAACAAGATAACAAACGAGGGTTTTAGTATATAGATATCAAGCCAATTAACCGACAAGCCTGTACGCCTTGGGAGTGTGGGAGGAAAACGAAGATCTTGGAGAAAATCCACGCAGGTCATGGGGAAATCGTACAAACTCCGTACAGACAAGCACTCGTAGTCAGGATCATAGCTCTAGTGCTATGCCACCGTGCCACAAAGGGGGATAGAGAAAAGGGGGAGATACAGCAAACAAAAATCAACGGTGAAGACGAGAGGTGAAGATAAGGGTGGCACAGTGGCAGAGTTGCTACCTTAGAGCACCAGAGATCCGGGTTCAATCTCTCCTCATTTTTTTATTTGCTTCTATCAGGTCTAGGGTTGCCAACTGTCCTGTATTAGCCGGGACATCCCGTATTTTGGGCTAAATTGGTTTGTCCCGTACGGGACCTCCTGTATTAGGCCCGGGTTGGGGGGCGCTGTAGACCCTGACACTGTAGGAAAAAAACTGCAGATGCTGGTTAAAATCAAAGGTAGACACAAAATGATGGAGTAACTCAGCGGGTCAGGCAGCATCTCGGGAGAGAAGGAACGGGTGACGTTTCGGGTCGAGACCCTACTTCAGACTGAAGTTTTTTTTTAAACTAAAAGACTTTATTTCTGAGTGTGGTTTTGCACAAGCCAACCTTACCCTTCCCTCCCCACCCTCTCCCCAGCCCCACGACAGTCCCGAGGTCTCCCCTCAACCTGCGACATTCCAGAGAAAATAGTCCAAGACTGTCCAACCTCTCCTTGTAGCAAATATCCTCTAATCCCGGCATCATTCTGGTAAACCTCCTCTGCACCATTTCCAAAGCCTCCACATCCTTCCTGCATTGGGGCGACCGGAACAGCACGCAATATTCCAAGTGTGGCCTAACTAAAGTCCTATAAATCTGCAACCATGGCTTCCTGACTTTTGTAATCATTGCCCCGGCCAATGAAGGTAAGCATACGATATGCTTTCTCTACCACTCTATCTACTTGTGCTGCCACATTTAGGGAGTTATGGTCTTGGAGCCCAAAACCCCTCTGTACAAAATGGGGCATTTTCCTCACTGACTCCTCACAAAGTTGATTATGTGAAATCACTTGCTAATCTCTAATCCTCTCTGAACAAAAGCAATTCGTGTCTAATTGACTTGAGGATATAAAGCAATAAACGTTGATAGTTTCAAAGGGATGAGCCATCTAAATCTCCACCTCAGCTGTCAGGCAGATGTGCTGTGCATTACGTGGTTTATGGTTCCTGCGGTGTGGAGCAGTCCATCATCTGACACCTGAGCAACAATATCATCAGAGATGCCATTGCATTCCTAATAGAAAAAGGAAAGTGGGAACAAGAAACGGCAATTTAACCCACTCACAGCTCTCCTCGTAATTTAGGTCCGTTTGCAGGATCCGTTCAGACTCTCCAATTTCCCCTCCTGCCTTAGGATCATGAGTTATGAACCTATCTGTTCCTATCATTTAAGTAATGTAAGTTTGACACGCGCTGACTATTTTGCACATATGTCAAGTATGGAAGCTTTCTACACCAATGAACGCTCTCATTTATTCCTGAACATGTCAGATCCCAAGCTATCGAGCAAGCGATATGGCTTGTCACTCTCTGGTTGTAAGATTGTGAGGCGTAAAAGCCCGCTCCGAGTATCAGAGGAGTGTGCATCCTCCAGCAGCCTCTCACTCAGAGAATACCCTGCTTCCACAACACCGTGCATTTGGAGAGTACTTAGCAGTAATTAACCTGCGCTCAGCTTCCATCAGAGCTGGACAATCTCGAGCGCTGAGCATTCACCAGAACTCATAATGGCAAGGGAGCAAGACCACAGAGCAGCTAATAGATTTGCACATCCAGGTACACAAATCATTAAAGGCTGGTGCACAGGCTTAGAAAGTCATCAAAAAGGTTAATGGAATATTGGCCGACACCTCGCGAGGGTTGGAATATGAAGGCTAGGAAATGAACATTCAGTTGTACAGAGCATGGCTGGGACACTTCAACTGCATTCAATAGAAAGCACAACCTCAGTGAGGATCCACTGAACTGAAGAAAGGTGCAGCACGGATTCACCAGAATTATATCAGGGCTTCAAAGATTAAATCATCAAGACACATTACATTAAATTTGGTTTGTATCCAGCAGAGTTGAAAAGGTTGAAGGGTGATTTAATTGAAGTGTTAAAGTGATAAACCAGTTAGACAGGATGCATGCATGGAAAACATTTCCGTTGAGAGGGCTAAACAGAGCAAAGAAGAATTATCCTAAAATCAGAGCTAGACTTTTCACGAGTAAAATTTGGCAATACCACATGCAATGTAATGCAATTAATTTTGAAACTCGGTTTGCAATTACCTGAAGTATTATATTAACCCCCCCCCCCCGCCCCCCCCCCCGCCCCCCCCCCGGACTCCGTTATGTGCTTAGTTTAAAGATACGGCATAGAAACAGGCCCTTCTGCCCACTTGAGACCATCGCTCACCCATTCACACTAGTTCTATATTATCCCACGTTCTCACCCTGCTCCTGCACACCTGGGGGCTATGTACAGAGGCCACTTAACCTACAGACCCACACGTCTTTGGGATGCGGGAGGAAAACGGAACACTAAGAAGAGCCCACGCGGTCACAGAGAGAACATGCAAACTCCACACTGACAGCACCCGAGGTTGGGATCGCACCCGGGTCTCTTGGGCAGTGAGGCAGCAGCTCTACCTGCTGCACTTCAGCTGTTTATTTTCAGATCTAACCGAATGCAAATGCGAACGCCAAACAATTAAGCCCATCATTGCAATTTGATTTTTTTTCAAAACAGACCAATAGTGTCAAATTTTTTAAAAAACACAAAATAAAAACAGATGTACAATTGAGATACGGAGTGATGATCAACTTATGCTCTGATCCTTATGCTCTGAACCAAGCATTTCATCTTCCCAAGCCACCAGCAATCCATACCAATAAATCCTTGTAATGTGCTCCAATCCCATTAAGTATGTGGTCAGTTCGAAAGTGGATTTAATATTGAAACACGCATTGAAACACAGCAGAATCATGTCATCGTTTTTTGTATTAGTCTCTGGACACTCACAGCTAACAACATAGGCATACATGATTAGGATAGGATGCCTGTGAGGCAGGTCCCATGCGGGTGCAGAATTTATTTCTTTGAACTTTAGTTGGTGGTTCTGGCACGGGATTTGATACTTGGGAAGGAGTGAACGCAGCGTTCTGCATTCAACCCATGCTGTTCACTGCAGTCCCGTCTCTACCCTACCCCACCGTTCACCACGCACACACCAACACTTGTCTTGTTTCAAAGATCTCGCTGCAAAGATCCCAGCCAGAAACACGCAGCTAAAGGCACGGTTCCGGGCCAGGCTTCTGAAGGCTTTGCAGATTGGTAATTTTGTATGAGTTGTGGGAAATAGAATTAACCCCCTGTTTTCACACGGTGCTGAAATTTCACAGGCTCAGATGGTCCCCTTAGTATGATGCATCACACTACATTTTGTTTCACATTAAGTCAGCTTGGTTTGCTGGGATAAGATGAAATGGTGTAGCAATGAAATGGTGCAGAAAATCGTGGACTCAAGTATCTCTCCGCTCGTGGACTAGGCCAGATCTGCCGCTGAAGCAGTGCAAATGTTTCAGTACCAGGACTGGAGACACAGAATCATTCTGGATTCTTCCAGTCGGCTGCTGTGCAGTGAATACAGTTAAACAAAAAGTCAGCTCCACCAGTGGGTCATGTTGCAACAAAGCTATTATGTACAATACAGTAACAGATCCAACCAGCACTCACAGTCCAGGTTCACACGGAGTGATGGCTTTAATGGGCCCACAGAGATGAAAACAAGTGTGTAGGAAGGAGCTGCAGATTCTGGTTTAAACCGAAAATAGACGCAAAAAGCTGGAGTAACTCAGCGGGTCAGGCAGCATCTCTGGAGAAAAGGAATAGATGACATCGGGTCGAGACCCTTCTTTTTGTGGCTATCTTTGTGATGAAAACAAGGTAACATCCTCACATCACAGAGTCAGACAGCATGGAAACAGGCTCTTCGGCCCAACATGTCCATGCTGGCCATGATCTAAGCTGGTGCCATTTGCCTGTGTTTGATCCATATCCCTCTGGACCTATCCTATCTATGATAGGTCTGTTCAATGTTGCAAGGACTTGCTTCAACCACTTCCTCTGACAGCGCGTTCCACATATATAACACCCTCTGGATGAAAACGTCGCCCCTCAGATTGGAATTAAATGTCTCCCGTCTCACCTTAAACCTCTGCCCTCTAGTTCTTGATTTCTCCTATCCTGGGAAAAAAAGGCTGTGCGCATTCACTCTATCCATGGATAAAGAAAAATAAATGGTAGAAAACGACAACAAATACGTGTCCAGTCTCCAGTGCCAGAGAACTACAAGGGTAGCTTAACAAAGCATTTATAAAACACCAACATATGCATCATCTGATGTGCTGCATACACGAGAAACTGTAGTTGCTGGGATCTTGAGCAAAACACAAAGTGCTGGAGGAACTCAGCAGGTCGGGCAACATCTGTGGAGGGAGTGGACAGACAATGTTTTGGGCCTGATTTGCTCTTAGGTTCTTTACTAATATGCAATCAAAGTGGAAAAGGTTCCAAACAAAGGTATACCACTCTGCCGATTGTATCAGTGGCTAATGCTTTGTTCCTTCCCCCATAAAGTCTTCTGTTTTCTTTAGTATGTATATATTCCTGGCGAGTTATTATTTCATAGGGAACAAAACCTACCTGTGGCTGTGGAGGCCAAGTCAATGGATATTTTTAAGGTGGAGATTGACAGATTCTTGATTAGCAAGGGTGTCAGGGGTTACGGGGAGAAGGCAAGAGAATGGGGTTGAGAGGGAAAGATAGATCAGCCATGATTGAATGGCGGTGTAGACTTGATGGGCCGAATGGCATAATTCTGCTCCTAGAACTTATGAATTTCCTTTACCTTCTACATTTTCCACGTCATCTTTAATTTATAAAACAATCGCAACATCACACACAGGACTAATTCATCTTGCGGAATCAGACACATACATTTCAAGAGGTCTCACACCATAATGTTCGAGATTGGGAGTGTTTGAATTTTACAATATTTTTGTGTGTTCTAAGGATTGTATCCACAATTCGATTTATTCACCTGCAAAAAAAACCTACAAACCGTGTGGGTTTATTGCCATCATCCAAAGGTTGACTCCAATTTACCTGATTTAATTAAAAGAACCTTATTTCAAATGCAATGTGGCAGAGTCCCTGGAGAAGCAGCACTCGTGTCTATGTGGATTTAAAGTGCAGCATTGGATGAAAAATATTTTATTCTCTCTCCGCTGCTCATGTGCCTTTATTGCACTTTAATATTTAATGCTTCATGAAAAAGAAAATCAAACTGTAACACGGCGGAGACTGTAAGGCTGCCAGTGATACAACTCATTACAGTTGTATCTGCAAGGCCTGTCATTCACTAATTTTAATGATCTTAAACACCGTGGCGGGCTGTAATAAAGCATGTTGCATCTGTCTATAATCCTCATTCTGTCTCCGCGAGAAGCAAATCAGGAATGACATTTTAAACAGGAAGAGGATATCAAAATCAATAAAAACCCTTCAAAGAAATGCAAACTTTACCTGGTGTAGTAGGAATCAATGCCGAGAGCTTCTCGGACATTGGTCACGTACTGCTCGAGAGTGGAGAAGCTGGATGTCTGCAGGTTGAGGCTACTGGTTTCATTAAAATCATTGTTGTTGTCGGCCAGGCCATCGCCCAAATAGCACTCATGAAATTTTAATATCCCTACATGAAGACACAGAGAGAGAGAGGAATTCACATGGAGTATTACTGCAAGTCAGGGTGCCGGAATCATAAATTATACTGACAAGAGCATGCAGCACACGATTTGACTCTGACTAAGCCAGAGGAGGCAGCCATCGGTTCTAAACTGCACATAAAGACAGAGAGCCGTACAGCACGGAAACAGGCCCTTTGGCCCAACTCGTCCATGCCGACCAACCTGCCCCACGGCAGGCTGGTTGCAATTCGGGGTGTTGTCAATTTGATCAAGGTCATCGTTGACTAATAGTTAACAAAGCCGAGAACGGGCGAGTTTTGGGTGAAATATCTTCAGGGGCAGTACAGGTTGGAACTAATAAGTGATTTTCACACAACCCTCGCTGTTACAATGTGACAAGAATGGGAAAATAAAGTGGTGCTGAAGAATCCTCAACTTTAAAAACAACTTAAAGAAGCGTAGTTCCCCGTTTCACCTGTACTTTGATAGATTGCCACTCGCAAGCTGAAGAAAGGCATGGATGGTATGAAAGGTATTGTGATAAAAGGCAAGGGAGAGATGAAAGGGTGAAGGAGAGAAGATGGACTGAGAGCTGGTCAGACCAGAGAGGGGCAAATGGCATCTGTCTGTGTGGCAATTGTGTGAAGGGACAAGTGATAAATAGGCCAAATGACTGCTTAAAAAACAAGGTGCTGGAGGAAACTCAAATGGGTCAGGCAGCATCTGTGAAGGAAATGGACAGACTACGCTTTGTATCGGGACTCCACCAGTCTGAGAAAAAGGGTCCCGACCCAAAACATTGCCCGTTTCTTACAGCATTTCCCACAGTGTCCCGCAGATGCTGCCCGACCTGCTGAGATCCCCCAGCACTTTGATTTTTGCTCAAGATACCCACATCTGCAGTCTCTTGTGTGGCCAATTGATTGCGGCAGGTAAAAGATATTAATGAGCCAGTTAAATTATTTTTCAATAATCATTGCTAGTGATATTAATTCTCCCTTTCCAATTTTTTTTCATCGAAATGAATCCAAGTTCTCAAACCATTCCAACCTTTGGAGGACTGGTTAAAATGTGCAGGAAGAAACTGCAGGTGCTGGTTTACATTGAAGGCAGACACAAAATGCTGGAATAACTCAGCGGGCCAGGCGGCATGGCTGGAGAGAAGGAATGGGAGGTGCTTGGGTGTCGAGTCCCGTCTTCAAACCGAGGGGACTTGTTAAAAATGGTGTTTACGCTACTGATGAAATATTCCAAACAAAACATCTTTTGTCTGATGGAATATTTGGAATGAAACGTAATATGTTCGCTGAGAAATGGGATTGCCACAGAGTAGTTTTTATGCAGAGGTCTGCGTTCCAAAACTGAAGCAACCCAGAGTAACCAGCTTCAGCGCCTAGTCCAGGTGAAATAGGACCAGGCAGATCGGGTAGGGACCCATGTCCCAGTGCCCCAGATATTCCCAGCATCAGACGTACACCTAATAACATCAATCATCACCGAATGTACATGAGACGTCTTCCCTGCATAAATATGGGCTCCCAGATCCAGAAACAATTATCCTTTGGCAGCCACAAGTAAACAAAGAGCTCTGCATGGAGTTCCACGTTCAGGCTCCACTTAAACTGCTAATTGGTTTATAATGAAACACTTCACAAGGATTCTACAAAACTCAGTGTTCGCTCACTTCCCGAAAGAATCGCCCCCCTGCCCAAACTAACAAAGAGTACTTTTTTGGGGGAGAATTTACTGCTGAGAGAAAAAAAAAATCAAAACTGCAGACGTGCAAATCTGAACTAAAAAGAGAAATTGCTGGAAATTTAATCAGGCAGCAACTGCGGATAAACGGATGGACACAAAATGCTGGAGTAACTCACCGGGTCAGCCAGCATCCCAGGAAAGACCAGTCTGTGGAAGGGTTCCGAACCGAAGCGTCACCTATCCATTTTCTCCAGGGATATTGCCTGACCCGTTGAATTACTCCAGCATTTTGTGTCTTTTCTTGGTAAATCAGCATCTGCAGTTCCTTGTTTCTCTGCTATAGGCCGTTTGCCTCTCCATTAGCACCACCTGACCTGCTAAACTTTTCCTGAATGTCCCTATTTCACAACTTTTATGTTCCTTTGCTTCTCTCTCTCTCTCTCTCTCTCTCTCTCTCTCTCTCTCTCTCTCTCTCTCTCTCTCTCTCTCTCTCTCTCTCTCTCTCTCTCTCTCTCTCTCTCGCTCTCATTACTGGCCTCATTAACCTATCGACTGGATGTGTCTGTCCACCGCTTATCGCCATGACAACCCTGGCCTCAGACAATTCAAGAGTAAAACTCAAACAAATCCATACTCTGGCTCCTTGTCAATCCTGATGGTTCGACCTGCAGCTCACCAAGGAACGAGAGATATTGGCGGCACTTAGGACAAATGAATGAAGATATGCAAAAAGCGATAATAATCAAGGAAATTTGGAGCCCACAATGGTCCATTGTTGGCTGCGAGATAAGAGATGAGTCTGTATAACTCGTTTAGTTCTCTCTTTCCTCTTTTCCCTGTCCCTCAGTCTGAAGAAGGATCTCAACACGAAACATGACCGGTTCCTTTCCTACAGAGACGATGCTGAGTTACCCCAGCTTTTTGTGTCTGTCACCTACCCATGTTCTCCAGAGATGCAGCGTCACTCCAGTACTTTGTGTCTTTTTAAAAATATAAACCAGCATCTGCAGTTCCTTGCATCCTTCTATATCTTTGCACTTGCGCCTTGTTTTTTTGCACAGTCTTCTTTCCTTTAGGTTTTGCACATGTGATTTATGTACAATTTGTTTTTGTGTGTTGTCTGAGACTAAGTGCCTGTGATGTCAATAGACAATAGACAATAGGTGCAGGAGTAGGCCATTCGGCCCTTCGAGCCAGCACCGCCATTCAATGTGATTATGGCTGATCATTCTCAATCAGTACCCCGTTCCTGCTTTCTCCCCATACCCCCTGACTCCGCTATCCTTAAGAGCTCTATCTAGTTCTCTCTTGAATGTATTCAGAGAATTGGCCTCCACTGCCCTCTGAGGCAGAGAATTCCACAGATTCACAACTCTCTGACTGAAAAAGTTTTCCCTCATCTCTGTTCTAAATGGCCTACCCCTTATTCTTAAACTGTGGCCCCTGGTTCTGGACTCCCCCAACATTGGGAACATGTTTCCTGCCTCTAATGTGTCCAACCGCTGCAAGCAAGATCTTTCACTGTTTCGGTGCTACACCGCACTCATGAAATGACACCAAATTTGAGAACCTCTCGTAAAGGAATATTTTTTGAGGGGAGGGTGAAATTTCCTCTGGGGTTCATCATTCTGCTTCTAATCCCCCCTCCTTTGTAGCCTGTACACCAGGGACAAAGGCCTGCACAGATATGCCAGTGGGGAATCCCGTGCGTGCACTAGAGAGGCTCCCCCTCAGTGCACGGAAGGTTGGGGAGGGATTGATCACGATCTCCCAGTAGTCTCACACTCCCACAGGCAGTCAGAAGCAAGTTCAAGGCTGTCTAGGCTCAATGCCAGAAAAATAAACTGCTGCAAAAGGTCGCTCCCAACAGCAGTAATTCAAACTTTCACCAATCATCGGGCTCAGGAGCTCCCCTCTTCAGCTGGCCTCACCTGATCCCCTCACCAGCTGTGCCTCGCGTTGCTCCTTTAACAAACCCCCCGTGCATCGCTAGTGTAAATGGAGGAAGTCGGGGCTACACACTGCTGGCCCTCGTCTGCCAATTAAGTGCTGAACGTCTTTGGAGTGTGGGAGAAAATGGGAAGATCTCGGAGAAAACCCGCACGGTCACGTGGAGAACGTACAAACTCAGTACAGACAGCACCGGTAGTCAGGATCGAACCCGGGTCTCCGGCGCTGCAAGCACTGTAAGGCAGCAACTCTACCGCTGCACCACCTGCAGGCTTTTTTGAGGCCTTCAAGGAGGTGATCTCACGGCTTTGTGCTGAAGCTCCAATCTGAGGTTTAACTTTTTTATTGTCACGTCTACAGTGAAAATCAGACTCTACCATACATAAACACAATCGAGCCAAACTGATGTACACTAGGTCGAGCAAAGGAGAAGGTGACAGAGTGCAGGATCACCAAGTAATGGCTGCCACTGTCATCAAGAGAAAGAAGCAAATTGGTTGCCCCTTTACAGGATGGGTGTGGAGGCTTTGGAAAGGGTGCAGAGGAGGTTTACCAGAATGCTGCCTGGATGAGGGGTAACAGCTACAGGGAGACGTTGGACAGATTTGAAGTGATTTCTCTGCAATGCCTGAGGTAACGGGGAGACCTGATAGAAGTATATAAAATTATGAGTGGCATAGATAAGGTAGACAGACAGAATCTTTCACCCCAAGGTGGAAAAAATCAAATAATTGAGGCCATTAGTCTTAAGGAGCGAAGGGCAAAGTTGAAGGAGATATGTGGGCCAAGTGATTTTACACAGAGGGTGGTGGTCGAGGCAGATACAACAGTGCCGTTTAAGAGACTTTTGGATAGGCGCATGAATATACACAGAGAAGGGAGAGATATGGATCACGTGCAGGCAGACGTGAAGGCATCATGTGTACGAAGGAGCTGCAGATGCTGGTTTAAACGGAAAGTACACACAAAAAGCTGGAGTAACTGGAGAGAAGGAATGGGAGGAATGGGTGGCGTTTCGGGTCGAGACCCTTCTTCAGACTAAGGCTAGTCTGAAGACCCTCCCCTCTTCCATTATAGATGAGGCTCTCACTAGGGTCTCTTCTACATCCCGCAGCTCCGCTCTTGCTCCCCCTCCCCCCACTCGTAACAAGGACAGAATCCCCCTCGCTCTCACCTTCCACCCTACCAGCCAGCGTATCCAACAAATCATCCGCCAACATTTCCGTCACCTACAACGGAACTCCACCACTGGCCATATCTTACCATCCCCTCCCCTTTCTGCGTTCCGCAGAGACCGCTCCCTCCGTAACTCCCTCGTCCACTCGTCCCTTCCTACCCAAACCACCCCATCCCCGGGCACTTTCCCTTGCAACCGCACGAGATGCAACACTTGTCCCTTTACCTCCCCCCTCAACTCCATCCAAGGACCCAAACAGTCTTTCCAGGTGAGAAAGAGGTTCACCTGCACCTCCTCCAACCTCATCTATTGTATCTGCTGCTCCAGATGTCAACTTATTTACATCGGCGAAACCAAATGCAGGCTCGACGATCGCTTCGCTCAACACCTGCGTCGGTCCGCTTTAACCAATCTGATCTCCCGGTGGCTGAGCACTTCAACTCCCCCTCCCATTCCCAGTCTGACATTTCTGCCATGGGCCTCCTCCAGTGCCATAGTGAGGCCCACCGGAAATTGGAGGAACAGCACCTCATATTTCGCCTGGGCAGCTTGCAGCCCAGTGGTATGAACATTGACTTCTCCAACTTTAGATAGTTCCTCTGTCCCTCTCTTCCCCTCCCCCTTCCCAGATCTCCCTCTATCTTCCTGTCTCCACCTATATCCTTCCTTTGTCCCGCCCCCCTGACATCAGTCTGAAGAAGGGTCTCGACCCGAACCGTCGCCCATTCCTTCTCTCCTGAGATGCTGCCTGACCTGCTGAGTTACTCCAGCATTTTGTGAATAAGTCTAGTCTGATGCTCTGTTCTGAAGAAATCCTAGTCTGACGAAGGGTCTCGACCCGAAACGTCACCCATTCCTTCTCTCCAGAGATGTTGCCTGTCCTGCTGAGTTAGTCCAGCTTTTTGTGTCCATCTTTGGTGTAGGCAGCATGTTTGGCATGGAAACTGTGGGCCTCTTGTTGTGCAGTACTGTTCTATGGATACAGCTACAACACTGACAGGGCCCCTGGTAGATAGCACAGGGGAGAAATAGATAACAGCAGTCATGCATGTACGAGCACATTATGCAGGCCTTGCATGTACACGGTTTTATATAACTGGATATGAGAGAGCACAACAGGAGACATGATTCAGTGCAAGGAGAATTTTAATGAACTCTCCTCATTTCTGTTTGAGCTCCCCGAACATGAAATGAGTCAGATTACAATTACGACAATCCCCTCTTCAATTAATCAACACATTGTAGAGCTGTGCAGTTAGTCTACATAAGCCACTTCATTGTCTGATGCAACAGGGTTTCAAGTGTGAAATTTTAGCGTAGGACTGACTCCCACCTCTTAGGAATCACATTGCAGAGCTCATTTCCCCATTAAGCCAGGAATGAATGGCTCAGACCTCTGTGGTCTCCAGTGAATAGCAGTCCCGACCACACTTATACTGAATCAGCATTAGCACTGGTATAGTGTGATCGACAAGGCTCTCCGCTCCGGCCCCCAGCTTCTGCAGCTATATTCCACAGCACCAGCGACGGCTCAACCTGCCACACGTGGGAGTGGGGGGGGGGGGGGGGGGGGGGGGGGAAGAACACAGACATTCACCCACCGACTGGCAGCCGAGGAAAACAGGGCAACGACTGCAGAGCAGACACACGAGGATAGAGCGCAAACCGCTCCTTCCACATCACGGCATATTCTCACACGTAGGAAATTCATAATTCATGCAGTGCCATCTTGGCATTGGCTGGGGTGATGGGTAGACCGACGAGAAGGCGGGTTCCCTTGGTAGATGAGGGGGACGGCATTTAATGGATGAGGTGTCCAGGTCAGGGGAGCGTTATTGAGCCGAGACCATAATGTCAGCGCTCGAGGGAGCACTGTCGTAAAACAGACGGTGCCACGTTCCCCTTTGCCCGAAGATTCCGTGCGGTCCACTGGATAAACGGGGAAAGCCTCAGGCTGTACGGAAGGTGAGGCAGGGGTGAGCCAGTGAAACATAGGGCACGGCAGATCCAAGTCAGTTCTCCGCTAGACAGTCAACCTTTGAAAGTTATCGTGACGTTGATCCATGAAAACCCACACCAAACATGCTACCCAATATGAAGAAGGACACAAAATGCTGGAGTAACTCAGAGGGACAGGCAGCATCTCTGGAGAGAAAAGAATGGGTGACGTTTTGGGTCGAGACCCATCTTCAGACTGCAAAGAAGGGTCTCGAACCGAAACGTCACCCATTCCTTCTCTCCAGAGATGCTGCCCGTCCTGCTGAGTTACTCCATCATTTTGTGTCTATCTTCAGATTAAGCCAGTATCAACAGTTCCTTCCTACACATGTTACCCAATACGTATTTAATGCTAGTAATCCTCTCTTATTGGAAAGTCATCCAACTGTTTCTTATTTCCAGTCATGATATAATTTGGTTACAAACACTCTGGTCGTTTGTCCTTTAACTAAGCGATTGTATATTAACCATGTAGCGATGCTAACTCATTCCAAGAAAGACAAACATGCCCAACAAAATGCTCATTCTGCCTCTGCGCCATAACTGCATGTGATAAAGGCCGCGAGTAAATTATTCATATTCATCACTCTTACAACCACTTACAATCCACTTCAAAATAGATCAAAGAAAATCAATGGGAGACATTCTTGCCGCTGTTCCTTGCTTTGGACTATTTTGAAAGCTCTCTCCGTTTCACATTGTTGTGCCTGGCACCCTTTTGCAGGTCACCAATTTCCCAACTCCACTCCAATTAAGTATGGTAATGTCATACATTCACATCCGGCTCTCACACTCGCTGAGAGTCAGTAGACAGCACATCGAGATTCTTCAATGTTGTGCTGCGGGAGTTATCTCCCTTATCACATCAAAAACCGTGAGACAAACAAATCTTTAAAAAGAGATCTTGGTGACAACAACACTTCTGCTTCGGTAAAGTTTTTAAAGAAATAGCGATTTTGTTTGTAAACGCGTCTACGTAGGATCACTTTAAAATCATGTCAGCGTGTTACCAAAACGTACGCTTCGTTAATCTCTACATAGGGAATTGATTTTTGAATGAGTTGATCTCATTTCCTGCATTTGTCTCAAATGTAGCACAGCCGATTGGAATATTATATACCGATAAGTTGATGAGGAAACACAGAAACATAGAAAATAGGTGCAGGAGGAGGCCATTTGTCCCTTCGAGCCAGCACCGCCATTCATTGTGATCATGGCTGATCATCCACAATCAGTAACCCGTATCCCCATATCCCTTGATTCCGCTAGCCCCTAGAGCTCTATCTAACTCTCTTTTAAATTCATCCAGTGAATTGGCCTCTATTGCCTTCTGTGGCAGAGAATTCCACAAATTCACCACTCTCTGGGTGAAAAAGTTTCTTCTCACCTCAGTTCGGCCCAACTTGCCCACATTGGCCAACATGTCCGGCTAACGTCTTATACAACTTATGCAACATGACCTCCCAACGTCTGTATTCAGCAGCAGCATAATGGGTCTTTAAACACAGTCCTCAACAAAAAACATATTAATCAAACAGTTCAATAAATAAAATAAAACATTAGTGCGAATCAAACCCAAAGCCCAGAGTCGCTAGTCCAAGCGAGCCTGTTTGTCGTTGGAACTTTAGTTACAATTCACTTGTTACTTAACCACCTGAATGCTTACCTGCTCCTGGCGCCAGTAACCAGCTGTAGAGGTAGCCCGCTGCAAGTGAGTAGTATAGTACCAGACTGCGCTGATTGTTGATGGCTTCCAGAATTTGCTCAATGGTGACAGGAGTCAATGAGTCAGACGCTTGCTGCCCAGTTTGCCGTTCGATCAAGAGGTCAGCAAATGCCCTCGTCCGGCCCCTCTCCGCCACAGCCAGTGCCTCGTCGTGACGACCTGATAAGATTAGAAGGGAAGAATATGCGATGAAGGGTGGGATGGTGGATTCAATGTCATTGGCAATGTCATTTAGGCACCTCAGTTCAGCTCAGTTTAGTTCATTGCCACATGTACCGAGGTACAGTGAAAAGCTTTTGTTGCGTGCTATCCAGTCAGCGGAAAGACAATACATGATCTATACATCTTTAGAGATGCCATGAAATCACACACCGTCTCTTTTCCTTCGAAATTCTTGTCAAACAAGACATGGAGAAGGAAATAAAAAGGGGGATGAAGAATATTACTTGGAATGGGTGATGGTCTGAGGAATTACTGGGCTTAGACATTTGGCCTGTACTGAAACTCTACATACCTAGGCTGACCAAACCATTCCTGATTCACTGAATACTCTACATTTGGACAATGACATAAGGATTTTCCATGAAGTGAGCACAAATTGTAAGGGCAAATACACTTGCTATTAAAGTTATTATTTGTATTTTTAAAATTGATAGTCATCTTTTGCCTTACTTATCGAGTTGCTTCTGTTGCACACAAAACTGAAGCGGGATAAAGCAACTTTATTCATATTTAACAAAAGAGTTAAATTAAATTTTGCTATTTAATATTTTACATGTTCAGTCAGAGAGTCAAACAGCACGGAAACGCATCTTTCGGCCAACTCGTCCGCGCCGACTAAGATGCCCCATCAACACTGGTCCCATTTGCCCGTGTTCGGCCCACATCCCTCTAAACCTTTTCCATCCATGTACCCGTCCAAGTGTCTTTTAATAATGCCCATAGTACCTGCCTCAACTACATCCTCTGGCAGCTCATTCCGTATCCCCACCACGCTCTGTATGAAAAAGTTGCCCCTCAAGTTCCTTTTAAATTGTTCCCCCTTTACAAACCGATGTCTTCTGGTTCTTGATTCCTATACGCTGGGTAAAAGACTCTGTGCATTCACCCTATCTGTATTTGTAATGCTGAATTTATATGCGAGATGTGACCATCAGTATGATATTGATTGCAACAGAGATAAGCTGCCAATCTAATTCAGATTCAAGATCAGGTGTCGTATGGTATGAACATAATTATAATGCCCTATTTTAACTAACTCATACTGAATGAATATGGTTTCCATTTATTCACTGCATTTATATCAGAGTGAGACTGCCATTTGACGAAAAAAGTCCTGCAGTTCTACCTGTCTTTGCTCACTCCAGTGCTCTGTGAAGTGTTTTTCTGTCAATTACTTGTTTTTTGAATTGTTGTGCATGGACAGCGGTTATGGCCAATCTGTGCATCACTAGGTTTCAGAAGAGGCAATGAAATGAATGACCAGATAATTATTTTTAATGGAGTTCATTTTCGGAACCCTCTTAATGCGGCCAGCACAGTGGGGTCCGACACAGATTCACCGTGAATGATAAGATAATAATAATAATAATGCATTACATTTATATAGCGCTTTTCAAACACTCAAAGACGTTTTACAGGGATTACTAGAACATAGAGAAGTAATCTATGTGATCTAGAGATGTGGATTTATGTCCTGAATCAAAGCTCACAATCGCAGCTGTGGTGTGTAATGTGGATCAATACTTCCTAATTGGGTGGAGGGGAAAGCAGAAGGCAGCTATTATGAACAAACAAAGACAAAGTCACAATGACCTAAGAAACGACCAGAGATCAACCTGCTGGCTATTGCCTGAGAAGGAAATAAAAATGGGAAAGATTTAATACAAACGTGATTTTAAAGATTTAATATGACTATTGAAGCCATTTCCCTTTCTTTCTTTCCAAGGCAGAATTTCTCTGCTTGATTTCCCTTCCCTGTTTCTGCTTAATAGGAATCTGAGTGGCAAATCGTTCTCACAGAGGGTGGTGAGTATATGGAACGAGCTGCCAGAGGAGGTAGTTGAGGCAGGTACTATAACAACCTTGAATATGCATTTGGACAGGTACATGGATAGGAAAAGTTTCAAGGGACATGGGCAAAATGCGGGCAGGTGGGACTAAGATAAATGGGGTATCGTGGATGCCATGGACAAAATGGGCCAAAGGGCCTGTTTCTGTGCTGTATGACTCTATGACACTAGGAGGGATAGTACTCTGGGGGGAAAAAAACAATTGGGAAAACGGTCTCCGGAATTGACTGAACTTGGTCATCAGGTTTGTTCTGGATCTCGACATACCCAGGCTGACCAGAACGCGCTGCAAAGCTTGATAGGAGGATGTTTGAAGGTCGAAGAGGGAAAGTTTATAATCGGTGCTGTGCTGCGCCTCGTGGCGAATATTTTCAAATAAAGCAGATGCTCGATAAAGCTGAAAAGGAAGAGAGTGATTATAACTTAATGAACATTTATGATGTTTTGTATATTAAAACAGACATCAGTGGCATGCACAAGAGTTTGCCTCATTATATTATTAGGCATGCAATTTACTCGGCAATGCTGAGCTACTGTTGCGAGCCCCGCAGCCAAGACAGTCGGTGAGTGATGTCTATATTTTACCATGTCCCGCACTGTTCGGGCAGCAGAATGACGCAGAGGGTAGTGCTGCACCCACACAGCATCCAGGTTCCAGGTTTAATCCTGGAGCTGTTCACGTGGAGTCTGATAGCTCCCTGTGGAACAAGGCTCCGCTCTCCTCCCATCAGAACTGCCCCCTCCATCGACTCTTATAGAAACATATGAAATTCTTAAGGGGTTGGAGAGGCTAGATGCGGGAAGATTGTTCCCGATGTTGGGGGAGTCTAGAACCAGGGGTCACAGCTTAAGGATAAGGGGGAAGTCTTTTAGGACCGAGATGAGAAAACATTTCTTCACACAGAGAGTGGTGAGTCTGTGGAATTCTCTGCCACAGAAGGTAGTTGAGGCCAGTTCATTGGCTATATTTAAGAGGGAGTTAGATGTGGCCCTTTTTGCTAAAGGGATCAGGGGTTATGGAGATAAGGCAGGTACAGGCTACTGAGCTGGATGATCAGCCATGATCATATTGAATGGCGGTGCAGGCTCGAAGGGCCGAATGGCCTACTCCTGCACCTATTTTCTATGTTTCTATGTTTCTATGACTCCTTTAAATCCAGGCTCAAAACCTATTCCTAGCATTTGAGGCCCTCTGAGGGGGCGCTGTGAACTGTTTATGTATGTGCTGTAATGTTTGTGTGCCATTGTATGTTCGTTCTTGGTACCTGAACTGGGGTACAGCACTTTGGTCAACGTGGGTTGTTTTTAAATATGTTATACAAATAAAGTTGACTTGACTTGACACCCCAAATGGTGCTGGTCAGTCAGCTAATTGGCCACTACAAACCAATCCTCATATGAGGATGAGCTAAGTTTGAATGAGAGGTGATCAGGACAAGGAGACAAGGGTACAGGTGGTAACCAAGGCTGGACAAGGGATGAGTAGTTTTTAAAGTTTGTCATGAGATGAGGAAAAACGTTTTCACCCAGAGAGTTGTGAATCTGTGGAATTCCCTGCCACAGAAGGCAGTGGAGGCCAATTCACTAGATGTTTTCAAGAGAGAGTTAGATTTAGCTCTTCGGGCTAAAGGAATCAAGGGATGTGGGGAAAAAGCAGGAACGGGGTACTGATTTTAGATGATCAGTCATGATCATATTGAATGGCAGTACTGGCTCGAAGGGCTGAATGGCCTACTCCTGCACCTATTTTTCTATGTTTCTGTAAGCTTTACATGTGAATTAGTAACAATAAATGACCATACATTTTTACTGAACCTTAGTAGCATTGGATTTTATACCTCTCACCTTCACCATTGACTTTCCAACAATAGTTTTTGGCCTAATTTCATTTGAAGTTGTTTTCACGACAGAAGTGAGAGCAATGTTAAATGCAACACTTGTCCCACAAGACCCCCACCTCACAGAGACCAGTGAGGGGTACCTCTGAAACTTACCGAATAGTGAAAAGCCTGGATAGAGTGCATGTGGAGAGCATGTTTCCACTAGTGGGAAAGTCTGGAATTAGAGGTCATAGCCTCAGAATTAAAGGTCGTTCGTTTAGGAAGGAGGTGAGGAGGAATTTCTTTAGTCAGAGGGTGATGAATCTGTGGAATTAAATGACACAGAAGGCTGTGGAGGCCAAGTCAATGGATATTTTTAAGGCAGAGATAGATAGATTCTTGATTAGCACAGGTGTCAGGTTATGGGGAAAAGGCAGGAGAATGGGGTTATAGACAATAGACAATAGGTGCAGGAGTAGGCCATTTGGCCCTTCGAGCCAGCACCGCCATTCAATGTGATCATGGCTGATCATTCTCAATCAGGACCCCGTTCCTGCCTTCTCCCCATGCCCACTGACTCCGCTATCCTTAAGAGCTCTATCAAGCTCTCTCTTGAATGCATTCAGAGAATTGGCCTCCACTGCCTTCTGAGGCAGAGAATTCCACAGATTTACAACTGGAGGGAGAGATAGATCAGCCACGATTGAAGGGCGGAGTAGACTTGATGAGCCGAATGGGCCAATTCTGCACCTATCACTCATGACGTCATGAGCACACATCATTGCATTGAGACACGTGCTGCCTTGGACTCATCCACGTGCTGCCTTGGACTCATCCACGTGCTGCCTTGGACTCATCCACGTGCTGCCTTGGACTCTCCTGCAGTTCAATACCTGGTGTTGTGCCTCCTCGAGGTTTCGACTGGCCCACAGTGAAAGTCCCAAACGGTGCCTGATCTTAGCTTCATCTTCTCTGCGGCCAAGTTGTTCCGCCAGTCTCAAACCTGCGCAACAGAGATAAATCTCAGGTGAAATATCCCAGAGAGAATGGGGTGGGGGAAGGAGTACACACCCCAGTCTACACTCGTGGTGTTGAGGCGAAATGGCTCAAGAGCTCGAAGTTGCTGGGTGTAAGCATCAACAATTGATCCTGGTCTAATTACATTGGCACTATGGTTAAGAAAACACACCAACACCTCTTCTTTCATAGAAGACTAAGGAAATTCAGCATGTCTCCAATGACTCTTAGCAATTTCTACAGATGCATTGTAGAAAGCATCCTCTCGAGATGTATCGCAGGTTGGTTTGGCAACAGCTGTGCCCAAGACCGCAAGAATTTGCAGAGAGTTGTGAATACTGCCCAGTCCATCACACAGACCAGTCTCTTTCCATTGACTCCATCTACTCCTTGCTGCCTCGGAAAAGCCAATAATGTAATCAAGGACCACTCCCGTCTCAGTCATCCCCTCTTCTCCCCACCCTCTTTGGGCAAGAGATTTTTTTAAAATTTGAAATCACATACGAACAGACTCAAGAACAGTTTCATTGCCACTGTTATCAGATTCACGAATGCTCCTCTCACACCCCAAGATGAATTCTTGATCTTGCAACCTACCTCCTTGTGGCCCTTGCACTTTTTAATCTGCACTTTCTCTGCAGCTGAAGCCAATAAACCACATTCTGCCCTTTCTCGTTTGCATGACCTGATGTATGTATGGTATTATCTGCCAGCATAAAAGGCAGAACAAAGTTTTCTACTGCATCTCAGTGCATATGACAATAATAACAGTAAACCTACAATAAACTTAAATAATTACTATCCTTACATCCTTTGTGAAAGTTGCAACGTGATCATGAATTTCAGTTCAGGGTTCACAAAATTCCTTGCCAGATTCCCATGTAAAGCACCACTAAATTGACACAGTTAGTTTCAGCACACATCTTCTATTGATCTCGGCATGATGCAAGAAATACTTTCCTGGCCTCTGGGAAGTGTTGCAACTGAATGGTGCAATGATAGGAGAGGCATGCCAGGGAGTGCGCTCCTGGGAGAACATGCTCTCAATCTTCTGTACCTTCTGCCTGACAGGAGCAAGGAGAAAGAGGAATGACAGGGGTGGGACAAGCCTTTGATTTTTGTTGTATCTTTTCCGAGGTAGCGCAAAGTGTAGATGGAGAAAATGGTGGGGAGTCTGGTGTGTGTGATGGACTGGGCTACATCTACAACTCTCTGCAGTTTCTTGCGGTTTTGGGCAGTGCTGTTCCCAAACCAAGCTGTGATACAACCCGACAGTGTGCAGGGAGACCTGAAGCGCAGGCAAATGTGCCCATTGTACAAGGTTAATTCCCAGGATGGCGGGACTGCCATATGATGAAAGAATGGAGCGACTGGGCTTGTATTCACTGGAATTTAGAAGGACGAGAGGGGATCTTATAGAAACATATAAAATTATTGAGGGATTGGACACGCTAGATGCACGAAACATGTTCCCGATGTTGGGGGCGTCCAGAACCAGGGGCCACAGTTTAAGAATAAGGGGTAGGCCATTTAGAACTGAGATGAGGAAAAACTTTTTCACACAGAGGGTTGTGAATTTGTGGAATTCTCTGCCTCAGAAGGCAGTGGAGGCCGATTCACTGGATACATTCAAAAGAGAGTTTATCTAACTCTCAGGGCTCTCATGGCTAGCGGAATCAAGGGATATGGGGGGAAAGCAGGAATGGGATACTGATTGTGGATGATCAGCCATGATCACATTGAATGGCGGTGCTGGCTCAAAGGGCCGAATGTCTAGAACAGCTTGTACTGGAGCCTACCAGGGAGAAGGCAATTCTGGATTTAGTGTTGTGTAATGATCCTGATCTGATAAGGGGACTAGAGGTAAAAGAGCCATTAGGAGGCAGTGATCACAACATGATAAGTTTTACTCTGCAAATGGAAAGGCAGAAGGGAAAATCGGAAGTGTCGGTATTACAGTATAGCAAAGGGGATTACAGAGGCATGAGGCGGGAGCTGGCCAAAATTGATTGGAAGGAGGCCCTAGCAGGGAAGACGGTAGAACAGCAATGGCAGGTATTCCTGGGAATAATGCAGAGGTTGCAGGATCAATTTATTCCAAAGAGGTGGAAAGACTCTAAGGGGAGTAAGAGACACCTGTGGCTGACGAGGGAAGTCAGGGACAGCATAAAAATTAAGGAGAGGAAGTATAACATAGCAAAGAAGAGTGGGAAGACAGAGGATTGGGACTCTTTTAAAGAGCAACAAAAGTTAACTAAAAAGGCAATACGGGGAGAAAAGATGAGGTACGAGGGTAAACTAGCCAATAATATAAAGGAGGATAGCAAAAGTTTTTTTAGGTACGTGAAGAGGAAAAAAATAGTCAAGGCAAATGTGGGTCCCTTGAAGACAGAAGCAGGGGAATTTATTATGGGGAACAAAGAAATGGCAGACGAGTTAAACCGTTACTTTGGATCTGTCTTCACTGAGGAAGATACACACAATCTCCCAAATGTTCTAGGGGCCGGAGAACCTAGGGTGATGGAGGAACTGAAGGAAATCCACATTAGGCAGGAAATGGTTTTGGGTAGACTGATGGGACTGAAGGCTGATAAATCCCCAGGGCCTGATGGTCTGCATCCCAGAGTACTTAAGGAGGTGGCTCTAGAAATAGTGGAAGCATTGGAGATCATTTTTCAATGTTCTATAGATTCAGGATCAGTTCCTGTGGATTGGAGGATAGCAAATGTTATCCCACTTTTTAAGAAAGGAGGGAGAGAGAAAACGGGTAATTATAGACCAGTTAGTCTGACATCAGTGGTGGGGAAGATGCTGGAGTCAATTATAAAAGACGAAATTGCTGAGCATTTGGATAGCAGTAACGGGATCATTCCGAGTCAGCATGGATTTACGAAGGGGAAATCATGCTTGACAAATCTACTGGAATTTTTTGAGGATGTAACTAGGAAAATTGACAAGGGAGAGTCAGTGGATGTGGTGTACCTCGACTTTCAGAAAGCCTTCGACAAGGTCCCACATAGGAGATTAGTGGGCAAAATTAGGGCACATGGTATTGGGGGTAGGGTACTGACATGGATAGAAAATTGGTTGACAGACAGAAAGCAAAGAGTGGGGATAAATGGGTCCCTTTCGGAATGGCAGGCAGTGACCAGTGGGGTACCGCAAGGTTCGGTGCTGGGACCCCAGCTATTTACGATATACATTAATGACTTAGACGAAGGGATTAAAAGTACCATTAGCAAATTTGCAGATGATACTAAGTTGGGGGGTAGTGTGAATTGTGAGGAAGATGCAATAACGCTGCAGGGTGACTTGGACAGGTTGTGTGAGTGGGCGGATACATGGCAGATGCAGTTTAATGTAGGTAAGTGTGAGGTTATTCACTTTGGAAGTAAGAATAGAAAGGCAGATTATTATCTGAATGGTGTCAAGTTAGGAGGAGGGGGAGTTCAACGAGATCTGGGTGTCCTAGTGCATCAGTCAATGAAAGGAAGCATGCAGGTTCAGCAGGCAGTGAAGAAAGCCAATGGAATGTTGGCCTTCGTAACAAGAGGAGTTGAGTATAGGAGCAAAGAGGTCCTTCTACAGTTGTACCGGGCCCTGGTGAGACCGCACCTGGAGTACTGTGTGCAGTTTTGGTCTCCAAATTTGAGGAAGGATATTCTTGCTATGGAGGGCGTGCAGCGTAGGTTCACTAGGTTAATTCCCGGAATGGCGGGACTGTCGTATGTTGAAAGGCTGGAGCGATTGGGCTTGTATACACTGGAATTTAGAAGGATGAGGGGGGATCTTATTGAAACATATAAGATAATTAGGGGATTGGACACATTAGAGGCAGATAACATGTTCCCAATGTTGGGGGAGTCCAGAACAAGGGGCCACAGTTTGAGAATAAGGGGTAGGCCATTTAGAACGGAGATGAGGAAGAACTTTTTCAGTCAGAGGGTGGTGAAGGTGTGGAATTCTCTGCCTCAGAAGGCAGTGGAGGCCAGTTCGTTGGATGCTTTCAAGAGAGAGCTGGATAGAGCTCTTAAGGATAGCGGAGTGAGGGGGTATGGGGAGAAGGCAGGAACGGGGTACTGATTGAGAGTGATCAGCCATGATCGCATTGAATGGCGGTGCTGGCTCGAAGGGCTGAATGGCCTACTCCTGCACCTATTGTCTATTGTCTATTGTCTATTGTCTATTGTCTATTGTCTATTGTCTATGTATCTATGTATCAAACGTCCCCATTCCACCTGCTTCTGTGGCGTTAGGGAAAGGTAGATGAAGTCTCCTTTCCAGTGTGGAGTTTGGGCCACCTCCTTTACAGCAGCAAGCAGCGCATTGTGAGATGTTGAAGGCATTGGCAGCAGAGGGCTGGAATGAATCTGGAATGAGGGCTTGGAAGTAAAGACCATTGATGAAGAAGTCAAGACATGTCGAAGACTGCGTTTCAGGTGGCAGACCGTCACAGGTCTAAGGAAAGGCAAGCATTGCAGTGAGAGTGTGGGCTCTTCCTGCAGCTACAACCTAAAGGGAGAAACTGGATTCGGCCACCGGGTGGGAAAGCTCAGCGCGATAGATTTACATGGTGCTACTGTCCACGTCACTTGGGGCGGTTTTAAGCCAGAGAAAGATGTTGGGATAAAAGAAAATCGCAATGAATAGTCAGGAATCAAATCTATTGGCCCTTAAGACAATTTCCAGCTGCCATCATTTTGTGGGGGATTCTACAAGCATTTTTGTACCTCTGCCTTGGGGAAAGGGAAATGCTAGAAGGAACAGACCAGAGATGGTAGTGCACTACTGCAAGAAGCACGCACCTTCCTGTAAGTACATGACTGCCTGTGAGTAGTTCTGCAGGGCATGGTGTGTCCTCCCTAAGCTGCTGTAGGCAATGGTTTTAGCCACCAAGTCATTCATCTGAGCGGCGATACTCAGGTGCTGCTCCTGGTACATTACGGCCCGTTCATAGTTTCCCAGCGATTCGTAGGTCAGTCCCAGGTTCCCGTAGGCGCGGCCCTGACACGTAGGGTTGCTCGTTTCCTCTGCGATCTCCAAGTCCAGCTGATGGTACTGCAGCGAGGTTTCGTATTCAGCCATCTGTTGGTAAACTCCACCCAGGCCACAAGCCGCGTCGCTCTCCAAGATGCGGTTTTTCATTTCGCGGGCAATGTTCAGTTGCCGCTCGAGGCAGGAGATGGCCTGCTCGTAGTTGCCGAGCTGGCTGTGTAAGCTTCCCAGCTCTCCGTACGCCTGGGCTTTGTTGGAAGACTCGCCAAGTTCATGGGCCACCACCAGTCTCTTCTCAAAGCACACGAGAGCTTGTTGCAAGTTCCCCATCGCCCTGGATAGACAAACACAGGCAGTTTATCATAAGCATGATCAATAAACATCGTTCAAGCAAGAAGGCCGTAAAGGAGTCTGTGCTAAGATTTGAGATAGAATTGATGTGATTTTGGAATCACTCCACATCGAGCGGCACAATGGCACAGCTGGTAGAGCAGCTGCCTCACAGCGCCAGAGACCCCGGTTCTATCCTGACCTTGAGTGCTGTCCGCGTGGAGTTTGCACGTTCTCTCGGTGATTGCGTGGGTTTCATCTCAAAGATGTGTGGATTTCTAGGTTAATTGTCCCTCTGTAAATTGCCCCTAGCGTGCAGGGAGTGGATGCGACAGTGGGGTAGTTCACATAGAACTAGTGTGAACGGGTGCTCGATGGTCGGCGTGGGCCAAAGGGCCTGCTTCCATGCTGTGTCTCTAAACTAAACCAACTGTGCCTTTAATAAATGAGACAATAGAGGTGGGAGGTGGTTGGGGAAGGATGAAGACTGGTAAATGAACAATGAGCATGAAAGTGCTCATTGTTAATATAGATTGTGGATGAGACAAGTAAAAGAAACAGACAGAAAGGAGATAGAAGGAGCTGTAGATGCTGGCTTACAAAAAGAACAACACAAAGTGCTGGAGTAACTCCAAAGACGTACAGTTTTGTAGGTTAATTGGCTTGGTATAAGTGTAAATTGTCTCCAGTGTATGTAGGATAGTGTTAATGCGCAGGGATCGTTGGTTGGCATGGACCCGGAGGGCCGAAGGGCCTGTTTCCATGCTGTATCTCTGAACTAAACTAAACTAAATTAAATTCAGCAGGTCCGGCAGCATCTCTGGAGAACATGGAAAGATGATGTTTCATGTCGGGACCCCAAAAAACATTCGGATAGGTACATGGATAGAAAGCTTTAAAGGGATATGGGCCAGGTGTAAGCATGAACGAGCTGGGCCAAAGGGCCTGTTTGCGTGCTGAATGTCTCTAAACCGTACTTTAGAAAGTGTAACAGCCTTGTAGCATGGGGAAAACATGAAGTAATGATAAAATAACCCTCCTTGTGCATATAAAATATTCGAGTTATTTAACACATAGTTTTATGCTGCTCTGCAGCAGCCGACAAAGGAGATCATGTCCTGATACGACCTTACCCAACTCTCAACACAGAACGCAATAAATCAGATTTCCTGCATATGTTACCGTTCCTGTTGTATTAACATCAGAGAATGTTTAAACTCCTGCTATCATCAGTGTTGTGGTCTAGCACCACACAAGGGGAGCTCTGTAATCAGTCACTCAATGCGCGGGACAGATGCCCATCAAAAGCTGCTCCAATTCTGTTCTCGAGGTTAATGGCATCATTATCTGTTTAGCATGAAGTTAAAGATTGCTTTAGGGGGAATGTTCCCTGATATTTTACATTCATGTCCAATAAATCAAATCATTGTGGCAGTGCATCGTCTCAGACCCTGGGAGATCTCCCGTCCTCTTTTCTCAAGCCAATTTAGTTTCGTTTAGAGATACAGCGAGGAAACAGGCCCTTCCGCCAACCGGGTCCGCACCGACCAGCAATCCCCGCACATTAACACCACCGGACACACACTAGGGTCAATTTTTACATTTACACCAAGTCAATTTACACCCACACTCCAAAGACGTACAGGTATGTAGGTTAAATGGCTGGGCAAATGTAAAAATTGTCCCTAGTGTGTGTAGGATAGTGTTAATGTGCGGGTATCGCTGGGCGGCACGGACCCGGTGGGCCGAAGGGCCTGTTTCCGCGCTGTATCTCTAAATCTAAAAAATCTAAAAAAATCAATTAACCTACAAACCTGTCCGTCTTTGGTGTGCGGGAGGAAACCGAAGATCTCGGAGAAAACCCACACAGGTTACGGGGAGAACGTACAAACTCCGTACGTACAGCACCCGTAGTCAGGATCGAACCTGGCTCTCTGGCGCTGTAAGGCAGTAGCTCTACCGCTGCACCACCGTGCTGCCCGCATGGTGAAATGCCCTCCGCATGGCCAAACTCCAACAGATTGAAAAAAATGGCCTAAATATATTTAATTGTTTCATGATTACCAAGAGTGACATGTACAGGTAATAACTTTATCTATTATATTTTGCATTTGAAGTACCGTAAGCATTTTGTTATCATATTAACCCCCCCTCTCTGGAAAAGCTCTGGAAAAGTTCCCACAGCTCTTTATGTAAGAAGCTTTAAAATACTGATGTGATTGTTCAGAACAAAATAGAACAAAAAATATATACTGCTAAAGACAACAGGTAGTTTTGGATACTTAAATAATTAATGAACCTACAGCAACTTTTTTGAGAGTTGTACTCTCTTAATTTTTGCTCCCATTAATCACTGGAAGATCACACTGACACCTTATTGAGAGAGCTGGCAGGTGAGTTGATTTATGACAAAGGATCGGCTGGTGACCACAGACACTGGTAGATTTGTAAGCTTCAGTGTTTAATGGTCTCAATCCACTGCTGGCGGACAGCAGCATACAAATGATGCCATGAACTGTATCACTGTGTGTGTGAGCTCCTTCTCAATGTCTCCTTCCCAACGCCAACTCACATCCCACCACTCGGTGGTCTGTCTTCCGTGATTTACTGATTCTCTGGGTGTATCACTGACTAAATACCTGACTAAAATAGCTCACCCACCACCCCCCCCCCCCCAAACAAAAACACAATTTCTGGTGAACACAATGTTCGTCCAACAAAGCCATTGCATCAAAAGGATACGTGGGCAACCCTTAGCATCATAGAGGGTCATACAGCGAAGAACCAGGCCCTTCGGCCCAACTTGCCCATGCCGACTAACATGAAATGGGGAACCCTCACTGCATGGGGCAACCCACACTGCATGGGGCAACCCACACTGCATGGGGCAACCCTCACTGCATGGGACAACCCTCACTGCATGGGGCAACCCTCACTGCATGGAACAACCCTCACTGCATGGGGCAACCCTCACTGCATGGGACAACCCTCATTGCATGGGGCCCCCCTCACTGCATGAAACAACCCTCACTGCATGGGACAACCCTCACTGCATGGGGCACCCCTCACTGCATGGGGCAACCCTCACTGCATGGGACAACCTTCACTGCATGGGGCAACCCTTACTGGATGGACAACCGTTATTGCATGGGGCATCCCTTAATGCATGGGGCAAGACTCATTGCAAGGACAATCCCCTGCTGCATGGGCAAGCCTTGCAGCTTATCAATCAGTGCAGCTTGTGGCCTGCATCTGAAGAGATCGGAGTATGGGGACTAACTGGTGGTTGCTCGGCCCAGACATGCTTTGTACATCTGGAGGTTACCAGAAGGTTGGAACAAATGAAAGGGAACATAGTCCGGATTTCAGTTTGGTAAATTTAGTCTAAAGAGATCGCTGCTCTTTGAACCGCATTGAGGATTAGCTCACGACAAACCCTTTGATTTAAAATTCAATCATTCTACACCAGCAGGCACGGTCATGAATCATTCTGACCTTTTCTTTTAATAACAATTATTTAGTTGCAGTAGGATACTCGATATTTTCCCCAAGCACTGCTTCACTCAGCACTCGATCTTAATAATCATTTATAAATGCCAGTCAGCAGAGATTAATTCGTAATCAGTGACTGAAGCCATTCACAGCACGTTAACTGACGTCATGTGTGACTATGGTGTCATTTCTTTGTGAAATTGTACACAATATTCCTTTAAGCTTAAAGGACTGCAGTAATAAGACTATCATAGTGCAGAGAAAGGAATAACTTATAGAGTTTAGTCAAAGAGCTGCACAGCACTGAAACAGGCCCTTCGGCCCACCTTGTTCAAGCTAAGTTGGTGCATTGGGCTAGTCCCGTCGGCCTTTGATTGGCTGAGAGGCCTATAAACCCTTCATATCCGTACATCGGTATAAATGAATTTTAAAAGTCATAATTGTGTTCACTTCCATAGCTTCCTCTGGCGGCTCATTCCAGATACACAGACTACCCTCTGAGTGAAAATGTTCATCTTAAATCTCTTCCTTCTCACCTTCATGCCTATGTCCTCTAGTTTTAGAATCCTCTAGTCTGGGGGGAAAAACTGTGTGTGCACGTTATCGATGCCTCTCATGATGTTGTACACCTCAATAAGGTCATTTCTCAGCCTCAAACGCTCCAAAGAAGTGTGTCCAAGCCTATCCAGCCTCTCCCTATAACTCAAGCCCACAAGCCCAGGTGAATCTTTTTGCGTTCTTTCCAATTTAATGACATCAAATTGAAAGCTTTGGAATTCGTATTAAGTTACGTAATAGTATCAACACTAGCAAAAGCAAATATATAACCAGATTTAAAGCAGTTGGGTATTAAATCAGCGTTCTGCTCATTTTTCAGCAGAAATAGTTCACAATGGGGATCTGCTCTCAAATTGACCATCAGTCATACTACTAAAGAAACGAGCTACCTTGGGGTTGGCAATGGTCATGGTCACGTGTACATGTGTCACAGTGTCCATTGATCAAAGGGTTGTATTAGCGTCAGGTGAGTCATATAGTGACAGAACTGTACCATATTACATCAATGGAGATACAAGAAACTGCAGATGCTAGAATCTTCAGCAAAACACAAGGTGCTGGAGGAACTCAACTGGCCAGGAAGCATCTGTGGAGGGAACGGACAGGTGACGTTTCAGCTCGGTACCCTTCTTCAGACCAACTTCCTCCACCACTTTGTTTTTCACTCATCCCTGTCCACTGACTAATGGGTAAAGCAAGGCCAGTCCACGAAACAGCACAGCCGCCTGCAGTGTTGTATGGACTGAAGGGACCCCACCGGAAAAGTCACTCATCCGTGCTCTTCAGTTCTGCGGCAGAACCCGCTGAGTTACTCCAGCACTTTGTGTTCCAGCACACTGAACAAGTTTGCTGTAATATGCTTGTGTCAATTAGTCACAACAAGAGTTTTGCTTAGTTTAGTTGAGAGATACAGTGTGGAAACAGGCTCTTTGGCCCACCAACTATCACCTGTACACCAACCAGCACTATCCGACACACCGAGGACAACTTACAGAAGACAATTCATCTACAAAGCCGCTCGTTGTTGGGATGTGGGAGGAAACCGGAGCATCCGGAGGAAAACCTTGCGGTCACGGAGAGAAGGTACAAACTCCGTACAGCCAGCGCCCGTAGTCAGGATCGAACCCGGGTCTCTAGTGCCGTGAAGCAGCAACTTCACCGTTTCACCTCTGTGCCGCCCCAAGTCTTGTACAAGACTTATCGTACAAATACATTGCACAGCTAGCAGAGCACGTGATGGGTCACATGCTGGTGTAATCGGAGCGACAGCAGTACAATGCAGAAATACAACCCCAATTGTTTTCCTGCACCAGCACTGGCTTCATTGTTCAGAGACTTCCCAGTAGAAATGGTCGCCGGTGGGAAATATTACTCCGAGGAATTACAAAATACCAAGGCGATCAAATGGTTTAAATAATGGGACCCAGCTGGGACCATCTTTATCACTGAATGCTCCCATTGTGGCCGGGATCCCATCTCCGCTCTATTAAGGTACATATTGTACAATAAGGTAACTTCACGTTCACATGTGAGATTTACGGATAATTAGGCTGCAACTCCTTTGGAGCCGTAACCATCTAATGATACCCAGAAACGTCATGCGCTCAAATGATCCTGTCAAAAATATTTAAATCAACTTGAGTGGCAAGAAAGGCTGTTCAATCGGGATTTCTTGTCAGGAGACTTCAAATGATTTCCTATCACTAAACGAACCCATCAGGAACAGTTCTTTATCAGGGTAGCTCTGCCAGTAATGATCCTCTTGGAAATAACTACGGCGGAAGCTCTCATCCCACAGCTACAATCGAGAGGAAGGTACAGGAGTCTGAAAACCGTGATTCCGGCTCCAAGTCCAAGGACAGCTTCTTCAGGAAGCCCCGGCATTCCCTCTCTTTCTATCTCTTCCCCACCCAAGTCACACTAGCTTCTCGTTTTCACCCGACAAACAGCTCACAATGGCATGTTGCCTTTAGCAACGTTACTTTTTTGCATATCTATCATTCATTGTTTAGTTTAGAGATACAGCGCGGAAACAGGCCCTTCGGCCCACCGGGTCCGCGCCGGCCAGCGATCATCACACATTAACATCATCCTACACACACTAGGGACACGTGGCGGCGCCTAACGGCAGCGGCTGACTAGCAGTCTGTCCGTCTTTTTTTGTTGAGTGTCGGTGTTGGGATGATTTTTATATATATTTTTTTGGTTGTGTATGTGTGGGAGGGGGTGGTGGTGTGTGGGGGATGGGTGTGGGTGTGGGGAACTTTTCTCTTCCTCACGGCGCGGGGTGCGGCTCGGCTGCGGGGCCTAACATCCCCCGGTGCGGCTCGGCCGCTGGACTTTACATCCCGGTGCGGCTTGGCCGCTGGACTTTACATCCCGGTGCGGCTTGGCCGCTGGACTTACATCGCCCGGTGCAGCTCGGCTGCGGGGCTTAACACCGCCCGGTGCAGCTCGGCTGCGGGACTTTACATCGCCCGGTGCAGCTCGGCTGCGGGGCTTAACACCGCCCGGTGCAGCTCGGCTGCGGGGCTTAACACCGCCCGGTGCAGCTCGGCTGCGGGGCTTAACACCGCCCGGTGCAACTCGGCTGCGGGACTTAACACCGCCCGGTGCGGCTCGGCTGCGGGACTTAACACCGCCCGGTGCGGCTCGGCTGCGGGACTTAACACCGCCCGGTGCGGCTCGGCTGCGGGACTTTTCACCGCTGGTGCGGCTCGGCTGCGGGACTTAGCTGCGCAAGGCTTGGTCGCGGGCCTTTCATCGCCCGGTTCGGCCGCGAGACGTTTCAGCGCCCGGTGCGGGGACTGTGCGGGTCGGTCGGGGACGAGCTGTCTGTCCGTGGGCATGGGGAAGAGAGGGGAAGTTTTGTTGCCTCCATCACAGTGAGGGGGTGTTTGGAGTCACTGTGATGGACGTTTGTGTTGGGGTTATGTGTCTTGTGTTCTTTTTTTTTTTCTATGACTGCTATGTAGTTTCGTTCGATACTTCGGTACCGAACGACAAATAAAGCTCTGTTATTTTTACATTTACCAAGCCAATTAACCTACAAACCTGTACGTCTTTGGAGCATGGGAGGAAACCAAAGATCTCGGGAGAAAACCCACGCAGGTCACGGGCAGAACGTACAAACTCCGTACAGACAGCGCCCGTGGTCGGGATTGAACCCGGGTCTCCGGCGCTGCATTCGCTGTAAGGCAGCAACTCTACCGCTACGCCACCGTGACCGCCTATCTCTCCACATCTCTCAACATCATCGTCTACATCTCTCGTTTCCCTTATCCCTAACCAGTTTGAAGAAGGGTCTCGACCCGAAACATCGCCTATTCCTTCTTTCCAGAGATGCTGCCTGTACCGCTGAGTTACTCCAGCTTTTTGTGTCCATCTTCGGTTTAAACCAGCACCTGCAGTTCCTTCCTACACATTTCGCCTTCCCAGCAACAATCACAACCACAGCATCTGTGATCCTCTAAGGACTTTGATTTGGCTGCACCTCTGACTATGGTTTTTACTATTATGGTCTGGTTACCTCATATTATTGATTATTAATTTATTGTATTGTTAATTATTGTACACTCAGTTGCTTGTTATGGCCTGTAAAGCTGCAGCAAGTACAGAATGTTATTGTTCCCTTGCCGGTACGTATGACAATTAAACTCTCTTGCAATGACTCGCTATCCCCAGATCAATTCATCTGTTTTTGGTCTCAAAGGAGGCAGTCTTCTCCCATCTCAAACACAGAGCGAGTGAGGCAGGCACTTGCCACTACTCATCTCAAGATTGAATCTTCGAACCAGGCTCAGGGGTTATGGTTATGTAACTGTACAACTGTGCAAGTGGTAGAGCTGCTGCCTGACAGCGCCGGAGACCCGGGTTCGATCCTGACTGTGGGCGCTGTCCGTACAGAGTTTATGTGTTCCCCCAGTTACCGCGTGGGTTTTCTCCCACACTCCAAAGACGTACAGATTTGTAGGTTAATAGGCTTTGGTACATTGTAGATTGGCCTGAGTGTTCAGGATAGTGTTAGTGTATGGGGTGATCACTGCTCAGAGCGGACCCATTGGCCGTTGTATCAATGGTACTTTGTGTGTCTACATACAGTGAAATTAGTTTATTGGCAAACAGTTCAGTGACAATCCGACTACAATCATACTAAGTATAAGAGTGTAAGATAGTGGATCACACTGATTGATACACGTCAATAGACAATAGACAATAGGTGCAGGAGGAGGCCATTCGGCCCTTCGAGCCAGCACCGCCATTCAATGTGATCATGGCTGATCATTCACAATCAGTATCCCGTTCCTGCTTTCTCCCCATACCCCCTGACTCCGCTATCCTTAAGAGCTCTATCTAGCTCTCTCTTGAATGTATTCAGAGAATTGGCCTCCACTGCCCTCTGAGGCAGAGAATTCCACAGATTCACCGTTGGTCAGTCATCGTGGTTTCAGTGCCATCTCAGAGCCTTCAAGTCCGATTTGTTTTTAATGTTAAAAATCGTAGCTTGACCATAGAGGCCGGTTATCCTGGTGGAGGCACAGGGTTGGAGTTACAGGGGTCGGCCTGGCCAGGCAAGGTGGTGGTGTCCTCCACCACTGCCGTCCGGTCCACGCCACTTGGAGCGGCGCCCGATCTAATGGAGCCCCAGGCTGCTGCAGGGCCTCCAGCGGCCCACTTCCCCAACTCAAGCCCATCATGACAGCTGCAGATTTTAATTTTAATTTACTAAATATAATGTTTTTTTAAACTCGGTTTCAATCAGGTCAATTTATTTGAGAGCAGTCCCTGTCATGAAACTAAACTGCGTTGCCAAAATAACGGCGGCGGCACGGTGGCGCAGTGGTAGAGTTGCTGCCTTACAGCGAATGCAGCGCCAGAGACTCAGGTTCGATCCTGACTACGGGCGCCATCTGTACGGAGTTTGTACGTTCTCCCCGTGACCTGCGTGGGTTTTCTCCGAGATCTTCGATTTCCTCCCACACTCCAAAGATGTACAGGTATGTAGGTCAATTGACTGGGTAAATGTAAAAATTGTCCCTAGTGTGTGTAGGATAGTGCTAATGTGCGGGGATCGCTGGGCGGCGCGGACTCGGTGGGCCGAAGGGCCTGTTTCCACGCTGTATCTCTAAATCTAAAAAATCTAAAAATCTAAAACTTCAAAACGGTTGAGTGGACCACCGAGCCGCACTAAAACATCACAATAAACAGACGTGTGTCTGAGCAACAGTCTCCGCACAGGGTTTAAAGGTTCCCTGATCCTACAAAGCTCTCTCCAGGTCATCCAGAGACCTACAGCCGAGACGTGGGGAATCAAGGAACTGCAGATGCCGGTTTATACCAACGATAGACATACAGTGCTGGAGTAACTCAACGGGTCAGGCAGCATCCCTGGAGAACATGGATAGGTGACGTTCGGGTCGGGACCCTCCTTGAGACTGGGGACCCGGTGACTTTCAAGAGTGTTTCATTGTCATACGTCCCAGATAGAATAATGAGATTCTTACTGAGAATTCCCTGAGACAGCACAAGGTACAGTCTGACCATCACACTGATGGAAGCCTATCCTTCATCATGGTTCTGGGTATGTCCTTGCTTTACTGGCAGGACATCCCACTGAGTCATAGCATGATACCAGCCAGTGGTGAAGCAGTGGATCTGGTGTCCTCAGCGGTGGGCATCAGACCAAGGGAAAATTACAGCAATCCATTAACCTGCAAACCCCAAAACTATAAACTCTAAAGAAATGGTCCCGACCCGAAACGTCGCATATCCATGTTCTCTAGGGATGCTGCCTGACCCCACTGAGTTGCTCCAGCATTTTGTGTTTCCTAACTATCAACTCAATGTTGGTGAAGCCGCACTTGGAGTACTGTGTTCATGGTCTTACACAACTGTAAGATCACCCCTCAGCCACCCTGTGCTCCCAGCAATAAGTCCTAACCTACCCAACCTGTAGCTCAGGCTCTCGAATCCTGGCAACATCCTTGTAAATCTACACTGCACTCTGTCCAGTTTAATGGCATCCTTCCTACAGAAGGGTGACCAAAATTGACAAGCGATGTTTTTGAAGTTTCTCTGGGGACAGGGCGTTTACAGGTGGGTGTGTGTCTGCTCCTGCCCCCTGCCCTGTGGTTGCACGGCCCCTGTGAGGTGCCTCCGTGCCTGCCTCAATGTCTCCAGTAATGGAGAGCCACCAGTGGAAACAATGAATGGGGAGCAGCCAAACGTGGACACAATCCCTCTCTGTTATTGAGCACCCTCTGTGGACTGTGGGAGGTGTCTGCACAGTCTGCAGTCAATCCTAAAGCTGTCCCATGAGGTGTCTTGAGAGCAGCAGAGTCCCCCTCGAAATCTCAAGTAAGCCAAGAACACAGAGCAACGTCCTCCAGCTCTGCGGAATTTGATCCACAACAGTCCGCGTGTGAAGCTTTGAGCTCTGATTTATGTTGGTCTGAGCAGAAACCTGGATTGCGGGATGACTGATGTCATTGCATAGTTGACTGGAGAAACCGCAGGCATTTGAACATGTAGCGTGGCTGGAAGTGGGCAATCCCACCCACAACTGACAGCTCGTGCAATACTCTGGGCTAATTCCTTTCGGGGTGGTGCAGCATTAGAAAATACAGTGCTACGTGATCCAGTTTCCAGGGTGTTAAACACAGAGTGTGTTGTACCTCTTCCAGCACAGGTAAGGTACGGCTGCTGACTGTACGGAGTTTGCACGTTCTCCCCGTTAGTTTTCTCCAAGATCTTCACTTCCCTCCTATACTCCAAAGACGTACAGGTTTGTCGGTTAATTTGCTTGGTATGAATGTAAATTGTCCCTAGAATGTGTAGGGTAGTGTTAATGCAAGGCGATCACTGGTCGGTACAAACTTGGTGGGCCGGGCCTGTTTCCACGCTGTATCTTTAAATTAACTAAAATTTAAAAGAGAGATGCCTGTCGCTATTACCTGTTGTCTATTGGATGGTCAATATCGGCGTTCTGCTTTCCCCGCACCCATTCTTCTCCTGACTATTTAAAAACATTCTGAAATGGCAGGCATTTGCTCTTTGGAGGAGAGAATTAAGCCCGAGGAATACTTGTACTACAAGAATATCAATACAATACACTAACTGTACTATAATAGGATATAAAGCTTTATTAGCTTTTCTTTGATCTGACTCCATATCCACAGTATTTAGATGATTAGTACAGATGCTTATTCACTCATTTTTAACTGAATTAATTTGCTTCCACAGATGGTCTGAAACAAACTGATTTAGAGCCATTATATATAATTTGGTAAATCTTATAAACCTCGAGTGGTTTTTTTTCTCTGCAGTGATTGGACAATTATGATTGTTGTACATAGCCAAGGTAGATATAATACATGATGGCAAATCATGAGCTGTACACACATGCAGTCACACACACACACACACACACAGCACTGTCACACACACACACACAGCACTGTCACACACAGCACTGTCACACACAGCACTGTCACACACAGGCGCACACAGGCACACAGTCACACACACACAGTCACACACACAGCACTGTCACACACAGGCACACAGTCACACACACACACAGTCACACACACACACAGCACTGTCACACACACACAGGCACACACGCAGTCACACACATATACACACACACACAGCAGTGTCACACACAGGCATAGTCACACACACACACACAGCACTGTGACACATGCACAGGCACACACACACAGCACTGTCACACAGTCACACAACACACGTGCAGTCTCACACACACACAAGGTCACACAATCACACATGTAGATACACAGTCACGTACAGATACACAGAGTCACCCACAGACACAGTCACTCAAACACAGTCAAACAGTCACACCTAAAAACACATGCACACAGTCACCCACAGACAGTGTCGTGCAGACACAGTTACATCCAGTCACATGCAGTCACCCACAGTCTAACGCTGACACACCCAGTCACACACACACACACCCAGTCACACACACACACACACACACACAGTTTAATGCAATACTTACCGATGTCCATTTCCAAGTCCCCGATATGCTTTAGCTTGTTCCTGCATCCGATTTAAACTCTGAGCCACTGTCAAGAACTGCTCATGATATTTTACAGCTTCTTCGTAATCTCCAAGTGCCTCGTAGCAATCGCCCAGGTTGCCATAAGCGTGCCCTCGATCCAGGACTGCATCGTTGCCGCTCAACTGCTGCAGCGTAGCAAGCTGCTGTTCGAAGTAGCCGATGGCATCTTCCATTAGATTCATGTTCATTTTAGTGATTCCCATGTTGCCGTACACTTGCGCCTCAATGTTGGGATTTTTGAGCTTCTGCCCCAAGTCCAACTGTTCCTGGTAACACTTGAAGGCCATGGTGTATTTGCCAAGCGCCATGTAGACTGCTGCAAGGTGGCCGTGCGCCTTACACTCTCCCAGCAAGTCGCCCAGTTCCTGATAAACCTCCAGCTCTTGTGTGTGATATCCCAGAGCCTTGTCATATTTCTGGGTCAACCTGTAGGCAGTACCCAGAGCTGCATAGGCTGAGGCTTCAAGCTTCCGATCTTTACCCTGATGAGCCAAAGCCAACTGCTGTTCATAAAACTTAATTGCACCATTCACATCTTTCCTGCACACCAAAATATCACCCAAATTGCCCAATGCTCGAAATTTGGCTTGAGCATTGTTCAGGGACTGGGCAAGGGACAGGACATATTTCTGACATTCCTCGGCTTTAGTGTAGTTAGTCAGGGCCTTAAATGCCAGCCCCAAGTTGCAGTAGGCCTTTGCCTGGCTGAGTTTATCATGCAAGTCCTTGGCCAGGGCCAAATCTTGCTCATAGTATTTGACAGCCTCCTGGTAGCTTCCGAGACAATAATGTGCATAACCGAGGTTGTGGCACACTTTCCCTTCACCTTCCATATCCTGTAGGTCAGGAGACAAGCGCAGGTACTGTTCGTAGTAGGGCACGGCCTGAACGTACTCTCCTCTCGAGCAGTGGAAGTTGCCCAGGTTGCTGAGGGCCCGGGCTTCGCTTTGTATATCCCGTAACTCCCGGGCAATGTTCAGGTGGTTCTGGTAGTGCTGCAGGGCCCGGTCGTGGGCGCCCAGGGCCTGGTAGGCAACAGCGAGGTTACCGTGGGTCGAGGCCTGTGACGCCCGATCATTAACCTCCATGGAAATCTGCAGCTCCTGCCGGTGATACTTGACCGCCTGGTCGTAGGAGCCCAGTGCGTTGTAGGCATTGCCCATGTTCCCGTAGGCTCGCCCCTGTGCCGCATAGTCGTTCAGCTCCTGGGCAATGGACAGGTGAGTCTTGTGGAGCTTCAGCGCAGCTTCGTAATCTCCTTTCATCTGGTGGATTATACCTAGTGAACAAAAGCACAAATTTGGCTGTCAATGAAGTGAAAATAATTCAGATACCCAGTCTTTTTTGCACACGTCTAAACTGGGCATCAAAGCTGAGCAAACAGGCCACCATTCACCTGCTGCAGTGTTCATGAATGTCACATGTGGGCACTGTCATCCTTTACAGTTCCAAGTGCAGACATTAATTTACCCAGCATGATTTAATACAGTGAGAATTGTCGTGTTTGCAGGTTGCGATGCGACGTGGTGTTCGTGTTGTTCAATGCCATTGGCCATTTTATGGGGTACATGTCATCGTGGCAAAACATTTATGATTATTGATTCATCTGAGCCTCCCTGACTGCTCCATCTATGAGCTGTGTATTATTATTTCTGTCGCACTGTCCCACTCCACCTCTCAGATCAGGCTCTCTGCTGTTGTGCTCCTATCAATTATTCTCTTATCTTCAGACATGGCTATTCCGATGCTCGCCATAAACATGTTCATTCAATACTCCGCTATCATTCCTTGTCCCTGTCAAGACCATAATTCCTGTAACTGCCGACCGACACTGGCACACAAATTGTTCCAATTTCTCCATTGTATCACCTCTTCCCACCTTCAGAACCTCCATAGGCTTTAGGAACCTCTCCCTCTCTGCATCCCTCCCACTGTGGCCTTTGTGCACCACTCCTCACATCACAAGCAGCAGGGAACACACCTCGCTACAGCGTGGAAACAGGCCCTTCGGCCCACCAAGTCCATTCTGACCAATGATCACACTAGTTTGATCCTACACACGACGGACAATTTACAGAAACCAATTAGCCTACAAACCGACACATCTTTGGAATGTGTTTATTCACAAAATGCTGGAGTAACTCAGCAGGTCAGGCAGCATCTCAGGAGAGAAGGAATGGGTGACGTTTCGGGTCGAGACCCTTCTTCAGACCCTTGGAATGTGTTTAGTTTAGTTTAGAGATGTAGCACGGAAATAGGCCCTTCAGCCCACCGAGCCCGCGCCGACCAGCGATCCCCGCACATTAACCACTGTCCAAAACACACTGGGGACAATTTACAATTTTACCAAGCCAATTAACCTACAAACCTGTATGTCTTTGGAGCGTGGGAGGAAACCGGAGCTCCCGGGGAAAACGCACAAACGCCATACAGAGAGCACCCGTAGTCAGGATCGAACCCGGGTCTCTGGTGCTGTAAGGCAGCCAGTGTACCACTGCGCTACTGCGCCACTTCTCTTGGGTATCACTACATGGTGACAAGTAACTAACTGCATACAACAACAAGGGGCTCTTTGAAGATCACATCAAGAGGTGGGAAAAAGATGAGCAAGTGACCTGGGTGGCTGCTGATGATTGCCGCAGGAAGAACTACACAGATGTGATTCAAGTACCTGAGACGGGAATCTCACTCTGAGTGCAACCCCAAACTGACACAAGCTGTACATTTGAAAAGGAAAAGCATACGACATATTTGTAAAATGTAGCCCTTGACAAGCACGAATAACATTTGATTTGCCAACTGGTTCCTGATCACCAACATTTTCCATGCTGCCATCTTTGAAACGGTTACAAACTCAAGGAACGTGTTGTAGGAGGTTCCAGAATAAGAACATGGTTTCTGGACATCCTCTGACGCCAATAATGGAATCTGAAGCGACCTGTGACTAAGAGTTAATGAACTGTCCCTTTAAACATCCACACTTGGTCCATGGACCTGTGACCATGAACAGATGCACTGTGCCTTTAAACATCCACACTTTTCCCATCGACTTGCATCGACTCTGTATATTTATTCAAACTGAGGCCTTGCTGGATTAATCTAATCAGCAATGTAACTTTCAACCATAGCAGGCAAATGACTGCATTTAAAATTTTTTTAAATGCAGAATTTTGGCTTGTCTTTTCAAGTTTGACCCGAGTCAGATGATTTATAACCACAATCTCTGCGGCCTGTTATCTGAACACTGCTTTTCGTGGGGGAAGCCATCTCTTGGACGCGTAGTGCAGTCGGTATGTGACGGCACTTGCTTATGGGGCCTCTGTAATACAGTCGGCATCAGACAGCTGCTATCAATTTAGCAGCCTTTCCACCACATTACAGTCCCATTTTCAAGTTGCTGGAAATTCGAGCCATTCAAGTGCATTTTCTCCTCTGGACATGCTGATTTTACTGTTTGGTCTTTAATTTTCTGAAAAAGCAGAAAGAAATTTGAGCTTTGTTAAAAACCAAAAAAATAAAAAGTGCTGGATCTCTCGCTCCCTCTCCATTCTGAGGACTGTTTCGCAGCTGAACGGTGCTGCAGTGAGAGTTTGGAATGCCGAAGGAATCTTTGTGAACAACAAGAGATTCCCTCATGCACAGTGAGCTGCTCTGTTGCAGAAGGAACACAAACCTGGACCAGGAACAAACAGTTGGAATCAGCATGTCTTGTTGGAGGTTCTCTCGCATGTGTGTCTGTGTGTGTGCCTGTGTCTGCGCGTGTGTGCAAGTGTGTGTGTGAATGAGGGTGTGTGTGTGAGAGTGTGTGTGAGCGAGAATGTGTGTGAGTGTGAGTGTGAGAGAGTGTGTGTGCGAGAGTGTGCAAGCGAGAGTGTGTAAGCAAGTGCGTGTGAGTGTGTGCGTGTGAGCAAATATGTGTGCGCGCGAGCGTGTGTGTGCGAGCTTGTGTGTGAAAGTATGTGTGCGCGCGAGTGTGTGTGTGTGTGTGTGCGAGTGTGTGTGTGTGTGTGCAAGTGCATGTGTAATCAGATTCTCCATGGATCCCTGCTTTAACTGGTTTCATTTATTTGGCTGTATGTTTATTCCAAGGTTTAGATTTTAACAATCTTCACCGTGCATGCAAAGAACTCTCAACACAAAATTATGCAGCAAATCTATTGTTCCTAAAGCAATCGCCCACCCCTGAAAACATTAAAGCCCAGAGGGGCTATTTTGACCAAGAACACAATCTCGTTCACTGAGATTCATGGCAATACACTGAAGATTGAGTTCCACGATCCGACAAATAGAAAGAAAAACACGTCTTTATCAGCCAATGCAGAAAATAATCTTGCATCTTCAATTTTGTATTACTTGTCAGAACTTGGCAGTATTGTGGTAAAGCTGATTTACAAAAGCAGTCAAAGAACAAGAAAATATAATAAAGGTGGAATATCACCACATGGTGGGATGACTTAACGTACTGTAGGAGTTTGTAAATATTCTTTATTATACAGAATTGCTCACAGTGGTTGCTGTCTTGCTCATATATCTCAATCGCTTCTACAAATTTGTTTTAGTCCTCAGCATTGGTCTTTATTGATGAATTATCTCATAGTCACAGACTCATATGGCGTGGAAACAAGCCCTTCGGCCCAACGTTCCCACGCTGGCCAACATGTCCCATCTACACTAGTCCCACCTTGTATATTGAAAGTAACTAACTTTTGTATATTGAGAGTAACTAACTTTTAAAATTAAACTTTTAAAATCATTCTTTTGAGTATAGGATCAAGGAGGTCCTACTGCAGTTGTACAGGGCCCTGGTGAGGCCACACCTGGAGTATTGTGTGCAGGTTTGGTCTTCTAATTTGAGGAAGGACATTCTTGCTATTGAGGAAGTGCAGTGTGGGTTCACCAGGTAAATTCCCAGATGGTGGGACTGACATATGATGAAACAATGGATCGACTGGGTTTATATTCACTGGAGTTTAGAAGGATGAGAGGGGATCTTATAGAAACATATAAAAGTATTAAGGGATTGGACAGGATAGATGCAGGAAAAATGTTGGGGGAGCCCAGTACCAGGGGTCACAGTTTAAGAATAAGGAGGAAGCCATTTAGGTCTGAGATGAGGAAAACATTTTCAGCCAGAGAGTTGTGAATCTGTGGAATTCTCTGCCACAGAAGCCAGTGGAGGCCAATTCACTGGATGTATTCAAGAGAGAGTAAGACATAGTCTGAGGACTAACGGAATCAAGGGATATGGAAAGAAAGCAGGAACAGGGTACTGATTCTGGATGATCAGCCATGATCATATTGAATGGTGGCACTGGCTCGAAGGGCCGAAAGGCCTACTCCTGCACCTATTTTCTATGCTTCTATGTTTCTATGTAAAAGTAAACGCCCTCGCTATATACGGCTAAACATGACTGTGCTGGTTGATCAAAGGAGTAATAAGTTTACCTTACTAGTTAGGTTGGTAAAGGCCATCTGTCAATAACTACCAATCATCATTGGTGTTTTCACTAGTGGGAGAGTCTAGAGGTCACACCCTCAGAATTAAAGGATGCTCTTTTAAGAAGGAGATGAGGAGGAATTTCTTACGTTAGAGGGTGGTGAATCTGTGGAGGCCAGTCAGTGGATATATTTAAGGCAGAGATAGATAGATTCTTGATTAGTACGGGTGTCAGGGACTATGGAGAGAAGGCAGGAGAATGTGGTTCAGAGGGAGAGATGGATCAGCTATGATTGAATGGCGGAGTAGACTTGATGGGCCGAATGGCCTAATTATGCTCCTACCACTTATGGCAGCATGGGCCTCAGCGGCAACGGGAGCCTCGGTGGTGGTGGTGGGGCCTCGCGGTCGATGAGCGTGAGGGGGGGGAGGAGAAGACAACGGGGTCCCGGCGTGGGGAGACCACCATGAAGGACAATGGGGACCCGGCCTGGAGATCGCCGTGATGAACAATGGGGACCCGGCCTGGGGAGATCGCCGTGAGGGACAGTGGGAGAACAAAGGGGGACCCAATATGGGGGAGGGGGGGAATCACTCTAGTTTAGAATCCTCTGCCCAGGGGATGTCTGTGTTTGTTTGATTGTTTGTCCATTTGTGCCGGTGAAGGCGCTGTGCACACGGCAGCCAGCCAACAGTCGCTTGTCTTTCTCTTTTTGTTTACACTTTGAATTTCAAGTTTTTGTGTGCCTTGTGTGTTGCGACTGTCGGCAGACCAATTTCCCTCCGGGTGTAGTATCGCATCGTATGATCTCATGATCATAGAAACAATTAAAACCACTCAAAGTGTTCTTAAAGCTGCTGTCTGTTAGCAAATAATGAACAAACAAATGGCTTATTTTAGGCAACTCTGAGCTCTCCACATGCTCAGCTCCACAATAGAAGCACTCAGTTCTCTTACTATTTCCCATCTCCTCATTATCCTACTCCTTTCTTCTTCTTTGTACACGCATCCACCGCCCCGGAGCCCAGCATTTCATTTTACCCCACCTCTTTCTTCTGCCCCCGTCCCCTCCTATTCATATCCCTCCCTCTGACTTTACCTTTCGCTCCTCCTCTTCTCCCCCTATTTGACACCCTTTTGGCTCCATTTCACCTCGTCTTTGTCACTTAATCTACCTATCTGCCATCACCCCCCCCAACCTGTGTTCACCTATCACTCACCGGGCTTTGCCCCACCCCAACTTCGCTATTCCAGTTTTCTCCCCTCTTACTCCATCAGCCTGAAGAAGGTACCTGGTCCGAAACTTCATCTGCCCATTCCCTCCACAGATGCTGCCTGACCCGCTGAGTTTCTCCAACACCATGTGTTTTATTTGAGATTCCTACACAACAGAACTGATAAATACACGTCATTCTGAAAAAATGAGTCCAGTGAAGAGGAGTTTTTTTGAGATGACAGTTCATTTACAGACAGTAAAGGTTTGGAAATAATAGCAAATAACCATATGTTCATGGACATGTTGGTTTTGAAGATGGATATTGTTCCTTTGGGCTTATTAAATTTAAGACCACAAAGACCATTCTTTTGTAGACACAAAATAGCTGGAGTAACTCAGCGGGACAGGCAACTTCTCTGGAGAGAAGGAATAGGTGACGTTTCAGGTCGAGACCCTTCTTCAGACTGAATGCCAATGACTGTACTTCTTGACGTCATAGCAATAAACTGAGTTGGATGAATGCAGCATTGCATCGAACATTGATCAACCTCTGGGTTGAGTATATTCAGCTGTCCAGCCTCCACCGCTCTCCTGGGCAGCGAATTCCAGAGACATGCCTCCGCTTATTTTTTAACACAACATTTCTTTACCCTACTGCTTTGGAAATATTCCACGAATACTATTTGCCTTGAAGCGAGTGTGTTTCTTTAAACATTCCAAGCAGCCTTGAGAAAACTCTGCTGTGTGGCGCTGGCGATCCCAAGGCTTGCATCAAGTGGAATCCCAGCGGCCGGCCTGTGTGCACAGGGGCCGTGCTCCGAGTGCGGTAAATCTGCTTCATGAGCTGGTGATGCAGCCTCTAAGCAGCACGAATATGCTGCGCACGTACTCCATTGTAGTTCCATTAGGAGCATAATGGCCCTGCATCGTCGCCCCAAGCCTGTGCAAATTACACCACGAGCAGGTATTTTTCCAAGCCCAAGACCGAGCAAGAAACATTTAATTTTTTCTCCCCCTCATAGATAACTTACTGGTCTGTATTCTATACGTATGGTCTCCAGCCATTTAGCGTTTTTTATGCGAGCGTATAATTCTGGAACGGGGAGAGACCATTCCAGCAATGAAGGGAGCCTAGCCTCTCCTTCACGGTTTGAAGCTCTGACACTTTGGCCTTCTCTGCAAAACAATGTAAATATTTAGCTCTGCCCCTGCTCTTGTGAAAGGCGGGCTTTCACTCGGTAAACACAAAACCAATTTGTTTTCGTATCCCAATTCCCCCTTATCCACTCTCCGCAAATCCCGTGCAGTGGAGAGCCAGAGCTGAAATGAACGATACACATTTGGCAGCAGACTGCCTTTAATAAATCACGGTTTTATTATTTTTTAATGAGCAGCCTGAGTATTATTGAAATATCGGATTCAGTGTTGCCACAGTGAAGGAACATTGCAATTAACTAAATCCAATAATTTGCTGCAGCAAGATGTGTCAGCGTGCCCCCTTCCCTCCTCATGCTCTTCACTGTTACACTGTTCACAGCACTCAGCAATCTCCTGCAAAAGCTTTTAAGATGACAGCCACCTTGTTTTACTTAGGCATATTAAAATAACCATTTCACTGCATGCCACTCTCACCCCTCTGGTGAGAGCCATTTTAGAACCTGTCTAAACCCTGGCACCGTTTCAATGGTAATACATTCTAATTCATGGCAAGTAATGAACGGTGAACTTAGTCATGCAGCTCCAGCACCAACATAGAAAATTGGTGCAGGAGTAGGCCATTCGGCCCTTCGCGCCATCACCACCATTCACTGGGATCATGGCTGATCATCCAAAATCAGTACCCCGTTCCTGCTTTCTCCCCATATCCCTTGGTACTGTTAGCCCAAAGAGCTATATCCAACTCTCTCCTGAATACATCCAGTGAATTGGCCTCCACTGCCTTCTGTGGCAGAGAATTCCAGATTCACAACTCCCTGGGTGTAGAAGTTTTTCCTCCTCTCAGTCCTCATGCCTGTCCCTAAGTGACCACACGGTTGTAGCACCCGGACAACACATGGTCGGCGTCCACGGGAAGCCACCGCTGCTGTCGGAAGAGGGCCAGGAGCTCAGATAAAGGGAAACCAGCTTGGATCCTTGTAACATGGGGGAGCTGGCCACGAAGGAGCTCACTTTATTAAGCTACCTAAATATTCTGAGCAAGAAATAACTCACATGCCTAAACCCGCACAGGAAATGGACAGCCAACATTTTTCATGATGGGAACCCTTTCAGTTTGTAGAAGGGTCCCAACCCGAAACGTCGTCCGTCCATTTCCCTCCACAGATGCTGCCTGACCGCCTGAGTTCCTCCAGCACATTATGTTTTGCTCTGGACTCCAGCATCTGTGGTGCCGTGTGCCTCTTTGGATGGGAAACAGCTGAAGAATGCGCACCCTGAAATGCAGCCATTAAACTTCCTCGTTTACCAAGAAGATGCTCAGTTTTTAGCTGCTGGTTCTTATAAGATCATATGTGATAGTAGAATTAGGCCATTTGGCCCATCAGGTCTACTCCGCCATTCAATCTATCTCTCCCTCCTAACCCTATTCTCCTGCCTTCTCCCCATAACGTGGGCTGTGTTTAAATGTGCTATACAAATAAAATTGACTTGACTTGACTTGACATAATCCCTGGCACCCGAGGTTCTCTCTCCCTCCTGCCCTGCCGCCTCTGCTCCAGGGGGTGAGAGAGCACTATGCCTGGCACATGCCCTGGGCCTTGGGCATGGGTGAAGTTTGCAGCAGGCAACCCTGGCTACACGGGTGTTGGCACGCTCTCACCGTGGCCATCTAGCGCACACATTGTCCTCACGAAGCCTCTGACCCAAGGCTTTTAAACAGAGGCTCTGATTTGAAATAAGATTCCAATAAGGTTGTGAACCATTCAACTAAATACTTCACTCATATGTACCTCATCTCCAGTTAACCAGTCTGGAGAAGGGTCCTGACCCGAAACGTCACCTATCCACATTCTCCAGAGATGCTGCCTGACCCACTGAGTTACTCCAGCACTTTGTGTCTATCCATTTACCCACGCTATATTCATACCCTTTATACCATTTGACTGAGCAGCCAAGCTCTCCACGGTTAAAATCCCTTTCGTTTGCAAAGTATTCCTTGATCGCGCTCCCAAGTAAGGCCCAGCGAAATCCCGCTTAAAACAACCATAAATTGCTGACTTTGGAGAAAAGTTAATCCAACAGCAAAGTTTTTGTTTCTCTACAAGGTAGCTAATATCTTACATACTGTCGAGTTCTTTGTACCTTCACCTCCCATCCATACAACCTACTTGCAAAATTGGACATGAACACGATTTATCGCTTGGAACGAGCCATTCACATTTCCGTTCTCTTTCGTCATAAGATGCGCCACATCAGGTCGCTCATAAATCCGGGAAACAGTGGTGGAATGCTTCACTGGAAACAGCACTGACATGTTTTACTAACTTGGCTGCCAGATCTCTCATGAAACTGCTGGTCGGGCGGCCCTCTTGCCCAAAGCAAAGCAAGAGAGCAACAGGAATTCAGCCCGAGCTCCTCATTCCTAAAGGGTCCGATGTGCTATCTGGTAAACCCTCAGTGGTCGGGGCACCGGCAGAGAAGGCTGCTTCTTTCCCCCAAAATGGGCAACTTCTCCAAGGCAGAGAACATCAGCATTATTTGGTATTTCTGGGGTCAGGGATTGGTGGGGTGAAGGCACTTGCAGTATACTGACATCTTTCAAATACAGAGTGAGGAACACATGGCATTTTCAGCATATTAATCACACAGCACATAAACTCTTGTTGGGAATATTGTAAGGATCTTAGGCAAGGTCGTGCAAAGAATGTACAGGATGTCTCCTCGTGACGACAGGTTTCCGTTACCGAGAACTGTTTATAACCCGTGCTGTTTGTAAGTCGGAAATGCACAACAATGGTTCAAAGATGCTTCGATGAGTGTGCGGGAGGGGGGTCACAGTGCCAGCGGTGTTGGGAGAGTGAGCAGGGGTGTGGAGAGCGGTCACCAGCAGTCCTCACCCCGTCAGCTCAGCTCCCAACTGTTGTGGCTCAGAGAAGGAGTTGAGAAAGTTCACAAAAAACCTGCCCTTCCCACTCGCCAGAAGATGCATGTAGCCCTGCCAAAACCGGCAAATTCATCCCACCTCTCCCGCGGGTCCCAGACTCCCCTGCCTATGAACAGCTGTCCCATCAGTTGGTCATCTCAGCCTGGGGAGCGCCTACAAGTAGAGAAAGGATGAAAACCTGCTTCTTCAAAAGCTGTAGGAAGGAACTGCAGATACTGGTTTACATCGAAGATAGACACAAATCGAAGATGACCCTTCTCTCGACCCTAAACGTCACCCATTCCTTCTCTCCACAGATGCTGCCTGTCCCGCTGAGTTACTCCAGCATTTTGTGCCTATCTTCTTCAAAAAGCTGTTGGGCAGAATTGGAGGAGCCCGATTGTCATGTGCTTCACTGTCGGTGATGAGACGCTCAGCTGCAGGAATGACACTGTTTGAAAATGAACTTTGTACAAAATGTGAAGGGAGGAACTGTAGATGCTGGTTTAAACTGAAAACAGACACAATAAAAGATGGAAGAACTTAGCGGGTCAGACTGCATCTCTGGAGACAAGGAATAGGTGACGTTTGAGGTTGAGTCCCTTCTTCAAGATGATTAGCTGTCAAAATGTACACAGAGCATGCACATACTTCAGCAGCTTATCAAACTGACTTCAGTGTAGATCACAGCAATGGTCATAACTGGACCATGGTGCATCTGGGTAACACATATATTAATTGTCTAATAAGCATTTGTTTTAGTAGGCTAGTGCAGAACAAAGTACATTTGGGTTTGTTCAAACAAATGGGTTTGAAGGCAATTGCAGAGCGTTTTGACAAACACACGGGAACGATAAATTTGCCATCTTGTCCATGCCAAATCAGATATTTTGGCCAAGGTAGTGGTAACAAGCTACAATCAACTTCAAAGTGCTGTATCACACGTGGAAAACTCAGAATATATTCTGCTCTCTCTCTAATGCAGTGAGTTAAATGGGTTCTGAGGTTTTGGTTAGGAGGGAGAGGGTTAGAGGAAGGGGAAAATATTTCTATGTTTTCTATGTATGTTAGGGGCACGCTGAAGTTCACTTGTCGCGAATACCGTGGCCAAGGGCATCAAATTGGACATGGGCACGGTAGGGGTTACAACATCTGGGCTTGTGGCATTTCTGGGGAGAAGAATACCTGATCATGTCCCATCTGGTCAGAGTTTGAAGATATTATAATTTCTAAGGGTTGGGTCCCCTGCTGTCAAGAGCAAAGTAAAACGACTGTACACAAGCAATCATGAACACCTAACGTTTTCAAACCTTCAGCAGCCTTGGGGTGAAACTTGTAGAGTCATGGAGTCATACAGTGTGGAACAGGCCCTTCGGCCCAACTTGCCCACATTGGACAACATGTCCCATCTACACTAGTCCCACCTGCCTGCGCTTTCCCCTTATCCCTCTTATTTATTTATAGCTCGTGGAAAAAATGAGGTAATCCATTGCTAATGAATGCAAGTCACTGATTAAAATCAACATATTTAGGTCAGAAAAAATAGCGATTTTTAAGATCAGAAGGCAAGGTTGTTACCGAGATTAATGGTGATTGTTCTGTGATGAATAGTGATCAGAGAGCTGTCGTTTCTGGATGTTATTGAACCTACTCCTGGTACTAAGTCTGATGTATTCTTGTTCTCTCTATGTTCTCTCTATGAAAAGAGTAACATCTGCTTCTTGCCGTGCTGTGTGATGCTTGTGTTGGAACAATAATGCGGTGGTACTTGGCGTTTGGGGAACTGCTTTCAATCACAGATGCTGCCTGTGAGTTGGTGTTGTGCATGGGTGCTGATTACCATTGCACAGAGTAAACGCTCCTTGTTTCCAGGGTTGCTGGCAGCATCCAGGAGACACAACTCCATCCTGCCCAGGAAAACAACCCATTCAAACACAACAATCGGAACTGATTATCACCACCTCGCTCAATTTACTTTTGCAAAGCCTCCTCCATTCTGGAAAACCCTAGACTTCTGAAGGTGAATGGTAAACCTGTTAACGTGGCCCTGTGAAAGTATGGTCTCCCACTCAGCATGAAATCCCACATGACTCAGCACCCAGTATCCATTGCTTAGAGTAGAAACAAGGAACTGCAGATGCTAGTTAATACACAAAGGGACACAAAGTGCTGGAGTAACTCAGCGGGTCAGGCAGCATCTCTGGAGAAGATGGGTAGGTGACGTTTCAGGTTGGGATCTTTCTTCAGACTCAAGAAGAAGGATCTCGACCTGAAATGTCACCTGTCCATGTTCTCCAGAGATGTTGCGTAACCCATTGAGTTACTCCAGTACTTCGTATCCTGAGTTGTTGCTTGATGCGCACCATTGAAATTGATCAAAAGCAAAGCACTCAAACCATAAAATGATAACGGATAATGCTGACAGCACTCAGCAGGAGAGCGAGCATCTGTGGATAAAGAAACGCCCAATGTTTCAGGTCTGGATCCTTCTGTTCCACACCTGCAATGTTCACAGCTTCACTGTTCACTGGCACAGCCTGACCTGCTGAGTGTCTTCCAGTTTCTGGTTTAATTCAGATTTCCAGGTTCTGCAGATTTTTTTGGGGGGGGGGGGAATTTTCAGCTTGAGAAGTGAGATGGTTTGAGGTTCCGTTGCAGGCCGTGACTGAGGAGTCCAGCTATGGTCAGCAGCTCCTCATGTTCGCACAATACACCAGCATCTTTCCCACCCTCTGCTCGAGTGATAGGCAGCTGGAAACCTGCCCAACAATCATACCAACTAATCAATAGGTTTACCACAGATATTTGCCCAGCCGATTGATGAATTGGTATTGGTTCCAGAGGAAGCTCTATAGTTCCACATCAGTTGAGCAGAGGCTGGGAAGAGGCAGTGGCCGATTCTGGAACCGTGCGAAGGAGTCGCTGAGCTTCACTGGACCAAAGTTCATTGCCGAGAACCAATCTGCAATATGTTATGTGATGGAAAGTAAATTTCAGATCTGAACTATGTGAAGATGAGACCTTGATGAAGTGAAAGGTAAAGGGCAACAGTGCTGTACGGCGGGACACGTCCCCTTCGAGCATGATTTCCAGACCCATCAAACAAAAATATGGAGAGGCTGGAATTGGTTTGCAGAGAATGACACACATGCAAACCACACTTGCAAAGGTACTGAATGGCATAATCCTGTTTCAGGAATGTCCATGATACTGAGAAATAAGTCGGACGGCAAAGGTTATCTAAACCCCACTTTTACATTCGTGCACACAAAGGATATTTGTATCACACAGCGTGCCTTGGATGCTACATCTGCAGACGTGGCATTCAAAGTATGGGCTGTGCTGCCTCAGAACAGCTACCTTGGACGCAACGGCGGCCCTCTACTTGTTTCATGTTTCATTCATCGTACCCTCTCATGCACTAAGTTCCATTGACCTCATCCCATTAAAGAAGAAAGAAAATATACAGAAAACAAGAGCCACTAAAGTGTTCCCTGGGCATTGCGTAAATGCATCAGCAGCTCCCACTGATTAGCAATTTAGATCTTCCAGGGTTAACTTGAAACAGAAATTATGTCATGGAATTTTAAAATACCAGCTGTTCTGTTACCGGAGTTCTTTGCTCGGCTGGCATGTGGCCAATCTATCTGCTTATTTGGATGCTGATAACTGGTTTTTTTTTCAGGGCATGGTGAGCAACTGCCAAGTATCAAAGCAAATCCTGCCCCATACAATACTGCAAGCAGCTGTGGTATCTCAGCGCCTGCCAGTAGTTTACTCCACAAACTGAATGGGCAGTAGACAGAAACATAGAGATGGACACTTTCAAGGAATGGAATCAGATAGATACTCCTGTTGGCTTTTGGACACAAGTGTGCTTCGCTTCAAAGATTCTCATTCAGTTTATAGAATAGAAAAAATCTTGAATCTACAAGGATTGGAAGGTGTACCAGGGATATTTTCACATGTCAACAATCAATGGAAGATTCCTTGGGACCTCGAAGATGTTTTGCACAGGAAGGAACTGCAGATACTGATTTACACCGAAGATAGACAGAAAATGCTGGAGTAACACAGCAAAAATAAATTGAATGACGTGGTGACATCAGTTCAGAATTGGTTGCTTTCCTGGGCATTTTCCTTAATTTATCTTTCTCATTCGCAAGGCCTGCATTTAAGGCAATGAAAACATGGAGATATTAAATGGAGATTTCGTTCAAATTATGAGAACCTCTGATGGGGAAAAAAAAACTGGTCATGATTTCGTTTGGCACACACGGGAATGATAGGATCTGGAGTAAATCTTGGGTATGCAAGCAAAGAACTTCACTGTGCCTTGTCACAAGTGACAGAAATGAATGAATGAATGAATGAATGAATGAATAAGTTTATTGGCCAAGTATGCATATACAAGGAATGTGCCTTGGTGCTCCGCTTACAAATGACAACACAAACATACTGTTAACGATTAAGAATAAAGCATAAACACATCAAAACAATAAGGATACAACATTGTGGTCTACACATGTGGGTGAAAATAAACCAGAGCAAAAAAGAGACTACAGACTTTGGTTATTGAGTAGAACTACTACTCATGGATAAAAGCTGTTTTTATGTCTGGCTGTGGCTGCTTTGACAGTCCGGAGTCGCCTTCCAGAGGGAAGTGCTTCAAAGATTTTGTGGCCAGGGTGAGAGGGGTCAGAGATGATCTTGCCCGCTCGCTTCCTGCCCCTTGCAGTGTACAGTTCGTCATTGGGGGGAAGGTTGCAGCCAACAACCTTCTCAGCTGATCGAACGATCCTTTGCAGCCTCCGAATATTGTGCTTGGTGGCTGAGCCAAACCAGACCATGATGGAGAAGGTGAGGACGGACTGAATGATAGCAGTGTAGAATCGGACCATCAATGCCTGTGGCAGATTGGAAGTATTCCATTCCAACTTTTCCACATTTGTAACTCGGATTCTATGCTGTAAGGGGCAAGATGAAAACATAGAAACATAGAAAATAGGTGCAGGAGTAGGCCATTCGAGCCAGCACGGCCATTCAATATGATCATGGCTGATCATCCAAAATCAGTAGCCCGTTCCTGCTTTTTCCCCATGTCCCTTGATTCCGTTAGCCCTAAGAGCTACAGCTAACTCTCATGGGAGGATGATGCAAAAATCCATGCATCTTTGGAGGAAAAAATGAAAAGGTTATTTGAAGCGAGGAACAAGCGGGACATTGGGAGTATGTGTCGCCACAGGCTTCATTAGCAACCAGCCACCACAGACGGCCAAATGGGCTTCTGCGCCACAACCTATGTACATGATGAACATGAATGCATAGGTTAATCGGTTCAAACTTGGAGCTAAAATATATTACAGCTAGCATTCAACTTAGCAGAAAATCAAAACTGAACTGCAGTAATGATGCCAAGTCGACCATTAGCTCTGGTAATAGCTGTGCGAGTGTGAGCAACAACACTCCATTCATCAATTCAACTGTGGAATATGCAAACTAGAGTATTAATGGTGGGAATCAATCGCAGAAGGGCAGCTTTACTAACATGATCCATCAGATTCTGCTGAATGACGGAAGCAAATAAGGAAAGATCTAACTGATGTTTTGCTCTTCCAACGAAAATGATCTAAAGAAATTCTACTTCTCCTCCACAACCTGTACACTTGGCGATAATTAGCTCATCATTTAACACTGCTAAATATGCATATGAGCGTTAATTGCCTACAAGCTCTTCAGATGAGCATTTCCATCAAGTGTCAGCCTTGTTTTCCCGAAGAGTCTCACATCAGGGTGTTGTTAGCCAGAATGTACCGAGTACCTTTCTTGAAATGAAACAACAAAGAGAGGCAGTGAGAGTGTTTCAGAATCTTTGGGCCAAATCATAGTGAGGACCAGGCAGAGGTTCCGCAAGGAATCATACCGCTAGCTTCCAGGGACCGGTGTCTGCCTCCATGCAGTGGAAGTCAGGACTCAAGACAGGTTGAACGCTGAGGCAGAACGGTGGAGAGCTTCACAACGAAACTGAAGTAGAAATTAGAATCCATTGTTGAGGGAATAGTGGCTGGACGTTTTGTAAATCATAATGCAATCAGGCAGAATCATTGTGTTTAATGAACAGGAAATCACGTGTGACCAATTTAATCCTATGTAACCAATTTACTAGTTCATTGAATACCCTGGTTCAGAGAGCAAAGCAAAGTAGCGTGCCTTCATGACAAGTTCATGTTATAGCTGTAGAATTAGGCCATTTGGCCCATCAAGTCTACTCCACCATTCAATCATAGCTGATCTCTGCCTCCTAATCCCATTTTCCTGCCTTCTCCCCATTACCCTTGATACCCTGAGCCCACAATACAATACAATACAATACAATATATCTTTATTGTCATTGTACCCAGGGGTACAACGAGATTGGGAATGCGCCTCCCATACGATGCAATAATTTAGGTAATTTAGACAGCAGCAACCCAACGAAACGAACAGTTGTAACAGTTTTGGACAGGGTAAAGTGCAAGTTGATCTATGCGTTGTGGCCATCCGGCTCAGCAGGACCGGTTCATAGCAGCTATGGCCCTGGGGATGAAGCTGTTCCTGAGTCTGGAGGTGCGGGCATAGAAGGCCTTGTATCGTCTGCCCGATGGAAGGAGTTCGAACAGACTGTTGCAGGGGTGTGAAGAGTCTTTGTGGATGCTGGTGACTTTTCTGAGGCATCGTGTGTTGTAGATGCCCTCCAAGTCTGGTAGCTGTGTTCCGATGGCCCTCTGAGCTCTATGGACTACCCGCTGTAGAGCTTTCCTTTCTGCCTCCGTGCAGCTGAGGTACCACACAGGGATTCCATGCGTTAGGATGCTCTCTATGGTGCAGCGGTAGAAGGTCGTCAGCAGCTGTTGGGGTAGACCAGACTTTTTCAGTGTTCTTAAGTAGAACAGTCTTTGTTGTGCCTTCTTGACCAGCGCAGCAGTGTTATTGGACCATGTTAGGTCCTCCGAAATGTGAGTGCCCAGAAACTTGAAGCTGGACACTCTCTCCACACTGACCCCGTTGATAGAGATCGGGGCATATTCCCCGTTATGTGACCTACGGAAGTTGATGATCAGCTCCTTGGTCTTGGTGGTATTTAGGGACAGGTTGTTATCCGAGCACCAGTCCGCCAGGTTCTGCACCTCCGCTCTATAGTTTGTTTCATCCCCGTTGGTGATCAGCCCGATCACCGTTGTGTCATCTGCAAACTTGACAATGGTGTTGGTGTCGAATGCAGGAACACAGTCGTGTGTGAAGAGGGAGTAGAGCATGGGGCTCAGAGACCTACCACCACCGCAACAGGTCCACAAAGGACACCATCTCCCTGGCCTCACACATGCCCGGGTTACAAGGACACTCCGCCAGATCCCTAATTACTGAATGTAGCTCTGCCATGAACACCATGATTGCAGCCAAACTCATCTCCAATCTCCTACACCCAGGTCTGAGCATCATGAAGGTGAATCGTTGAAAGGTACTAGGGGAAAATAAGCAGATGTTTAATCTGTTGGAGAGTCAAGGGTAATGAGGGATAAGATCAAGGTTCAGCTGAGGAGATGATCAGAACAGCCACACTGTTGGAATGCTGCAGTGGGTTTGAAGGGCCGCACAGCCTCCTCCTTCTCTGATTACTTATGTTTTGGCCGTCTGGAGACTGAATTCTTGGGAACTAATGAGGTTCCAAATGCTACCTATAAGTGTAGCTCCTGGGCTAGTCAATAACACATAGAATGTCAGAGTTATGAGAGGGAGTAGGTTTGTTGGCCTCAGCTCCAATAAGAACATGGAAGTTGAGACCGTGTGCTCAGATGCACTTTCCTGCCTCTTCTCCTCAACTCGCTAACCGAGCAAAGGCAATCTAAACTTCTATCACGCTGTGCTTCTATACGGAAAACGTGATATTACAATTTAGGAGCAGACATTAGCCATTTGTTGCCCACCACCCCTCCTGACCATTCCACCATGTAATAAGATCTGATCTCGTCACTGATGCATCTCACAATCCATCTCATCAAGGAGCTCGCAGTCTCGGGTTGAGACTGATGTCGGGAAGCTCCAAAGCCGCACACGTTTCGACAAGCTCCGACACGAGGTAGAATGCCCGGCGCGGGGGAGCTGAGATTCATTCCCCCCCACCCCCCACCCCCCCGATGCAGGAGCTTGATCGCCCCGACGAGGAAGGCCTGCCGCCGGCTACGGGAGTCAAGATCGTCCCGTCAACGGAACGTTAGAGGCCCCCGACCGCTGGAGCACAAAGAAGCGAGAGATTGAACTTGTTTTCGCCTTCCATCACAGTGAGGAATGTGGAGGAGTCACTGCGGTGGATGTTCATGTTCAAATGTATTTTGTGTGTTCTGTTGCTTTTTTATTGGTATGACTGTATGGCAAATGAAATTCCTCATATGTTGCAAAACATACTTGGCTAATAAAGTATGATTATGATTATGATCAGGGCAGGACCTCACTGTTTCAGAGATAGACGCAAAATGCTGAAGTAACCCAGCGGGTCAGGTAGCATCTCTGGAGGAAAAAGAGAGGTGATGTTTCGGGTCGAGTCCCTTCAGACCCCAGTCCAAAGAAGGGTCCCCATCCGAAACATCACCAATCTTTTTTTAACCAGAGATGCTGCCTGACCCGCTGAGTTACTCCAGCACGTTGTGCCGATCTTTGGTTTCAACCAAAGATAATAGAGCGGAGCAAAATAGACCACTCTGACAAAATCACCTATACCGAAGTGTAGTACGCAAAGGAGCCATTTTAGTAGGCAAAACCCGCCGTTCGCTAAGCCTCTCGCAGTGTAATCAGTGTTTTGGGGAACAGTACGTGTGATGATACCATTAAAATGCAGAATATATCTCATCTATCAATTCACATTTTTGTTATTTTTCTTTTTAAATGTTTCTGCAAGTTTCTGCCTACTAAAATGGCGCCCTAACGGTTTTTAGGGTCGAGTGGTCTATCTTGCTCTGCTCTATTATCTTTGGTATAAACCAGCATCTGCAATTCTTTGTTTCTACTCACAGTTTCAGACTTGGCTGCTTACCATTGACAAGTGCCATTGGCCTGGGTTTAGTTTAGCAAGTAATAAGGACTATATTGGGAGCTGTGCATTGTTAATTACATTGGGGTAACAATGCAATACAGGATGAGCAATCTGATGTAAATGAAGATTTTCCAGAGTGATCAATGGGAATACCCAGTACATGGAAGGAGTACCGACAGGAGAGATGTGGGGTGAAAACTATGAAAGAGAACCTTGAAGTTGAGAAGATAAGTTTCTTCGTTCTTTTAATTACTGCCAAATCTGAAATGACAATCCGGGGAATCCGGAAACAGGGCCCTTCGGCCCACCAAGTTCATTCTGACCATCGACAATCCATCTATTTAACAGCACCAGATCCTAGCCCAATATTCCTTGCCAATTCCCGTGCACATCCACAGGCTTCCCACGCTGTGTGTAGGAAGGAACTGCAGATGCTGGTTTAAACTAAAGATAGACACAAAAAGCTGGAGTAACTCAGCGGGTCAGGCAGCATCTCTGGAGAAAAGGAATAGGTGACGTTTCGGGTTGACACCCTTCCTCAGTCTGAAGAAGGATCTCGACCCAAAACGTCACCTATTCCTTTTCTCCAGAGATGCTGTCTGACCCGCTGAGTTACTCCAGCTTTTTGTGTCAAACTTCTGCCTGTCGGTGTGTTCCAAATGGCAACCATCCGCTGAGTGAAAACATTCACCCTCACATCCCTTCTAAGACTCTTAATTCCCATCTTAAACCTGCGCCCTATAAAGTCAAAGAATATGGCACCAGAGGGTCCACATTACCGTGAATGGAACCTCATCAAAACAGGAAGGTCTCATTTCCCTTAGAAAGGCAACTTATCATGGCTCTGGGATTTTCAAATCACCTCCCATTCACAGTCAGAAACCAAGATGAAAATGAATTGGACTATTACATTCAGTGTCGTTTTCTTCTAAGTGACAATCTTTCTAGTGGAGCTGAGCCATTATCATCTAACACACCTAGAAATAGTCCATTAATGCTGCAGAAGCTGAACAAAAGCAGCTCGTTGCATAGCTGCCTGCTGGAGTCAGTCACATCCTTCTTGGTTGACTGCCACTGTTTGCCTATAAACTCTTTCAGTTCCAGCTGCATGCACACTTGTAAATTATACATCATGTCCTCGGGGCTTTTGTGCAGCTCCGTACAGTTACTTTATTACTTTCATTGTAATATTAAAAAAGAATTGACATCTGTGAGGTTTTCATTCCTTCTCTCCATGCTGTTTCAATTTTCCCCCTCCACCTGGCCGCGCACATTGAGTGAATGCTAAAAACACAACTGAAGCCCCCCCTTCTACTCTGACCCTCCGCGGAAAGCAAGCATTCGAGAAAGGAACCTTTCACTTACGCACTCCTCCTCTCCCACAACAACCCCGGCAGGTCATTTTGATGATGCAAGGAATGCAGCATTACACAAAAACACACATGACGACGTGCACTCCAGCACGTGTGTGCTTTTATGAACATTTTAGAGGACCAATATCGTAATGCCACAAGAGTTACTGATGCATTGGATCGTAGACATGAAGCGGTCTGGCAAGTAGCCCTGTCGTAAGGCGCGCACCCAGGTTTCAGGCCACAGCGACTGTTATTGTCCTTGTATTTTCCACCGCTTTGCAGCAAATGGCACATTGCAGCTTCTCCCCCTGGGCCCTGCGGCAAGAGATCCACTTGCTTATTCCTCAGTGAAGAAAGGTCTCGACCCGAAACGTCACCCATTCCTTCTCTTCTGAGATGCTGCCTGACCCGCTGGGTTACTCCAGCATTTTGTGATACCTTTGATTTGAACCAGCATCTGCAGTTATTTTCCTACTATTCCTCAGTGAATGTACCAATGGTAGCAGAAATGCTGGGTGGCATGTGTTATCAGGGGACACTGGTTCCCGGTCACTCTAACATGGCGCCTCCATTCCTGCCGTAGAACATGAAAAATAACACGCTGCGCTGGGGGTTCTGAAACACTCTGCCGTGTAGCAGCAAGTCAGATACTCACCAATCTCCGAGATCCATTGAGACCAGCTATTGCAGCTCTCCCAGAGAACACCACCTCATATTTCACTTGGGCAGCTGACAACCCAGTGGTATGAACGTTGTTTTCTCTCATTTCAAATAACCCCTGCATTCTCTCCCCCACCCTCGTCATCCTACCAGTTCCACTGCCCGCATTCTTGCATCTCTCTTGTTAACCAGCCAACAGTGGGCCATTATGGGCCACACCCTTCCCAAGGTCATTTGTTCTGGCCTTTTCTCGCCTCCAGTTTTTCCCCCCCCCGCCGCCACCCCACCTTTACTTCCAGTCCAAAGAAGGTGTCAGACCCAAAGCGTATTTTTCTTCAGAGATGCTGCCTGACCTGCTGAGTTACTCCAACACTTTGTGTCCGTCTCCCAGAGATATGTTTCCCTTTGTCAGCAATTACAGGTAACGAGCAGTAACTATGAGGTTCCTGCATTCATGCCCCTCTGGAATCCGGCCATCATAACGTTTGTCTGCATTTATCCTTAAACTTTACGGAAAAAAAGTGGTAGAAAATACCACGTGACATTCACTAAATATCCTACTTTTATTACAGTACATAATAGTGGACATTCAACGGCAATATCAAGGGAGCTCAAAATAGCAAGCAGTTTTATAAGCAGACTCTCCTCATGATAATGTACCATTTACTTTTTGGCTGCACAATTGTGCAGTCTCTGTATCAAAATGTGGTTTCTACTTCGTGCTTTTAAACATGGCTAATCAAGTGTTCTCAGGACAGAGCAGGGCCGGTGTAAGAGTCTAGTCTATCATCTGCCGTGTCTGATATCTATAGTCTGACACTCCTTTCCTCTGATTCTCCCCCACTATCACCCATTGTCTGGTCATCTTTTGGCAAGCAGGTCATCCCTTGAGCCCAATATCCCGTCTGTACCTCAGCGGCATGATGGCGCAGTGGTAGAGTTGCTGCCTTACAGCATCAGAGAGCAGTCCTACGGGTCCTATCTGTGTGGTTTGTACATTCTCCCCTTGATCTGCATGGGTTTTCTCCGAGATCTTCGGTTTCCTCACACACTCCAAAGAAGTATAGGTTTGTAGGTTAATTAGCTTTGTATAAATGTAAAAATAATCCCTCGCATGTGTAGGATAGTATTAATGGTGGGTGCGGACCCGGTGGGACGAAGGGCCTGTTTCTGCGCTGTGTCTCTAAAACTAAAAACTATTGATCGCCTTGCTCACAATCCGCACTTCCAGACACTCTTTGTTTGAAAGAGGTATTATTTCCATTCAAAGTCCAACTATCCATGAAGAAAAATGTCAAATCAGAAATGGAAACTAAATAATCTATTTGTCTTTCAATCCATTGTTGTTTACGTTCATCTGCATCATTCCCATTATCTCTCCCCTCTCCCCCCTTCTCTCCCTCTTTCCATCCATCTAAATGATCATGACGATTTTTGTAAGAAAATAACTGCAGATGCTGGTACAAATCGAAGGTATTTATTCACAAAATGCTGGAATAACTCAGCGGGTCAGGCAGCATCTCAGGAGAGAAGGAATGGGTGATGTTTCGGGTCGAGACCCTTCGGGTCGAGACCACTTCAACACCACGGACACCAGAAGCATGTGGCAGGGTGTCAGGGACATCACTGGCTACGAGCAGCCCTGCCTGCCCCCACAGCGATATGGCACTGACCAACGAGCTTAACACCTTCTTTGCCCGCTTCGAAACTGGCAAAACCACCTTGAGTGGAAGAACCCCAGCCGAGGTGGTGGGACAGGTCTTGCAACTGAGCACACAGGAGGTACAACGTGCCCTGCAAAGGGTCAACCCACGCAAGGCTGCAGGCCCGGATGGAGTTCAAGGAAGGGTACTGAAGGACTGTGCTGAACAGCTGGCTGAGGTATTCACCAGGATCATTAACCTGTCATTATCTCTGGCTATGGTCCCCAAGTGCCTGAAGTCGGCTACCATAGTGCCGGTGCCGAAAAAAGCCAAGATCTCCAACCTGAACGACTACCGCCCGGTTGCCCTAACTCCTATAATCATGAAGTGCTTTGAAAGGCTGGTCCTCTCACACATCAAATCCAGCATCCCTGACTCACTGGACCCACATCAATTTGCATACAGGGCAAATAGATCCACAGAGGATGCCATCTCTCTGGCTCTTCACACTGTCCTGACTCAACTGGAGAGACAGGGATGCTGGACGTACGCGAGGATGCTATTCATTGACTATAGCTCCGCCTTCAACACGGTCATCCCCACCAAGCTCATCACCAAACTCCACCAGCTAGGCCTCAGCTCGTCATTATGTGACTGGATCCTGGACTTCTTGATGGAGCGACCGCAGGCAGTGAGAATGGGCCCGCACCTGTCCTCCACTATCACCCTGAGTACCGGCACACCACAGGGCTGTGTTTTGAGCCCCATGCTCTACTCCCTCTTCACACACGACTGTGTTCCTGCATTCGAGACCAACACCGTTGTCAAGTTTGCAGACGACACAACGGTGATCGGGCTTATCACCAACGGGGATGAAACAAAATACAGAGCGGAGGTGCAGAACCTGGCGGACTGGTGCTCGGATAACAACCTGTCCCTAAATACCACCAAGACCAAGGAGCTGATCATCAACTTCCGTAGGTCACATAACGGGGAATATGCCCCGATCTCTATCAACGGGGACAGTGTGGAGAGAGTGTCCAGCTTCAAGTTTCTGGGCACTCACATTTCGGAGGACCTAACGTGGTCCAATAACACTGCTGCGCTGGTCAAGAAGGCACAGCAAAGACTGTTCTACCTAAGAACACTGAAAAAGTCTGGTCTACCCCAACAGCTGCTGACGACCTTCTACCGCTTCACCATAGAGAGCATCCTAACGCATGGCATCCCTGTGTGGTACCTCAGCTGCACGGAGGCAGAAAGGAAAGCTCTACAGCGGGTAGTCCATAGAGCTCAGAGGGCCATCGGAACACAGCTACCAGACTTGGAGGGCATCTACAACACACGATGCCTCAGAAAAGCCACCAGCATCCACAAAGACTCTTCACACCCCTGCAACAGTCTGTTCGAACTCCTTCCATCGGGCAGACGATACAAGGCCTTCTACGCCCGCACCTCCAGACTCAGGAACAGCTTCATCCCCAGGGCCATAGCTGCTATGAACCGGTCCTGCTGAGCCGGATGGTCACAACGCATACATCAACTTGCACTTTATCCTGTCTAAAACTGTTACAATTGTTTCGTTGGGTTGCTGTTGTCTAAATTAATTAAATTATTGCATCGAATGGGAGGCGCATTCCCAATCTCGTTGTACCCCTGGGTACAATGACAATAAAGATATATTGTATTGTATTCTATTGTATTCAGTCTGAAGAAGGGTCTCGACCCGAAATGTCACCCATTCCTTCTCTCCTGAAATGCTGCCTGACCTGCTGAGTTACTCCAGCATTTTGTGAATAAATGACGATTTTTGTTCTACAGCATCAATGTTTAGACCAGGATACGTAAACAGCAGTCGTTAAATTGAAAACGTCTGCATTCTGCATCATCGCGTGGCTCCAAACAGCAGCACAACCATGCTGAGCACAAGGAAACTAATCACTGAGTTGGAGCCATGCATATACGACAGGTATCCAGAAGATCAAAAAATAATCATATTTCTGTGGCTGCAGGGTAGAAAGTAATGTGTCAAAAGCACAATGAAAAAGTAAAATGTTTAAAAATGCCCCACTGGGCAATAAGACTGATCATGCAGTGGTAATAAATCTAACCCCGTAGCAGAATATTCCCACTCCAATATGTTAGACTGCACAGACCGAAATGTCGGCTGTCAGAATTTTCACGTTGGGAGTGGGCCCTGAAGACAGAAATATTCAGAATACAATTTAACCCCACAAAGGATTCTACGTCTAATAATGTGAATTTGGTGTTTGTATACTCATTCATCTAAAATCTTATCGGATGTCATCTCATCGCCATTCTGAGATACCAGAGCAAAGATTGAACAAATTCATGGTCCGATCTTTTATTGATGGATGCTCCAAGCACACATTATACAAATGTTGTTTCCATGTATTCTCGGTAATTAATGATTTCCAGATTTCAGAAGATTGTTTTATATAATCCTGGAATTTACTAGTGATTGTTCTGTTTATAAATACCAACTTTGAGCCAATCTGATACAATTGTATAAAAAAAAATAATGATTGTATAAAAGCAGCAAGCAGGGACCCACAGCACCCTGGCCACGTTCTCATCTCACTGCTGCCATCGGGAAGAAGGTGCAGGAGCCTGAAAACCGTGACCTGCAGGTTCAGGAACAGCTTCTTCCCAACAAGCATCAGGCTGTTGAACGCTGCACAACACTAACCTCCGCGAATGTGATCCTCCATGGACTGTGTCTTTGGTTGCAGTACAGACTTCAGTTTTTACGCTACCCTGGTTATCTAGCATTACTGATTGCATTATTAATTGATTGCATTATTGATTATTGTTTATTTATTTGCGTGTAATTGCGTTTGCAGGTCTGTTAATCTGCAGCAAGAAAGAATGTCATTGTTCCATTGCCAGTACATATGACAATTAAACCCTCTTGCCCATCGTAACAGAGTCATTAAGACACTGCAGATGTTTTACAGTCATTTGGCTAAAAGGTTCCTGTGCGAAGTAACTTTAGGATGAGATCAATACAGTTGACAGGTGGATATGGGCTTTTTCGCGTTGGTTATCTTGTTTAGAGACTGACTGGTGAAAACAAGCCCATTGCAAGGCCTTTTCTAATGCTCCTGTGGTAAAGCACGGAATAAATCAACAGTGCAGCAACTGGAAGGTCTGGACAAAGCTCGCATAAAGCTCGCTTCCTTTGTCCCGCCCCCCTGACATCAGACTGAAGAAAGGTCTCGACCCGAAACGTCACCCATTCCTTCTCTCCCGAGATGCTGCCTGACCTGCTGAGTTACTCCAGCATTTTGTGAATAAATCGATTTGTACCAGCATCTGCAGTTATTTTCTTGTACTAAGAGTTTAAATGTCCATCACTAACATCCCTCTTTTCTCCCTAATTTGTCCAAACAACTCTATCCCCGTAAGTAGACTTTTTTGGACCCTAATGACCTCTGCTGCAGCTGACGACAGTTTAGTTTAGTGTAGAGATACAGCGTGGAAACAGGCCCTTTGGCCCACCGATTCGGCACTGGCCAGCGATCCCCGCATATTAACACCACCCTACACACACTAGGGACAATTTTACATAAGCCAATGAACCTACAAACCTGTACTTCTTTGGAGAGAGCCAGGTCTCGTACAAACTCCATGCAGACAAGCACAAGTAGTTAAGATCGAACCCGGGTCTCAGGCACTGTAAAGGCAGTAGCTCTACTGCTACGCCACCGTTATGTGAGATGATTAAAATGATTAAACATCGGTAACAGAAAAAGCCTGGCGGCTAAAGGGTATGAACCTCAGTCACAGGCCTCGATCTTTGCGAGATGTTTGAGTCATACATTGAGGCAGTCTGAAGTATTTCTCACTGTCAGCTAAAACAACAGTGGAACTGCTCCCAGCATGTACACGTGTAAACGACTCCTGAAACTGTGCACAATTCACAACAAGACTGCCTTTCACAGAGCATGTTCAGCCACTCCATCGCGAGCCCCTCACACTCCAATGAAAAATCAGCGCAGAGAGAATTCTCCAGGAGAGGTAACGAGAACTCTGCTGGTGTTAACACTCACGACAATCAACTTCAATCATTTTCTCTGATGCCTTTGAAATAAAATATGGACACCAGAAATAGGAACAAACGTGAACTACTTAACCTCGCAGGAACCAGTACCACCACCTAATTAGATAATGACTGATCTGTACTTTTGTTCCATACTACCTGGTGTTCCATCTGACGAAAATCAATTTCCGACTTGGAACCTGTAATCTCCTCATTTATAACAAACTCCATGATTAACCTCATGTTCTGGAACTCACCTCACAAAAATATATCAATCTGAGGTTTGAACGTTTCAAGTTAACCAGATTTCTCCGCCGATTGATGATTGTGTTACAAATTTCCTTCACCCTTCACCCTTCGTGTAGAAACGTCCTTGCTGAATGTGCTCTCTCAATGGGCCAGCACTCTGCTATTCCCACCACATGAAAGTCTCTCCAGTCTTCCTTCTTCATATCAAACACTTGCACTTGCGCCCACATTTACCTTCTAAACTCAAGGGAAACCAAGTTGAATTTACACAGCCTACAGTAATCTAACCCTTGCATTTCAGTATCATTCCGAAAATAGGTGCAGGAGTAGGCCATTTGGCCCTTCGAGCCAGCACAGCCATTCAATATGATCATGGCTGATCATCCAAAATCAGTACCCTGTTCCTGCTTTCTCCCCATATCCCTTGATTCCGTTAGCCCAAAGAGCGATATCTACCTCTCTCTTGAATACATCCAGTAAATTGGTCTCCACTGCCTTGTGTGGCAGAATTCCACAGATTCACAACTCTCTGGGTGAACATCCCGCAAGTCCTCCTATCCCCGATTGTTGGCTAATCACCAGTGAAGGGCCCTGACCCTAAACGTGCTCCGTGCATTCCCTCCACCGATGCTGCGCTCCTCCAGCAGACTGGCTTCACATATCTGCAGTCCCTTATGTCGCCCGTTCTTTCCCTCCTCCCACAAGCACACTGCTTGTGAACCTTGCCCAGCTCCCTCCACATCACCAACTGCCCATCTAATTGCCATCAACCAGCTACACTAACACCAACACTAACCACCAGCACCCTATCAGAGCCTGACTCCATGATCAGAAACAGGGCACTGGAATTTCTCTGCTATCAACGTTTCAGAGATATTTGGTAAAATATATATCATTTAGGCTGATTTCTTATGTTTGTTCCATAAAACTTGACACTCCACATTGACGGACTGCAACATTAAGTATCTGGACAAACTATTAGGTATAGATATTATCAGTGCAGTTGACCTGCACTGTGCAGGTTCCTGTGTTAATGGTTTCACTGAAGCAAAGATCCCATCCAAGTATAGGTCTCATTTCAGAAGTGCCACATGGATATCCAGGGAATGGAGGGATGTGGATCAAATGCAGGCAGAGGAGTTTATAATAGCAGAATTTGTTATCACAAAATGTGACTTCTTTGCTTTCTCGAGGCCCATAAAGGTACCATTGAAATCCTGGCTGTGTGTTGCTAATCCTCAGAGTAGAAGGCAACATACACAAGGTACATCCTCCCGCCTACAAAAGGACAAAGCATGGCAGGTAATGGGTGAACTCAGGTGTGGAAGGCGTTTTGCTAGGCAGATGTTTGGATAAAGGACAGAGGGCGCCAACGGTGGTAGAGTTGCTGCCTTACAGCGCTTGCAGCGTCTGAGACCCGGGTTCGATCCCGACCACGAGTGCTGCCTGTCAGGAGTTTGTACGTTCTACCTGTGACCGCGTGGGTTTTCTGAGAGATCTTTGGTTTCCTCCCACACTCCAAAGACGTTCAGGTTTGTAGGTTAATTGGCTTGGTGCATGTGTAAATTGTCTCTAGAGTGCGTAGGATAGTGTTAATATGCGGGGATCGCTGGTCGGTGTGGGCTCGGTTGGCCGAAGGGCCTGTTTCTGCGCTGTATCTCTGAACTAAACTAAACAAAAAAAACTACAAGAGGCTCTCTCTTACCGAGGTTGGAGGAAGCTCGTCCCTCTGCTGCCCGGTCCTTCTGGTTCTCCGCGATGCTCAGCTGCTGCTCGTGATACTGCTTTGCTCTTTCCAGGTCCTGCATGCAGCGGGCCGCGTGGCCCAAGCCCGCGTACGCCCGCATCTCAATGGGCTTCTCGCCCAGCTCCTGTGCAAGCTCCAGCACGTGGTTGTGGTAGGACATTGCCTTGTCAAAGTTCCTCCGGTAGTGGTAGGCGCTGCCCAGGTTGCTGTAAGCTCGTGCCTCCTCCCGCTTGTTGCCCAGCTCCTTGGCAATTCTGAGATGCTGCTCATGGCACTGCACTGCATTTTCAAAGTCGCCCATCGCTATGTAAACAGCTCCCATGTTGCCCAGTTCTCTGGCTTCCGAGAGCTCGTCTTTGGATTGTTTAGCTAGAAGAACGCACTGCTTGTGACTGGCCAGTGCATTTGGGTAGTCTCCAATGGCTGTGTAGACATGGCCTAGGCTGCTCAATGCTGAGGATGCTGCCTGCAATGTAGAACAGAAAAGGTCATTCAAAAACATGAACGCAGTACGGTGCATCTAAGCATAATCGACACAGATCAGGCAACAGATAGTCAGTGCAGTAAAAGATCATGCAGAGATCATGTGAGAGAGATATTGTCACTAAACTGCTCACATGCTTGTGCATATGGCTTGAAGTTAAATGAGAAGTCAAGTGCAGTCAAGTTATGTTCTGGAGATTGAAGCGGATACAATTATGACTTTCAAAAGTTATTTGGACAGATATATAGGTTGGAAGGATTGAGGGGTATGGGCCAAATGTAGGCAAATGGAACTAAACCAGTATGCCATCGTTGTCAGCATGGACAAGATGCGTCGAGAGGCCTGTTTCCGTTCTCCTGAGCTCTCCAACTCTAAGTGTACGCATGCATAAAGGATATGCTCATACCCTCAAAGAATATACATATCAGAATCAGCCAGGAGTTTTGCAAAGCACCAATGTAGTACGAAAGTCATGCTTACTGAAATAAAGGTGAGAATCCATATATCTGGCATCATTTGTTGCGGCAGTTCTAACTTCCTGGGTTGGCCGGTGCAATGCACAGAGCCTCGTGTCAAGTCTCAGTGAACATTTCCATTCATACACAGACTTCTAGCTGCAGATATTGACCAGTCTTGTTCCAGTTTAAAATCTATGCACTAAGGAAATCAATGGCTAGAAGTTGTTTGGTCGGGGCATTAAGTACAGCAGTCAGGAAGTCATGTTGCAGCTTCATCGGACTCTGGTTAAGCTGCATTGGGTGTATTGCGTGCAGTGGTCGTCGCCCAATTGCAGAAAGTATGGGGAGGTTTTGAAGAGGGTGCAGAATGCAGCCTGGATTAATCAGATCAGTTCAGTTTAGCTTAGATTATTGGCACGTGTACCGACCGAGGTAAAGTGAAAAGCTTTTGTTACGTGCTAACCAGTCAGTGGAAAGACAAAACATGATTACAATCGAGCCATTTACAGTGTACAGATACACGATAAGATACATGATAACGTTTAGTGCCAGATAAAGCCAGTAAAGTCCGATCAAGGTTAGTCCGAGGGTCACCAACGAAGTAGATAGTAGTTCAGGACTGCTCCCTGGCTGTGGTAGGATGAATGAATAATATCTGTTATGAGGAGAGGTTGGGCAAACTTAGATTGTTTTCACTGGAGTGTCAGAGACTGAGGAGAGATCTGGGAGAACTATATGAAATCATGACACGCATAAGTAGAATAAACAGATTTTTTTTCCCATGATGGAAATGTCAAAGACGAGATGGCATAGTTTTAATGTAAGAGGGACAAAGTTTAAAGGAGATGTGCTGGACAGGTGCTTTTTACAGAGGGTGGTGGGTGGTGGTTCACGCTGCCAGAGGTGGTGAAGTCAGATACGATAGGAGGCTTTTAGATAGATGGATAAGTGGGGAATGGAGAGATATGGATCACGTGCAGGCAGGGGATGAGTCTAACTTGGCATCACATTTCATGCAGACATTGTGGGCCAAAGGAGCTGGTCCTGTGCTGCACTGCTCTATGTTCTACTACTCGTACCCCTAACATGGCTGCCTCGTGGAACATCAGCCTTGGCAAGTATATCACTGATTTTAAACATTGTTGGGTCGAAGATCTAGGACATGCAGTTGCAGTTTGCATTGGATGAGAGGGACCACGATCACATTGACAGCTGAACTCTCCCATTCCTGACCAGCAACAAAGATGTCCAAAGACATGATAGTCCACAGCCCAAGCTCAGCAGTCTACATCACCCTGCATAACAGTGGGAAAACATGTGGAAACAGCTGCTTTACTGGGTGTCATATAGAATGCAAAGCATTTCAGCGTTAGTATCTCCGGGCAGATAAAGCCAATAAAAGAAAAAAGATTTACATTTATATAGCACCTATTAGATCCCAAACACTTCACGGCCAAATAATTATTCGTGAAGGCGCAGCAGCAATGTGGAAAATGGAAAAACAAGCTCTGACAAACAAAATAGAGCTGGAAATATATCCTCCACCACAGCATTAAATATCGTACATGGACGCATCAGTGTATCTTACTTTACCTCTGGCATTCACTCCATTGGATGTATTGATGTTACTATGTGACCAGGAGTGAATTTACAGGCCAATCAGTTATAGTCAAGTTGTGTTAGTAATACGAGTTGGCCTTGACAATGGAATGTCACGGGTATTCTTTACGGGTACACAACATGCTTCCATGGGATATTTCCGAGAGGGTAGGTGTCTCAGCAATGCAATCCTCACCCTGCACTCACCACTTGCAGCAGCAGAAACATCTCTGCACAAACATCTGACACTTGTGTCTCATCTAACTTTCACTCAAACCACGCTGAATTTATTCTCAGACAAGATCAAAAGACCATGTGATAGAAACATAGAAAATAGGTGCAGGAGTAGGCCATTCAGCCCTTCGAGGCTCCACCGCCATTAAATATGATATGGCTGATCATCCAAAATCAGTATCCCATTCCTGCTTTCTCCCCATATCCCTTTATTCCGTTAGCCCTAAGAGCTATATCTAACTCTCTCTTGAATGTATCCAGTGAATTGGCCTCCACTGCCTTCTGTGGCAGAGAATTCCACAGATTCAAAACTCGCTGGGTGATAATGTTTTTCCTCATCTCAGTCCTAAATGGCCTACCCCTTATTCTTAATAGATAGGAGTAGAATGAGGCCATTCGGCCCATCAAGTCTACTCTGCCATTCAATCATGGCTGATCTATCTCACCCTCCTAACCCCATTCTCCTGCCTTCTCCCCGTAATCTCTGACATAGCGCATTCTCAAGCAAATGTTTTGTTTAAATTTTCAAAGTTAAATTCTTAAATGTTCTCACTCAATGGACTATCTGGTCCAGGCATGTGAGCTAAATATCTAGATTTAAGAGGCAAAAGATTCAAGGAAAAAAGCCATCCAGGGATCCTTGTAAAGTATTTAATACATTGCCCTGCACTCTGGAAATAGCAGTATAATGTAGAATTGGAATCGCAATATTCTTCACCGCATGCTTATATCAGGTTTTGTTGTTATCTTGGTTTAGATTTAGTTTGAAGATAGACACAAAATGCTGGAGTAACTCAGCGGGATAGGCAGAACGGAGGAAGGGTCTTGATCCGAAACGTCACCCGTTCCTTCTCTCCAGAGATGCTGCCTGTCCCGCTGAGTTACTCCAGCATAACTGCCATCTGCAGTTCCTTCCCACACATTAGATTTAGTTTGCTGTCAGCCAGAACGTGGACTTTTAAGGTCATTTCTGAAAGTACTGGTCACATGACTCTATGAACTCAGCAGGCGCACTGGATCCCAATGGGGTAGGGGCTCGGGCCTGTGGGGATGGAGGAGCCCACTGCTAACAGTGGGGGTCTCGAGGCCTTGGTAATATCAGGCTAATTTAATTGGAAGCTTCTCGAGAAAGTACAAATAAATGAAAATATACTTGACACAAGAGGTGCCTCAGCTCCAGGGCTGCTGGCAATCGCTGAGAATCCCCAGGACTGCCCCAGCTCTCAAACCTCTCGGACACAATCAGCACTCTGGGGAGGGTGGGGGTGGTATATTTTACTGAGTGTCATCAAGTAGGGTAATGGGCAAGGGGACAATCTGGGAGGAGCCGTGGAAATGTCAGCGCTGGCACGATCAATCAGAGTACAGTGGCGGCTGTAATAAATGGGATATTTGATACAATATGACAGGACATATGGCACAATATTGGATTATAACCAACATGAATATATAACATTAGTGTGTACAGATGAATCCCACGGGACACATGCAATTCCAATAAACTAAACAACATTCTCAAGGATATTTAGAATTATGAAAATGTCTGTTTGCTTTAGTTTAGTTGTATTTGGCAGACCATCACGGAACGAAAAGGAACTTAAGTACATGATATGGTCCCTGGCAAGAGTGAATGTTACCTGTAGGGAGAGCATCCTCTTCGCGTCTCCCCTCTCCCCACCCCAAACTAATGATATTTAGTTTAGTTTAGTTTAGTACAGCGCGGAAACAGGCCCTTCAGCCCACCGAGTAAATGGCAGTGCTGGCGCGAAGGGCCGAATGGCCTACTCCTGCACCTATTGTCTATTGTCTATGGAGTCCGTACCGGCCAGTGATCCCCGCACATTAACACTACCCTGCACACCTGCCTCGGGACAATTTTTACATTTACACCAAGCCAATTAACCAGCAAACTTGCATGTGTTTGGAGCGTGGGAGGAAACTGAAGATCTTGGAGGAAACCCACGCAGGTCATGGGGAGAACGTACAAACTCCGTTCAGACATCACCCGTAGTCAGTTTTGAACCGGCGTTCGAAGGCAGTAGCTTTACGGCCACGCCACCGTGCCCACGTGATGCATCATATTAAATGAAAGCAAGTGAGTGCCACAGTAGAGGAAGTTACTCTGCACACAATGTGCAGCATCAGGGTTAAACATTCCCCTTGCAGATTGCACAGAAAAAATGGAAACAACTTTGTGCAGTTCTGCTGTGAACATTTCCCTCTCATTTTCATCTCTCTTAAAGTCACTGCCTCCTCGGTACGCAATATTACCAGCCCACATGATCATTGCACAGAAGCCAAGACAGTGATACCAATGAGGATAGTCATTGCTAGGGAGCATTTCAATCCCCCATGGGTGGAGATGTCCAGGATTTACAGCCAGTGGCGATGCAGGAACGGCATTGTATTTCCAAATGGGATGGGATGTGAATCGGAGGTATTGTGCAGATGGCGACGAACTTAGTTGTAGAGGGGTAGAGGAGAGAGCATACTGACTAGATGCATCGCAGCCTGGCTTAGCAACTCAAACGCCAAGGAACAAAGGAGACTGCAAGGAGTGGTGGAAACTAACCAGTCCATCGCGGGTCCCAACTTCCCCAACATCGGAGGGACCTTTAGTAGACAAAACCTAAAAAAGGCAGCTATTATCGTCAAAATCCCACACCACTCTAGCCACGCTCTCATCTCACTGCTATCATTGAGAAGAAGGTACAGGAGCCTGAAAACTGTGACCTCCAGGTTCAGGAACAGATTCTTCCCAACAACCAACAGGTTTGGGGAAGTCCAGAACTAGGGGTCACAGCTTAAGGATAAGGGGGAAGTCTTTTAGGACCGAGATGAGAAAACATTTCTTCACACAGAGAGTGGTGAGTCTGTGGAATTCTCTGCCACAGAAGGTAGTTGAGGCCAGTTAATTGGCTATATTTAAGAGGGAGTTAGATGTGGCGCTTGTGGCTAAAGGGATCAAGGGGTATGGAGAGAAGGCAGGTACAGGTTACTGAGCTGGATGATCAGCCATGATCATATTGAATGGCGGTACAGGCTCGAAGGGCCGAATGGCCTACTCCTGCACCTATTTTCTATGTTTCTATGTTCTTGAATGCTGCACAACACAAACCTCAGCAACTGTGATCTTCTAGGGGCTGTGTCTTTGGTTTTGCAATAGTTCCGTTCAGTTTAGTTTTTTATCATGTGCACCGAGGTGCAGTGAAAACCACTACTATGGTTACCTAGTGTTAGTATCACTGATTTTTTTGTATTATTGATTATTATGTATTATCTATGTATATTGCGTTTACAGGGCCTTTTCTGCTGCAGTAAGAATTTCATTGTTTCGTTGCTGGTACATTATGACAACTAAACTTTTCTGATTCCTCTCAGCCATTCCCAACATATCTTGACAAGGCTGATGAACAATATTTTAAGTATTTCTGATTCCCAGTATCTGCAGTCCTCCTCCTTTTCAAACGTTAAAACATCAGCTGGTCGTGTATATTTGACTATCTGGTCCACTGTAGTGTTTAGGACCTTATGGTCCAGAGCGACTAGGCTTGTATACACTGGAATTTAGAAGGATCAGAGGGGATCTTATCGAAACGTATAAGATTGTTAAGGGGTTGGACACGTTAGAGGCAGGAAACATGTTCAGAACAAGGGGCCACAGTTTAAGAATAAGGGGTAGGCCATTTAGAACGGAGATGAAGAAAAACTTTTTCAGTCAGATAGTTGAGAATCTGTGGAATTCTCTGCCTCAGAAGGCAGTGGAGGCCAATTCTCTGAATGCATTCAAGAGAGAGCTCGATCGAGCTCTTAAGGATAGCAGAGTCAGGGGGTACGGGGAGAAGGCAGGAACGGGGTACTGATTGAGAATGATCAGCCATGATCACATTGAATGGCGGTGCTGGCTCGAAGGGCCGAATGGCCTCCTCCTGCACCTATTGTCTATTGTCTATTGTCTATAAGGTATCGTCAAATTGGGAACTCAGGGATCCATGTCTACATTTCAGAGGCACTTTATTAGTTGTAATGCACTTTGTCCTGTACTAACACACTGAGGCTGGAAAATGTAAATGAATTTAATCTTAGCATTAAAAGCCGGTTTCAAACAATTAGACACAGCTTCTAATCAGCTTGCATGCAGCACAGAAACAGGCTCATTAGACCACCGAATCTGCACCCACCATCAGACACCCATTTACACCAAAGCCATTTTTGTTCTCCCACAGTCCCTTCGAGTCCCTCAGATTCTACCACTCGCCTACACACTGGGGTCAATTGACAGTGGCCGCTTTACTGTTTGACCTGCGTGTCTTTGGGATGTCGGAGGAAACCAGGGCACCTGGAGGAAACCCAGCTGGTCGCTGAGTGAATGTGCAAAGGTTGCCGAAGCATCTGAGCAGTGGACAGTAAGGAGATCGAGACCCTCAGCGTGCCTCAGGACACACCAGCCAGTGAGGATTCGGTGAGTCTAAAGCTTTGAGATAGAGTCGCACCAGGATCTCCACCACATGCTTCCAAGATGTTTCTCATCACGGGGATGGCAACTAGATTTGGAACAATTAAGCCTACACACCTCTGGAAATATTACTTGATATGCCAGACAAGTGATTGGAACAAATGTTCCACATTTCCCTTTATGTTGCTACTGGATGTCCCTCACCAGGTCATCGGCAGAAGGTTGATTCATGAGAACTCAAATCTTCCCATATATGGATAAAAATCTGGCCTGGATTTGTAAACTGTCGTTTTATGAATCCCATTTTACCACGACAAAATTATTTTCAGATACGAGACGTCTCTTGATAAACTATTTTGTTTTCAGATTCTTCCCCAAACCAAGCAAATAATCCGAGTTGTTTTTATCCCAAATGAGTATCTACAGTGCAGCCAAAATGTAATTATTTATGGAACCCTAGTCGACTGCTGCGGTTAGCCACTGAAAATGGTGGTGAACTGCCAGAAACAGCCACTCTTCATATGGAAGCAACCAAGCAGTATCTAATTAGGTGCAGAGCGTGTTACATGGCACCATTTCAGCATCTTTGTCCAGTCCCCTCCCCTGACATCGGTGTGAAGGGTCTCGACCCGAAACGTCACCCATTCCTTCTCTCCAGAGATGCTGCCTGACCCGCTGAGTTGCTCCAGCATTTTGTGCCGACCTTATATTTCAGTAGATCACGTCAACATCCATAACCAAGAAATCTAAGGTCGGCACAAAATGCTGGAGCAACTCAGCAGGTCAGGCAGCATCTCTGGAGAGAAGGAATGGGTGACGTTTCGGGTCGAGACCCTTCTTCACACCGATGTCAGGGGAGGGGACTGGACAAAGATGCTGAAATCGTAACATGAATCATGTTATAGTCTTTTTGCTGGCTGGATATCATGCAATTAAAAGATATTTGAACAGACATATGGATGGGAAGAGTTCAGTGGAATATGGGCCAAATGCAGGTAAATGGAACTAGCCCAGAATGCCAACTTGATCGCCATGGATACGAAGGGCCTGTTTCTGTGCTGTATGGCTCAATGACTCTATGAGTCCTTGCAACTCATTAAAAATTCATTTTCATTAAAGTTTCAGAGCTTAACAGTTTAATACTGCTTCAGTTCCTTATTAGTGTGATAAATCAGTCTGAAGAAGGGTCCCGACCCAAAGCTTTGCCTGTGCATTCCCTCCAGGGATGCTGCCTGACCCACTGGGTTTCTCCAGCACTTTGTTTTGCTCAGTTCCTCGTTAATCCATTGGTTTTGTAGAAGCACTGCACATTGGTATATCTGGTACAAAGGAAACCAGTGTTTTTGCATTGGTTAGATTAATGCCGTCCAACTGCTGAGGGTCTGAGCTCACATTTACCCAGCGGTGATTTTCTCACCGGCTTCAAGCAGTTGCTAATTTCTCGGACATATCAAAGCTGCTTGTGGAGATCATCAGGCCCTCGGTACCCCGGAGATTGGTTGTTGCTACAGCTGCATACAGAACCCATAACATCATCCCTCAGGGTTGGCCGATATTTAAACAATGAACCTCGTACAAGTAGCTGCTAATGGAAGAGTCAAAATCATTTCTCCAGATATTCTACTTAAGCATCATAAAATCTCGTGAGATTCGCTTGAAAGGCTCCTGAAGATAAACTCTCAAGCTAAAGAACACATTCTTGAGTTTCAAAATAGAGAATGAGTGTTTTCTTTGTTATGGCAGCTCCATTTGCCTGACGTTTAGAGATGTGCATGTTAGTTTTCTCAGACAGAGCAAAGTATCGCTGAACACTTCATTCTGGAAACAGGGAGGTGGAGCTGTATGCAGCCAGCTTTCTGTTCTTCTCGGCCGCTGAATCTCAACAAAGATAGAATCATAGAAAATAGGTGCAGGAGTAGGCCATTCGGCCCTTGGAGCCAGCACCACCATTCAAAATGATGATGGCTGATCATCCAGCATCAGTACCCTGTTCCTGCTTTCTCCTCATTTCCCTTGATTCCGTCAGCCCTAAGTGCTATATACAACTCTCTCTTGAATACATCCAGGGAATTGGCCTCCACTGCCTTCTGTGGCAGAGAATTCCACAGATTCACAACTCAGAGAGTTGTAAATCTGTGGAATTCTCTGCCTCAGAAGGCAGTGGAGACCAATTCTCTGGATGCTTTCAAGAGAGAGTTAGATAGAGCTCTTAATGAACTCGTACTGATTGTGAATGATCAGCCATGATCACATTGAATGGCAGTGCAGGCTCGAAGGGCCAAATGGCCTACTCCTGCACCTATTGTCTATTGTCTCTCTGGGTGAAAAAGCTTTTCCTCATCTCTGTCCTAAATGACCTACCCCTTATTCTTCAACTGTGACCCTGGTTCTGGTCTCCCTCAAAATGGGGAACATTTTTCCTGCATCTAGCATGTCCAATCCCTTAAGAATTCTATATGTTTCTATAAGATTCCCTCTCATCCTTCTAAATTCCAGTGAATACAAGCCCAGTTGATCCATTCTTTCATCATACGTCATCCCGGGAATTAACCTGGTGCACTCCTTCAATAACAAGAGTGTCCTTCCTCAAATTAGGTGACCAAAACTGCATACAATACTCCAGGTATTCCTTCTCCCTCCAGTTGTCAATGTTCACAGATAGTTGTCAATGTTCAGGGATGTTCAGGCTCTATCTAACTCTCTCTTGAAAGCATCCAGAGAATTGGCCTCCACTGCCTTCTGAGGCAGAGACTTCCACAGATTTACAAAGTAGTTTTTGATAGCTGGTCAAATGCTAACCAATCTATTTGCACATGGGAAACTACTCAACCAACTTGTAAGGTACAAACTCAGTGCCCACAGACTTATTTTTTTATTCAGTTTTGTGATTTGAGAATTGCTGCCAAAGCAAATATTCATGGTCCATCCCTAATATCCCTTGGGAAGATAAGGAGTCACCTTCTTGATCTGCTGCAGTCCATCTAGTAAAGTACTTCCATAGTGCTGTTGGGGAAGGAGTTCCAGACTTAGACTCAATGGTGATGTAGAATTGAATATGTGCTTCAAGGACAGAATGGTGTACCATTTGAAGGGGACCCTGAAGATGGTGATGGTTCCAGCCACACATTACCCTCCCTTTTTGGTGGTCGAGGCCATGGATTTGGAAGGGATAAATAACTGAAGTTGATTTTGTAAATACTACCACCATTCGTCAGTGATTGAGGGAATAAATGTTTTGGGTTGTTGAGAGCATGCCAATCGATTGGACTGCTTTGTCCTGGAAGTTGTCAGGTTTCTCAAGGGTTAAAGGGCATTCGCCGAAGTATGTGGAGAGTATTTCACTCTGCTCCTGACTTGTATCTTGTGTCAGGCGGTCAATACTTACCCGAGATACCCAGTCTTTGACCTGTCCAAGCCATGGTATTTATATGTGCAGTAAAGAACTGCAGATGCTGGTCCATACCAAAGACAGATGTAAAATGCTGGAGCAACCTGGCAGGTCAGGAAGTATCTCTGAAGAAAAAGAAGGGGTTCCGACCCAAAACATCACCTATTCCTTTTCTCCAGAGATGCTGCCTGACCCGCTGAGTTACTCCGGCATCTTGTGCCTGTCCGTGGGATTTATACCTGGACCTATTTACTTTCTGGTTAATTGTAAGTCCCAAGATATTGAGAGTGCAGGACTCAATGATGGTAATATCATTGAATGTCAAGGGAAGGTATCCCTCTAACAGAAGATAGACCATAGGGCAAAAAAGAACTTGTATGGTACAAATAATCAACAATTCAACCTTGGTTGACAATGCAGACTGGGGAATTAATAATGGGAAATACAGAAGGGGCAGAACATAGATTGATCTTCACAGCAGAAGATTAAAATTATTCTAATAATATTGTGGCACTGGGGAGAGGAAACTTCAAACAATCTCGCCAACCGGGAACAATACACTAGACAAACTAACAGACTTAAAGATTGACAAGTTTCTTGGACAAGGTGACCTGCATCCTAGGATCTTAAGGTGGCTGTAGAGATAGTGGATGTAGTGGTTGTAATCTTCCCAAATTCCATGGGTACTGGAGAGATCCTCGAAGCTTGGAAAACTACCAATGTAGCACCACGGTTCAACAGAGGGAGACAAAAGGAAGTAATAGGCTTGGGGAATTGCTGCAATTCGTTATTTAGGCGGTAACAACAAGACCTTTAGAAAGTTGAAACACCACCAGGCAGAGTACTAATAAGCCAGGGACATGTTGAATCCCCCATGTTTGTAGGTTTGGGAGACACTGTCAAAGAGCATTGGCAAGTTGCTGCAATGCATCTTGTGGCAGATGACTGACATACTCCAGTTGTGGAGCGAGTGAATGTTTAAGGCTTGCTTGTGGTTAGTTCCTTGAGTGGGGGAAAGACTTTGAGGAGCCAGGAGATGAGTCAGTCACTGCAGAATTCCCAGCCAGCCCTGGTTATTACGGTATGCATGCTCTTGTTCCCTTAACTTCTAATCGTTGCCCTGACCACAGGGCGTGGACGACGGGAATCTGGCAACCTTCACACCATATGATGCCAACGTGAAATGGCAAGACTCCCTTTTACTGGAGATGATCGGTGTCTGGCCAGCCATGGTGCAAGTGTTGCTTTCATTTTACCAGCTCAGTTGTCTGCATTTGCTTCAGGAGACCTCATTATCTGAGGAAGACACAGAGTGCGGAAGTAACTCAGCAGGTCAGGCAGCGTCCCTGGAGAACATGGATATGTGACATCTCAGGTCAGGACCCTTCTTCAGACCCTTCAATCTGAAGAAGAGTCCTGACCCGAAATGTCACCGATCCATGTTCTCCAGAGATATTGCCTGATGCACTGAGTTACTCCAGCGCTTGGGTGCTTTCTTTTGTAAAACAGCATCTGCAGTTCCTTGCTTCTTCATTATCTGTGGAGTTGTAAATGCAACTGAAGATTTGTAAGTCTTTAGTTTGCAGTTGCATCCCTACTTCTATGTTGAAGGAATGTCAGTGGTGAAGCAGCTTAAAGTGGATGTGACGAGGAGAATGACCTGAAGGCTGCATGCTCTGAGCCCAAGATAATCAGCCCCAACAGCCTTAACCCACAATGAATGAGTCTGAAGAAGAGTCCCGACCCAAAACGTCATGGGCCCATCTCCTCCACAGATGCTGCCTGACATGTTGAGTTGCTCCAGCACTCAAATTCCAGCTTCTGCAGTTTCTTGTGTCAACCGTAATTCTTTTCCTTTGCTCATCATAATTCAATTTATTCGTCTCCCCTGATTCCCATTAATTCCAATTGTACCCAGATTTTGTGATGTCACATTCCATTCAGTGCTGCCTGTGCGCAGGGCTGTCACAATTACATAATTCTTGGAGTCCACGCTAGGATTCGAGCTGTAATTCACCAATGTGGCCCTGGGTAATAAAGTCAACATGACTCATGTTACTGATGAAAAAGTGACATTTGATCGCACTGCCCACATTAATGTCCTTCAGATACTGCCCCATGGAAGTAGACTGATGGGGTGATGACAGGATTGAAACTGTCCCGATATTTGTAGGCTGATACAATTGGGAAGCTTTCCAAGTTTGCTGGGTAGATGCAAGTGTACTAACCCTAGAAACCAGACTAGTTCTGGAGCGCAGGTTTTCAGCGATACAACTGGTCTTTGCACTTTAGACGTTAGAGATACAGTGCGGAAACAGGCCCTTCGGCCCACCGAGTCCGTGCCAACCAGTGATCACCCCGTACACACCAGCACAATCCTACACATTAGGGACCATTTCTAATTTTACCGAAGCCAATTAACCTACAAACCTGTGCGTCTTTGGAATGTGGGAGGGAACTGGAACATCCGGAGAAAATCCATGCAGTCACAGGGGAGAAAGCACAAACTCCATGCAGACAGCATCCGTAATCAGGGTCGAACCCGGGTCCCTTGCGCTGTAAGGCAGCAACTCTACCGCTGCACCACTGTGCCGCCCTTACAGGTGTGTGGTCAAGGCCCATATCCAATGCAGGATCCATTATACTCCGCAGCTTCTTGATATCACATGAAGTGAATTAACCATGATAATGACCGTCTATAAATAGAAAGCACCATCTAAAGAGATAATGACATTCCAAGTAGCCTTTGATTGCTAGATTATAACGATTGAATGAATGAATGAATGAATGAATAAGTTTATTGGCCAAGTATGCATATACAAGGAATGTGCCTTAATGCTCCGCTCACAGATGACAAAACTAACATACAGTTAATAATTAAGAATAAAGCATAAACACATCAAAACAATTACTATCATAATGCAATATCATTTTAGCATGATAGTCGGTAAAGGTCGAATCAACTTCCAAACAGCTGGAGAATAGCTGGGATCTTGAACAAATTACAAAGTGCTGGAGGAACTCAGCGTGGCGGGCAGCATCTGAAGAGGGAGTAGACAGATGATGCTTCAATGTTGTTCAATGGTTCTTTATTATTATTACACGTACAGGCGTACAGTGAAATTCTTTTTTGCATACAGTTCAGATAGGTTTTGCCACACCCAAGCACAATTCCCAATGGAACAAAGAGCAGACAAACAGTCCACTGAGACCCCACACAAGAGTTGCCAGGCTTTGGCTACATTTTTAATGTCGAGTCCAGTACGTGCACCCTGTCTCCTGGAGCGGCCCCCGGTGATCCAGGCGAGCCACAGGCTGCTGCAGGGCCCCCAGCTGTCTCCTCCATCCGGATCGTCCAGCGAACCATCGTCTCTCTCCTCGCCCGGCCACCTTCAGCCTTTACCTGTGGGCTCCGCCCGCAGCCGACCTTGAGAGCGCGAAAGGCAAGACCCTGGTTCACTCTCCAACCAGCCCGTGCTCTTGCGTCCGCCAGCTTCCTCCATCCTCCTCTCCGGTTCCCTGGTCCGCGGGGGATGAGCAGGGGCCGGGCTCGGTGGCTCCCTCTGCAGTTTAGTTTAAATATACATTGTGGAAACAGGCCCTTCGGCCCAGAGTTCGCACCAACCAGCAATCACCCCATACACTAGTTCCATCCTACACACTAGACACAATTTACAGCAGTCAATTAACCTATAAACCGTTTTTGGAATGTGGGAGAAAGCCGGAGCACTGGAGAAAAGCCCACGCAGTCACAGGGAGAACGTGCAAGCTCCGAACAACTGGCCAGCTCCGAACAACTGGCCAACTGGCCAGATTTGTTCTGAACCTTTTCAGATCTCTAGTTACCCTCTCCCCTGACTCTCAGTCTGAAGAAGAGAGTCGACCCAAACCTCACCTATTCCTTTTCTCCGGAGATGCTGCCTGACACGCTGTGTTACTCCAGCATTTTGTGTCTATTTTTGGTGTAAACCGGCATCTACAATTCCTTCCTATACAAGTGGAAGTCACCACTTTATATTTCACTAACATCAATAGACAATAGACCATAGTTGCAGGAGTAGGCCATTCGGTCCTTCGAGCCAGCACCGCCATTAACCGTGATCATGGCTGATTATCCACAATCAGTACCCCGTTCCCTGCTTTTAATCCCACCTCTTTCCCTCGAAATGTTGGATTCTTCTTACAGTAAGAAGTGCTCTGGTATTCTTTCTCAGATGACAGCAAGGCCATTATTCAGCTTTAAGCTTGTGTCACGTGCTAATACATTTCCACATCCATGCTTTGCACAGGCTAGCTTAGCGTATGCTGATGGAGGCTGGGATCACGTCAGCCGCATTTGCAGTGCATCGACAAAGTCAACAGCATTTTTATAAATAACGCAAAGCCAATGCATTTTTGGTGTATCAATATCTACCCCAATCATTTCTAGCACGTTCAACCACTAAACCTTATTTCAAATACTGGAGTTCTCTGCTCATTAGACATTAACAAAGCGTTTGAGGGAATGTTTTAATTCACCCCACTCTAAACCACAAAAGTTTCCACGCACATTTTGCTTGGCTCATATGAATATGATGCATTTTTATCCACGTCAGGATATACAGTGTTCTGTGGGTCACTTGAGGTAAATTGCAGCATTGGCATCAACTAAGATTAAAGAGCCTTGGAGCATTTTCTGGATCGGACCCAGGTAATACTGTGACTCAATAGATATCAAGTCTCCCCTGCTCCAGGTGGGAATCCATGCAAAGAATCCCAGCTCCATACTGCATCGGTTCCTTCAGGCACCATTAATGCATTCCAGCTCGTTGGCCAACTAATCAGGAGTGTTCCAGACTGCTAAAACACAGCATACCTGCCTGGCTCAGACATATAATTACTGGCTCTGCCACAGAGAATTGCCTGAGCTCTTAATCTTCCACTCACTCAGCAAATAAAGTGGAGTCATCTTGGCACCAAAAAGATGGACCAAGAAATATATACATAAATTTACTAGAACCTTATTTGCAGTTTTTAAAGTTTTATGCCAATAAAACACATCAGTAAAAGCAAAGTCAAAAATCTTGTCGAAAAATATACAAAGCTTGCTCTTTAAAAATATGTCTTGCCAATGCAGTATTATTTGCCCCTTCAAATGTTGCTTTGCAAAAACATTAACAATTCAGATGCAAAAATCAAGAGAACTGCAATGTGCACAGTTAAATTATTTTATATTCCTTCTGCTCCTTGAAATAGACCAGAGCATTGGACGAGCCTGAGTATTTTAGTGCGCGTGGCGTAACTAGCCAGAAAACTGTGGACAGAAGGGAATTAATTGTACTGGGTTTCTAGTCCGTTTTGCGCATTAGTTACTGTCATTAAACAAAATACCTGCCTGCTAAGTTTGAAAGAAAACTCTTCCTGCAAGAATCCAGCCTGGTAGTGATAACAGATTGAACGAATACAGACAGGCAATTGGTTTAAACAGGAGAGGAAAAACAAAGGACGAATTCACCTGGGATGAGTTGAGTTGGCAGGAACGGGGCAATTAATCACAACAGCATGTTCTGGCATGGACACTGAACAACATGGACTCGATTTCCGCTATAACTTTAAATATGATGTTGTAAACAGCAAATTAGCCGGTCCACGCCAGCATATTCTGTAAACCCTCAGCACTTCCCCTCTCTTTAAGGTACACTAGTGTTTTGGTTTCCACTCCCAATTAGAAAATATTTCCTTGTATGTTGCAAAACATACTCGGTTAATAAAGTTTGATTATGATTATGATTAATCGACACTGTCCATAGGTCTCTGCTACACTCTACACCCAATCTAGTGTAGATCAACTACGATCAGTGCAAATCTCCCTGGCAGCCCTTAATATTAGCTTTGTATTTGCCACATAGCTCATTGTAACAGTTTCTGATGGACTTTACAGATCAGTCACTATTACCCATGTGCTTTGTGCTTTCCAGTTAACATTCTAATACTCTTCAATATATATTTCCTTAAACTTTTGTTGACCTTAGCTGAGAGCAAAAAGCACCAACATTTGCCTAAATACTCCTTAAAAAAATAAGAGTGTGCTCATAACTTATTTCATAGTTCATGAAGAAGTGAGCCACAATATTCAGATGGAGACGTGTGTTGAGTTGTGAATTGGCATAATCCGCTGGTCCATTTACACCATTGGCAGTTCACCGCCAACCTGCCCATGATGCCTCAGACCTTAGGCAAAACATAAAGAGCTGGAGGAACTCAGCGGGTCAGGCAGCATCTGTGGAAGGATTGGACAGACAATATTTCAGGTCAGGATCCTCCTTTAGACTCATCTCCAAAATCCATCAGACTGTAGAAGGGTCCCAAGTGCGGTGGTATATTGATAGAGCTATTGCCTCGCAGCGCCAGAGACCCGGGTCGGATCCTGACTACGGATGCATGTCTGTACAGAGTTTGTACGTTCTCCCTGCGCGGGCTTTCTCCAAGATCTTCGGTTTCCTTCCACACTCCAAAGACATACAGGTTTGTAGGTTAATTGGCTTGGTATTAAAATGTGAAATTGTCCCTAGTGTGTGTGTAGGGCAGTGTTAGTGCACGGGGATCGCCGGTCGGTGCGTACTCGGTGGGACAAAGGGCCTGTTTCCGCGCTGTATCTCTAAACTAAACTAAACCTGAAATGTCGGCTATTCATTCCCTCCAAAGATACTGCCTGACTCACTAAGTTACTCCACCACTTAGTGTTTTGCTCAAGATTCCAGCATCTGCAGTTCTTTGCATCTCTGTGATTAAGAGTTGCAGCCCAGCGGTATGAACATCGACTTCTCCAACTTTAGATAGTTCTTCTGTCCCTCCCTTCCCCTCCCCTTCCCAGATCTCCCTCTATCTTCCTGTCTCCACCTATATCCTTCCTTTGTCCCGCCCCCCTGACATCAGTCTGAAGAAGGGTCTCGACCCGAAACGTCGCCCATTCCTTCTCTCCTGAGATGCTGCCTGACCTGCTGAGTTACTCCAGCATTTTGTGAATAAGGTTAGTCTGATGCTCTTTCCTGAAGAAATCCTAGTCTGACGAAGGGTCTCGACCCGAAACGTCACCCATTCCTTCTCTCCCGAGATGCTGCCTGACCTGCTGAGTTACTCCAGCATTTTGTGAATAAATCAATTTGTACCAGCATCTGCAGTTATTTTCTTATAAAACTTAATGTAAAATTCCAGCACAATGTTAAGGATCATACTAAACAACGTAAATAATGCTTTAACGATGTAATAGTTGATTATACAATACCAATAAACTCCAGTCCCAAAATTGAATAATTTAAGAAATGTT